>NC_064631.1:71059510-71366878 GCF_023864275.1 Schistocerca cancellata
TTTTGACCACTGGAAAATCGCTGAGGCAATAGCAGCACGGCTGGTGAATGTGCGGCCACGGAGAGTGTCTTACATTTTTGGAAAAAGCCAAAAGTCACTAGGAGCCAGGTCTGGTGAGTAGGAAGCATGAGGAATCACTTCAAAGTTGTTATCACGAAGAAACTGTTGCGTAACGTTAGCTCGATGTGCGGATGCGTTGTCTTGGTGAAACAGCACACACGCAGCCCTTCCCTGACGTTTTTGTTGCAGTGCAGGAAGGAATTTGTTCTTCAAAACATTTTCGTAGGATGCACCTGTTACCGTAGTGCCCTTTGGAACGCAATGGGTAAGGATTACGCCCTCGCTGTCCCAGAACCTGGACACCATCATTTTTTCAGCACTGGCGGTTACCCGAAATTTTTTTTGGTGGCGGTGAATCTGTGTGCTTCCATTGAGCTGACTGGCGCTTTCTTTCTGGATTGAAAAATGGCATCCACGTCTCATCCATTATCACAACCGACGAAAAGAAAGTCCCATTCATGCTGTCGTTGCGCGTCAACATTGCTTGGCAACATGCCACACGGGCAGCCATGTGGTCGTCTGTCAGCATTCGTGGCACCCACCTGGATGACACTTTTCGCATTTTCAGGTCGTCATGCAGGATTGTGTGCACAGAACCCACAGAAATGCCAACTCTGGAGGCGATCTGTTCAACAGTAATTCGGCGATCCCCCAAAACAATTCTCTCCACTTTCTCGATCATGTCGTCAGATCGGCTTGTGCGAGCCTGAGGTTGTTTCGGTTTGTTGTCACACGATCTTCTGCCTTCATTAAACTGTTGCACCCACAAACGCACCTTCGACACATCCATAACTCCATCACCACATGTCTCCTTCAACTGTCGATGAATTTCATTTGGTTTCACACCACGCAAATTCAGAAAACGAATGATTGCACGCTGTTCAAGTAAGGAAAAGGTCGCCATTTTAAGTATTTAAAACAGTTCTCATTCTCGCCGCTGGCAGTAAAATTCCATCTGCCGTACGGTGCTGCCATCTCTGGGACGTATTGACAATGAATGCGGCCTCATTTTAAAACAATGCGCATGTTTCTATCTCTTTCCAGTCCGGAGAGAAAAAATCGGAGGCCTTAGAACTTGAATGCACCTCGTACTATCAAACAGAGACTTCGTTTAGTGTTTTGAGTTAAGTTTAAATCTCTTGACAAGTTATTGCTTTGCATTAATTAGAAATTATCTATTCTTCCTCTGATTAAAGCTTAATAAATTCCTTGTTCAAGTGTAAGGGAACTATTATTTCGCACAACTAAGACAGTCTTGTCCAAGTTTATTTCCGTGGAAGGAATAACGATATGACTACAGTTTCAGTGGTGCAGAAAGATTTGTAGAGTCGATGTTCTGCGTGCTGGAGAATCTGGTGGACGTCTCTCCGTTGAAGCGGCAGATCTCAACGACACTGATATCTTAAGTAGTCTTTATTCTTCTCGCATTCGATCCACCAGAGTCTGTCCTTATGGAACGACAGTATCTTAATAAGAAATAAACTTCCTTAATTCAAGACTTTTCCACCAAATCAATTCACATCAGTTCCGAAGGGCCTAAGCGACGCCGTAAAGCTGTTCAAGCGAAATCATGGATTCGTTGAAAATCTATCAATAAACGTACCTTCTGTTTCTAGACGAAACCTTCATACTACAGACGCTTACAAGTACTTAATTCAGTAGTCAATATTATCGCTTGAACTTTCCCAAGATAAGAATTTATGTAATGGCAGCCTTCAACAATGTACCGCGATACAAAATTTCTCGTTATCGGAAGATTCGACTACTCGTACACTTATTCGATTACAAGTGAATGCTGATTACCAGCTTAAGATTAACATAAGTAAAGGACAAAGAATAATTATGAATGTCGCAGATTGCTAAATACGCTAGGAGACGAATTTTCTGCTTGTTGCTTAAATACGAATAAAATATATGATCCAAAACTACGGCTGTGTACTTTACCAAATGGCGTCCTGTCTTCCATCTCAACTTCACTATTGTAGGCGTCCGGCTCCCATTGTACCCAGATACCAAACATATAGGTGTCTGGATGGATAAAAAACTGCTCTTCCATCGACATGCGACTGGATTCGCATATAATGTGTCAGCACTCCAACCAACAACTGCCAGTAATGCTGGCAACTGATGGGTTATGCTTGCGTTCAAATGGTTCAAATGGCTCTGAGCACTATGGGACTCAACTCCTGAGGTCATTAGTCCCCTAGAACTTAGAACTAGTTAAACCTAACGTAAGGACATCACACACATCCATGCCCGAGGCAGGATTCGAAAGTTATGCATGGGGTCCGTATCAACCTGTACCGCATCAAAACAGCCTGGAGATGAGGCAATGGAGCGTTGAAACTGGTATCGACAAAATAAAATAAAATCATACGGACGGCTGTAGGTGTTTTTATTTTTTGTGACTATCCTAAACGGTCGTCGTTCCAGAGACCTCCTGCTAAAAGGATGGACATACAAAAGCTTGGTTTCACCTTGGTTTCGCACGTTTTGAAGACACACAGCACAGCACTCCTTGAACACCCGACAAATCGTGCGGTTTCCGAAGTGCACGTGGTGAGCCACCGGCCCGTCACAATTTGGTCTCGGTTGAAGTCAGATCCTTGACGCTGTTCACCATGCTGGGATCCGACTGGCCACGGGTGCTTATCGGACCAGTCCCGTACCCAGCCTCTGTGCTGAGTCTGGCGAACCGCCACTTACCATCCGGCGGCAGCTCCTGCTGGTGCGCCAGGCTAGTAAGTATCTTGCAGCTCCCAGCACGCCTGCTCACCGTCTTGTTGCCCATCCACCTCTGACCCGCCTTTTTTCCCGCCGTCCCCGGGCTACGTTGCCATTTGGGATCCGTGTGCAACGTGTACTAGAGTCCCTCGGTGTGGAGTCTGTACAACCCCAAATCCAAGGTTTTAATCGCCTGCCACCCTGGTTACTGAAGAGGCCCAGAGTGATTTTAGATTTATTGCAGTACAAGAGGGATTGCACTCCTGCCACCGTTTTTAATGCAGCATTTTCTGCCATCTTATCTGAGCACCACGACTATGTAGCTGTTTTTACGGATGGGTCGAAACAAGGGGATTCTGTTCGTTGCTCAGTTGTTTTTCCATATCGTGTCCTCAAGGTCCGACTGCCTCAGACTTTTACTGTCTTTGATGCAGAATTGTCTGCGATCTTGCGGGCACTGGAGCACATGAGACATTCTTCCTCTCCTAAATTTCTTGTCTGTTCCGATTCACTCAGTGCCCTTCACTCATTGCAACGTTTGTATCCGGCAGAAAAAATTGTCCAGACCATCCAGGATGCCCTACTCCGGCTACAGCGACTGGGTTCCGGGGCATGTCGGCATTGCTGGGAATGAAAGGGCAGATCTCGCAGCCAAGGAGGCGTGTCTCGATCCACAAGTATCTCAGTGTGCTATCCCCTTGCACGCACTCACCTCGCTGTTGAGCTCACGGGTCATGCGTCGGTGGGAGGATGAGTGGCTGGAAGTGACTGACAATAAGCTCCGTATAGTCAAGCCCACAACGCGTGTGTGGTGTACTTCCTTTCAGCCCCATCGACGGGACGAGGTTCTCCTCACTCGGCTTCGAATAGGTCACAGCCCTATGACGCACGGCTTCCTTCTCCGGCGAGAGGACCCTCCAATGTGTGATGCTTGTGGCGTCCAGGTCACTGTGCGCCACGTTTTATTGGATTGCGTTTTATTTTCTGACCAGCGGGTCGCGGCTGACTTGCCAGCGGACCTGCCATCTCTTTTAGGCAACACTCGGACGAATGTGGTTAAAGTTTTAAAGTTCTGTGCCCTGTCAAATGTTTTTACAAAGATTTTAGGGAGAGGATTTTAATTTGCTCACTGTGTGACAAGCTCGCCCATATTTTATGTAAGTGGCCAGCCAATAACAATTTCCTGTGACATTCTTGTTGCTATGTTTCCCCTTTCCTTAGGTTTTACTTTCTTATGTAGCATTTTCCTTCTTTTCCTGCTTTCTTTGAGTGTGTGCTTTAGTTTTCTTAGGTCTGTCCACATTCGTTCCTTTTAATGTGTGTCAGGGCGCTGATGACCTCGATGTTGAGCGCCCATAAGCCCCAACACACCAACTCCACCACCACCCATTCTACACGCGGACAGCACTCTGACTGACACTACATGCGCCGTGAGTGTGTCTGACTACATGTACATGTACATACACACTCTGGTCCCTATGCGAAAAGTTGTTGGCGGCAGTAGGGCCATTCTGCACTCAGCTTTAAATACCGTTTCTCTAAACTTCCTCACTAGTGTTCTTCGAAATGAACTTCTTCTTCCCTCCAGGGATTCCCAGTTGTCTCCTGAAGCATAACCGTAACACTTGCATCCTGATGGAACGTACAGGTGTCAAATCCAGCAGCTCGCCTCTGAATTGCTTCGACGACTTCTTTCGGTCCGACCTGGTGCGAATCGCAAGGTCAAGAACAAGTCCCACTAGCGTCCTACATGCGGTCTCCTCTTCAAATGATCCACTTTTCCCCAAAATTCTCCCAATAAACTGAAGTCGACCATTCGTCTTCCCTACCGCAATCTTCACAGGCTCGTTTCATTTCATATCGTTTCGCAACGCTGTGCCCGGATATTTAAACGACGTGACTGTGTCAAGCAGGAGACTACTAATACTGTATCCTAAAATTAAGGGTTTATATTTACTACTCATCGGCACTGACTTACATTTTTCTACCTTAAGTGCCAACTGCCATTCAGCCATTCATCACACCAAATAAACATTTTCTCTAGGTCATCTTGTATCAACCTACAGTCACTTATCGCCAACACTTTCCTGTCACCACAGCATCATCAGCCAACAACCATGGATTCCTGCCCACCCTGTCTGCCAGATCATTTACGTGTGTAGAAAATAGGAACAATCCAGTCACACTTCCCCTGATCACTCCAGATGTTATCCTTGTGAACGACGAACATTCACCGTCGAGGACAACGGACTGGGTTCTACAACTACAGAAATTTGCGAGCCAGTCTAATATCTGGGTTGGGTTGGGTTGGGTTGTTTTTGGGGAGGAGATCAGACAGCGAGGTCATCGGTCTCATCGGATTAGGGAAGGACAGGGAAGGAAGTAGGCCGTGCCCTTTCAAAGAAACTATCCCGAAATTTGCCTGGAGCGATTTAGGGAAATCACGGAAAACTTAAATCAGGCTGGGCGGGCGCGGGATTAATATCTGGGAGCCTATTCCGTATAGACTTACCTTCGTTATCAGTCCGCTGTGGGGTACGGTGTCGAATGCTTTTCGCAAATGTAGAAATATGGAATCAGCCAGTTGCCCTGCATCCATAGTTCGCAGTATATCATGTGAGCAAGGAGTACGCTTGGTTTCGCACGAGCGATGCTTTCTAAAGCCGTGCTGATTTGTGGACATGAGCTTTCCCGTCTCTGGGAAATTTAATATATTCGCATAACATGCTCTAGAATTCTGCAGCAAACCGACGTTAAGGATTTTGGTCTGTAATTTTGCAAGTCCGTTCTTTTGCCCTTCTTATATGAAGGAATTACGTGTGCTTTTTTTTCAGTCGCTTGGCACTTTGCGCTGATCGAGAGATTCGCGATAAATGCAAAGTAAATAATTGGCCAGTGACGTTGGGTACTCGTTGTAAAACCGAACTGGGATCTATCCAGACCTGGCGACGTATTTGTTTTGAACTCTTTCGGTTATTTCTCTACGCCAGGGATGCTTATTACTACGTCATTTATATGTGACTGTGCGATGGTCAAACGACGGTACGTTTGTACCATTTCATAAACGTGGGGTTTAAAAGTCGGGCCTTCCTTTTGCTATCTTCTACTGTCAAACAAGGCTGATGAACGAGTCACTGGTTGGAAGCCTTATATACGCTTAGAGAATGTAAATAGGACCATAATTTTTTCGGGTTCTCCGCCAGATCTTTAGCCAAGGTACGACAATGGTAGGTGTTGTACGCTTGTCGCACGGATCTTTTCACAGACGCATTAAACTCTACTAATCTTCGTCTGTCGTCTTTTGCGCGTCCTCTTTTAACCGAGAATGAAACAGCCTTTGCTTCCTCAGCATTTCATTATTAAAGCACGGTGGGTGTTTTCCGTCCTTCACGCATTTACTTCGAGAGAACGATTTACAATCTGTTTAAACTTTGCCCATAATACGTCTATGTGCATCATTCTGGAGCTAAATAACTGCAGTTATTGACTGTGTGAGATTATAACAACTGCTTATCTGCTCTTTCTAGCAGAATCACTCTCCTAGTCCTCCTGACTGATTTATTAACTTTCGTAACCACACTTGCTATGATGACGACATGATCGCTAATTCCCATCTCTATACTGACGCCATCGATAAGGTCCGGCTTATTTGCATCTAAAGGTCCAAGATACCTCAATTGGGAGTGGGCTGCCGAACAATCTACTCAAGTCAGTTTTCAGAAAACATGTTCAAAAGTGCTTCACAAGACCGTTTATCAGTAGCCCTTGCAGTGAACCCATACACGTCCCAGTGTGTACTTTTAGGCTAAAGTCACCACCAAGTAGTACTGAATGATCTGCATATTTATGCACAACTAACCATAGACTTTGTTTGAACGACTCTAGAACTGTCACATCAGAATCGGCTGGAGGGAGAAAACATGCCTATGCCTGTTATACCCAACCACATAACTTCACTGTCACACTCAACATCGACCTCAATAGAGAGAATGATTTTATCAACTGCAATGAACACTGACCCTCCTATGGCCCTAATCTGTCTTTCCGATACACGTTCCACGACTCGTTATATATCTGAGAGCTTCGAGTTTTAGCCAGGTCTCAGTCCCGACAATAATCTGAGGTTGAGAGCTTCCCTGGAAGGCAGTGAATTCAGGCATTTCGTTACGAATATTTCTACAGTTCACTGATAAAAGTCTTACAGTCGAACTGTCTTTATTATGAGCGCTTCTGCTCAATATATGCTTATCAACTAGCCTAAGGAACTCCCATGTCCATTCCTCAAGTACTCTGCTACCCGAGTAGGTGGTTTCTTTGTGTAGTGCACCTCTGACCTATCAAGGGGAGTCCTACAAATCCCCACACGATAACGCAGGTCCAGAAATCCGCAGCCAAGACCGTCCGCTCTACTCCAAACCAAAGGACCCCGATCAACTCCGCAAACAATGCAGCAAAATGCGAGTTCTGATTGCAACTCGCTTGTGAGGCCTGCAATCTTCGCCACCTACGTCAGCCGCCCGTATGAACTGAGAATGGTCTTAAAATCCATGCGAGAGGCGTCGTTGGTGCTGATGTGAGCCACAGCATGCAGATGAGTGCATCGCAGATGAGGCCGGCCTGGCAGATATACCGAGTTCACATTGGCTTCCTTTCGAGTCCTGAACGCTGTCTTCCTAAGGGGCTCCATAACGTGCCAAGTGTTGGAGCTCCCAATAACCAGCAAACCCCTGTCCACGTGTTCCTGCTCGGATTCTGCCTAAGGAACGGCTTCCTGTTCACTCACAGGGTGAATAGCGAGGCCGTATGGCGGGCGCCCACACTGGCCCTCCGTCTTGAGCGACGCGAACTCGTCATCACCCGCCACTCAGCCGAGCGAGGTGGCGCAGTGGTTAGACACTGGACTCGCATTCGGAAGGACGACGGTTCAATCCCGCGTCCCTCCACCCTGATTTAGGTTTTCCGTGATTTCCCTAAATCACTCCAGGCAAATGCCGGGATGGTTCCTCTGAAAGGGCACGGCCGACTTCCTTCTCCATCCTTCCCTAATCCGATGAGACAGATGACCACGCTGTCTGGTCTCCTTCCCCAAACCAACCAACCAACCCGCCACTCACCCTGTGGGGCCACAGCGTCTGGAACACTAGAAGGTGCCTCGGCAGTAAAGCCCCTGGGTGAAACAAGCGACACCTGGGGTGTCTCATGGGACGCTCCAGAATCTGCGCTACCGCACTAGCAGTTATTCCTCGCCAGGTGGCGCTGCTACCGGCTGGACGGGTTTATATCTATGGTAGGTCGATGGTCAACTAGAGATCAAATTGCTAACATTCGGTGGATTATGGGAAAAGCGAGAGAATTCCAGAAAGATGTGTACCTCTGCTTTATTGACACCGCCAAAGCCTCTGACTGCGTCGATCACAATAAATTATGGAACGTACTGAAAAACATGGGTGTACCAGATCACCTCATTCATCTGATACGGAGTTTAAACCTTGACCAAGAAGCCACGGTGAGAACTATGTATGGAACAACGAAGTGGATAAAGATTCAGAAAGGGGTCCGGCAAGGCTGCATACTGTCACCATACTTATTCAATCTGTATGCAGAACCTGTTATGAGGAATGCGAGGCTAGATGAAGGAGAAACAGGGATTAAAATAGCTGGAATAAATGTAAACAATCTCGGGTACGTGGATGATACGATCCTGTTGGCAGAAAGTGAAGAAGAATTGAGAACACTCTTACTGAAGGTGAAAGACGAAAGTGAAAAGGCCGGTCTTATGCTGAATGTGAAGAAAACGAAAATTATGGCAACTACATCTACCAATTCGTGAGATATAGCAGGAGAAACCATGGAGGTAGTGACCACATTCAGTTATCTCGGTTCCCAGATCTCTGCTGATGGCGACTGCAGCCATGAAATCCGGAGGCGCCTGTTGCTCGGTAGACAGGCGATGTCAAACCTGGACAAGGTTATAAGGTCCAGAGATATAACACTAGCAACAAAGATCCGTATTGTTAGGGCTATGGTCTTTCCAGTTGTGATGTATGGATGTGAGACCTGGAGCATTAGAAAGGCTTAACGGCGAAGAATTGACTCCTTCGAATTGTGGTGTTGGAGGAAACTTCTTAGAGTTCCATGGACTGCAAAGAGAACCAACAGATCAATATCGGAGCTAATTAAACCAGATTTCTCCCTGGAAGGTCTAATGTTAAAACAAAAGCTGACCTACTTTGGACACACAATGCGAAGGCATGCCTCGCTGGAAAAAACATTAATGCTGGGGAAGATTGAAGGAACTAGAAGAAGAGGACGTCAGAGGATGAGATGGATCGATGGCATCACAGAAGCAATGTGTTACAACCTGGAAGGTCTACGGGAGAAAGTGCAAGACAGCAAAAAGTGGCGTGATTTGGTTCATGGGGCCACGAAGAGTCGGAACCGACTAAACGAATAGAGAGAGAGAGAGAGAGAGGTCGATGGTCATAATGTTCTGGCTGACCAGTGTAGGTCATCTCTTATCTTTATCTCATGCTTCATGTCTTCCTTTTTGTGAATATTTCTTCAGGACCTTGACAGAGGCAAAACCCGTTTACCCGATGAGTACCGCGATATCCTAAAACATAGTCCCGGGGGAGGGGGTCATCCTCTGGATCTCAAAGAGTACTACATAGTGTAATGACCATTTTCCATTCTTCCTCATTAGTAATGACAAACGAGGGTGCGCTCTCAATAAGACATTTTTTCCTACTCGGAAATGCTTAATCCTCACCCTTTCCCTTTCATAATTTATTTTCTTCTTCTTAACACTTTCTGCGAGGATGAGCAGAGTGAATCTCATTCACTCCTCCCACACATTACCTTCTATAAGTATTTTTGGTGTCCAACTTACCCACTCATTTCTTTCTGGCTGCTGATACATCAGTCCAGCTACGGGGTAAGTGATACATAATTTCTTCAAATTTAGGGAGTATTCGATCCATTTGGTTTGCTTATTATGGCAGTATGCCCTCATAAACCTGTTTAGTTCCCGGAAAACGCGTACCACGGAATTTGCTTCTGGATGGTATCGGTCCGTTAGTATCTGTATGATGTTGGTTCTTGTTGAAGCATTGCTCAAATTAAAACAAGGAAAATTCGACATTTTGTAGGAAACAACGGTTCGAAGTTTGCCTATTCTAGGTGTGTAATCATCAAGCAAATGTTTAATAATCGATGGGCTAGTGGCTGTCTTGATGGGGTAAAGTCTGACGTACTTGGGAAAAATAGCAAGAAACCGCCACAATATATTTGCAACCATCTCTTGATTTCGTTAATGGGCCGCAGATGTCAACGGATACGATGGCTAATGAATTGTTAGGTATTAATGAGTGAAGAAATTCCTTGCCACCCCTACTTTTTGGCTGAGTCTTCTGAAAAATACCACATGTCTCCAGCACCTACTGCAAATTCTGCCGAAGATTTGGGAAATAACAGTACACTCCTGTGTTACTGGCACAGTCGAAAACACGAAAAGTCCCCACGCGTAGTGTGTGTACCAAATTAATTTTTCTTCATATTCAGGTGGTATGCAGACACACCAGGTCTGAGTTTATGCATTTCTTCTGTGAAACATGATTTACAGGTTTGTAACAGGTATGCAGCTTTCAATAATTTTGCTGCAATAAGCACTGCCATATTAAAGACGATCGTTGATCTAGCACTTGTAACTGAGACATAGATGTAAACAGCTGTAAGCACTGGGTTAGTGCATATTTAATGAACACAAGAGATACACATAACAGAGACTGTAGTCATCAACAATATATTCTCCAGCACTATTTACGGGTGAGCTTTCTATCACGTGACGGTGGAAACCACGTGGTTTTGAGGCAGAGAACTCGTCGTGTCATGTTCGGGGTCAATTTTTATGCGGAAAGGAAGCTCCTTGAAGATTGTTCGATAGAAAGCGGAAAATGTGAAAGTTCGAGGGCGCAAGGTCAGCTGAATAAGGTGGGCGCAGAATGACTTCCCAAACCAACTCCTGTATGTTTTTTGTCGGGCTAGCACAATGCAGGATGGTGTTACCGTCGGATAGCATCACTTCACGCACTCTTCTTGATCGTTGTTCTTGGCTTGCGCCTTCAAGACGTCTGTTTACGAGCCAATTGATGACGAGCAAGAAGAGATGCACATATGGCCACTCACTGATTCTTGTGATTTTCGCTTGGAGCATGCAGTACTCATACATCCAATTTTGAAGCTTCATCACTACATGCAAATATTGCACAATATAGAATGATCGCAGTTAGTCACATTTGCCGTGCGCCCCCGGTGGCTGAGTGGTCAGCGCGACCGAATGTCAATCCTTAGGGCCAGGGATCGATTCCCGGCTGAGTCGGAAATTTTCTCCGTTCAGGGACTGGTGTTGTACTAATCATCATCATTTCATCCCCATCGACGCGCAAGTCGCCGAAGTGGCGTCACGTCGAAAGACTTACACCTGGCGAATGGTCCACCCGAAGGGAGGCCCTAGCCACACGACATTTACATTTATCACTTTTGCCAGTTCTCGAGTACAGTGACATGGCTAATTGAGGATTAACGCGTTTAGACGATCTTCATCAAACCCCGAAGGTCTTACTGAACGTGGAGAGTCAGTGATGTCAAACCCATTCCTCTTAAAACAAGAGAACCATTTTCTTGCTGTGCTCTGTTCAATGGCGTTACCCTCAAACTCGGCGCAAATCTCTCTGACTGCCTCCGTTGCTGTCGCCTCTCTGTTGAACTCAAACATAAGATTTTGTCGGAAACGTTTCGAATTTTATACTTGCCATTCCGTTTTCTAGCGCCCACTTCTCCTCTCTCTATCTCCAAATGACAAAATGATAATATACACTCCTGGAAATTGAAATAAGAACACCGTGAATTCATTGTCCCAGGAAGGGGAAACTTTATTGACACATTCCAGGGGTCAGATACATCACATGATCACACTGACAGAACCACAGGCACATAGACACAGGCAACAGAGCATGCACAATGTCGGCACTAGTACAGTGTATATCCACCTTTCGCAGCAATGCAGGCTGCTATTCTCCCATGGAGACGATCGTAGAGATGCTGGATGTAGTCCTGTGGAACGGCTTGCCATGCCATTTCCACCTGGCGCCTCAGTTGGACCAGCGTTCGTGCTGGACGTGCAGACCGCGTGAGACGACGCTTCATCCAGTCCCAAACATGCTCAATGGGGGACAGATCCGGAGATGCTGCTGGCCAGGGTAGTTGACTGACACCTTCTAGAGCACGTTGGGTGGCACGGGATACATGCGGACGTGCATTGTCCTGTTGGAACAGCAAGTTCCCTTCCCGGTCTAGGAATGGTAGAACGATGGGTTCGATGACGGTTTGGATGTACCGTGCACTATTCAGTGTCCCCTCGACGATCACCAGTGGTGTACGGCCAGTGTAGGAGATCGCTCCCCACACCATGATGCCGGGTGTTGGCCCTGTGTGCCTCGGTCGTATGCAGTCCTGATTGTGGCGCTCACCTGCACGGCGCCAAACACGCATACGACCATCATTGGAACCAAGGCAGACGCGACTCTCATCGCTGAAGACGACGCGTCTCCATTCGTCCTTCCATTCACGCCTGTCGCGACACCACTGGAGGCGGGCTGCACGGTGTTGGGGCGTGAGCGGAAGACGGCCTAACGGTGTGCGGGACCATAGCCCAGCTTCATGGAGACGGTTGCGAATGGTCCTCGCCGATACCCCACGAGCAACAGTGTCCCTAATTTGCTGGGAAGTGGCGGTACGGTCCCCTACGGCACTGCGTAGGATCCTACGGTCTTGGCGTGCATCCGTGCGTCGCTTCGGTCGGGTCCCAGGTCGACGGGCACGTGCACCTTCCGCCGACCACTGGCGACAACATCGATGTACTGTGGAGACCTCACGCCCCATGTGTTGAGCAATTCGGCGGTACGTCCACCCGGCCTCCCGCATGCCCACTATACGCCCTCGCTCAAAGTCCGTCAACTGCACATACGGTTCACGTCCACGCTGTCGCGGCATGCAACCAGTGTTAAAGACTGCGATGGAGCTCCGTATGCCACGGCAAACTGGCTGACACTGACGGCGGCGGTGCACAAATGCTGCGCAGCTAGCGCCATTCGACGGCCAACACCGCGGTTCCTGGTGTGTCCGCTGTGCCGTGCGTGTGATCATTGCTTGTACAGCCCTCTCGCAGTGTCCGGAGCAAGTATGGTGGGTCTGACACACCGGTGTCAATGTGTTCTTTTTTCCATTTCCAGGAGTGTATTAACTCAAATAGCAACAGTGAACAACAATTAAAAATGACAATTTAAAAAAAACATAGCAACCGGGATAGCAACATGCAAAAGAAAAATGCAACGAAGTTATGCAAAAACCTAATATTATCTCCGATGAACTTGGTCTTTCATCAGCAGAACTGGAAACCCCTCGGACTGTTCTTCAGAAACTTACTCTTGATGTAAGCCCTCCGGAAAGCAGGACAAAGAACTTCCAGCGATATTCTCCTTACCACTAATGTATATATTTCCGAAGTCATGTACCTGCAAAGTCAGAGTCCAACGAGCTAATCTTGCATGTAGTAATCTACGAGTTTGCAAGACGCTGAGGACTTGATAGAACAAACATACGTTCTTGCATCTTACAATCAATAATTAAATTTTCGAGAAGCCTAAATCATCCCTCATGCTTGTAGCTGTGTGATAGTATTGATTTCTCGCAACTGCAAAATGTCATGCTAGTGAACGTAACTGGACAAGATGTTGCTTTACCGTCAATGATCCTTTTCCGGAAAAGACATGCTCCCGAACCAGCCGATGACAAATCAGTCATTAAACGAAACTCAAGTAACGCATCGTAGTGGCACGTTATCTTTGCTTGAACAAGAGCACTCTTTATGTCATTCAATACGATTTGGCAGTAATCCTTCCATCTTTGTAGCAGGTTTCCCGCAATAGTCTCAATAGCGCTTCCGACTGATCTTCAATAATTCACCGGAAAAATAAGGCTAATCCAGAATGGTTCAAATGGCTCTGAGCACTATGGGACTTACTATCTGAGGTCAGCAGTCCCCTAGAACTTAGAACCACTTAAACCTAACTAACCTAAGGACATCACACACATCCATGCCCGAGGCAGAAGTCGAACCTGCGACAGTAGCAGTCGCGCGGTTCCAGACTGAAGCGCCTAGAACCACTCGGCCACACCGGCCGGCGAGGCTAATCACCAGAATCCTATCAGTTGCTTTTTATTCCTGCGTACAGGAAAATTTGTAATTCCTTTGAGCTTATAAGGCGATCAATGAACTTAAACTTTTCTAGAGGAAAATTTAGTTTTTGTAAGTTAGCTGTTACTCCAGCATCCTTAAACCTTTTGAGCAGACGTGAAAGGATGGTCACGTACTCCTCCCATGTGTCTGTCGCAATCGCTAAGCCATCGGCGAATACAATGAGCTAACTCTCTATCTTGGACCCAAGTACAGTATCCAGTGCCAAAATAGACTCTCTTGAGGTAATATTGAGACCAAACGGAAGAACCTTGAAATGGGAGCTTCGATGAGCATCGATAAATGCTGTATATTTCCTAGAAGATTTCCCGATCTTGTCGTTCCAGTATCCAGTTCGCATATCAGTGCTCCTAAAATAAGTGAATGTGAAATTACTTTTTTAATTCGTCTGTGTTTTCAGGGTGTGTACAGTCTGGTACTATAATGTCGTTTATCAACTGTGTACCTAAAATAATTCAGACCTTTATAGTTCTATTAGGTCCCATATAATCGTTCGTTGGATTTCCTCTTCCACTGCCTGCTTCAGACTCCAAGTGACTGAATAAAAACTGTGGAAATAAGTCTGGTGTGGAAAGACTTCAATATTATAAATAAACCCCTTTGTAAATCCAGGCTTCTTTTCAAACACAAGTTAATAATACTTTCAAAGGGATGATAATTGCTTCTTTTGTTCTTCTGTAATGCTCTCCGGTTCTTGCAACTTTTATCGAAATTGGTCTGTTAATCCTAAACTATATTTCTCCAAAATCTTTACGAGAGGGATGCCCTCAGTCTTAACTCTAATTGCTGAAATAGGTACTGTCGCATTATCTTTACTGCATTCCCAAAAATACACGGCGTCATTCAGTCTGAAAAGATTTACTTCCTGGGCATAGCCTCTATTCGATTCCTTGACAGTCTCTCCGGAGCGTGATACAGTTGATGACAGTTTCCCGAACGTAGTTCATGGCGGCGAGCCACATCGTCTGACACATCTGTAATAACTGATGGTAGCTCCTGCCATTTACTACAAGACAGTTGCTGTTCTTGTTGTTGATTACCTTCTGAGTCCCGTACTACCATTTCTGGTTGCTGTTATTAGCACCATGGACTGGATTAAATCTCCTTTCTCATCTTCTTCTGTTATTATTATTTGGCTGGAAACCATTTCCATTGACATTATGCCAATAATTGTTATTAGGTACTGGATTAGGTCCTCGTCGCGTGGAATGATTAGCACGTACATGTTGCATTGCATATAGTTACCATGTGCGCCACCATTGAATGAATTACAACATTAAAGTGGTTTTGTCCCGACTGCCATTTGATATCCTCTTGTATCAAGTCTATTGAGTGTAAAACTGACAAAGTCTTCGAGTTTTTTCCTCAGATGCTTGTAGCAGTTTATCTCTGATCTTAATGGGCAACTTAGCTTTCAAAATTCTTAAGATGCCCGTGTGAGTTATGAGCTGATCTCAATAGTTCTCTTTATTAATACTCTTTTCGAAGTACTTTCTTAGGCTACCATTCTTGAATGAAAGGGCTCTGGGCAAAACCCTTGCTTCCAAAATCTTTCCTGATCTCCTTTGGACCAATACTTCGCTATAAATGCTTTTTCAAATTCATCAAATGTCAAACAGAAATCCATCGTCTCGTTGGCGTGAACTGATCCAGGTCCTGGAATGTATCCTGAGACATATCTTATCTTTTGTACGTTTGTCCAGGCCAATGGCAAAATTCCACGAAAACCTCTTATAAATACCTCTGGATTAATTGAATCCTTATCAGGCGGAAACGGTTGAAATTGACTGTGTTTATGGAGTTCCTCCTCCATTAACAACGTTTTCCTAAGTCGCTGTGTAACAAGACACTACGAGTCCGGATTGCCTTCACAAAATCCATCGGGTGCTTCTATATTGCCGTAGGTTAATCCGGTGCTCGAGGTCTGTAGTATATCTCTTCCGCGTGCTGCAGCCCAGGCCACTTTTATCACCCCTCCGGACTTACGCCACGCAAAAAATTCTCATTGGCTTGTGCCATCTTCGTTTACCACTGAGAGAAATCAGCACCCGTTTATTTTGGCAACTTCTCGCTGGACTTGTACAGCAGGGGGTAGTTTATCACATGATAAAAGTCCCTGTAGCTTCTTTTATTCCTTTATCTTCAAGATGAATGACGTGGTGTTCCTTCTTTATCGCCGAGTCTTCTCTCTTCCTAGAAAACTGTATTTCATGTTCATCAAACTTCTTTACTATTTCCTGCCAGAAAGATCACAGTTCGTAGTAATTGAACGAAGTCATCGAGTAAAACGAAAGATATTTCTAGCGCTCCCCAACGTAGTATTATAGGCCTCAGTTGTTCCTTAACTGTTTAAACGATTTAGGAGACAATATGAGCAGATTTATTGGTTGCAGATGGCGCGGTCGTTTATCATATAGTGATGTCATGAAAAGGTGAAAACTAATTGCGAAACGATTTAGGTAAGATATCTGTGTGGTGCGAAAATTGGCAGTTATTTATTATTTATTTATCGTATGGCAATACAGACATATAAGAAAGAACCAG
Source organism: Schistocerca cancellata (assembly GCF_023864275.1). NCBI lineage: Eukaryota > Metazoa > Arthropoda > Insecta > Orthoptera > Acrididae > Schistocerca > Schistocerca cancellata. The sequence continues at coordinate 71,076,153 of NC_064631.1, forward strand.
ACAAATCACTAATATAACAAACGTTAATAATTGCAAATAAACATTACTAATACAACAATGTTTAAGGATTACAAACAAACATCAAGTCTATTAATATAATCTATCGACTCTGGAGTTGCGAGCAGGAAGTCGTCGGGGCTCCCATTATAGGCTCTTCTGGAACACTCTTCAACAATGTGGCTGATGGTCTTATTTTCTCCGCAGTCACACTGAGGGGATGGTATTTTACCCCATTTATACAGGGAGTAAGCACATCTGTCATGACGAGTACAAATCCTATTTAGAGTGGACCACGTTTCGCGTGGCAGGTCAAAACCAGGCGGTTTTTGTGTGATGCAAGGCATGTTATTATTTTGCCATGCATTTTACAGACCATGCGTTTGTGATACTGAAACCTTCTTGTACACAGTTCCTTGCTGTTCTTGTTGGCGGGTTCCTATATCGAAGCCTATTAGTGTTTGCAGCCTCAATGTCTTGGTGGATTGGCAGGCTTCGATTTCCCAAGATGTTTTTGTATTCACGGACAGGTGTGGCGGCGGGATGTGGCTTAATATTAGGAGCCATTGCGTTGGAGTGGGTATAATTACTCCAGAAATCATCCTTAGAGTGTTATGCAACTGCACACCACCTTTTTTACATGTGGGCTGTTTAGCCAAATCGGAGCACAGTATTCGACAGCCGAGAATACAATTGCTAAAGCAGAGGTGAGGAGAGTGGAGGCCGTTGCTCCCCAGGTAGTACCACAGAGCTTTTCAGAAAAATCATTGGATGAACGTCGGCCGAAGAACCCGAGACAGAAGCCAATAGGCAGTTTGTCAACAAGTGGGCACGAAAGCCTTAAAAATTTTGCTTTTGAATAATGTCGTTTCTTTTTAATTTTTCGGCAGTCTTTGTTAAGTGCTCTTTAAAAGATAGTGTTCTGTCCAGCGTCATGCCTAAGTACTTCGGAGTTTTATTATGCCTGAGAACGGTGTTTTCAAATCGAATGTTGAATTCCTTTCCAGCGAGTTTGTTGTTGAGATGGAAGCAACTAACCTCTGTTTTGGAAGCGTTTGGTTGACGTGTCCACTTACGGATATATTCACCCATTATCTTCAGGTCTTTCGTTAGGATATCCTCAGATGCTTCAATTGTGCTACATCTTGTAGCGAGGGCCCAATCGTCAGCATACCCGAACTTTCTTCATTGTGTTTCCGGCAGGTCTGCAATATAGAGGCTAAACAGCAGTGGTGCGAGCACTGATCCTTGTGGTAAGCCATTCTTTAGTTTTTTGGTGGAGCTGTAGTCGGTGTCCATACTTATTTGGAACACCCTATCATTGAGCATGCTGTCTATTAAGCGTGCTATAGATTTGCAAGGAATTACTCGAAGAATTTTGCACATGATGCCTTCTCTCCACACAGTGTCGTAAGCTGCTGAGAGGTCAATAAAGGCGACTGATGTTTTCAATTTTCTCTGGAATCCCGCCTCAATGTAAGTAGTGAGTGACAACACCTGGTCAGTACAACTTCTTCCTGGTCGAAAGCCTGCCTGTTCAACTGGGATCGCCCTGAAAAATACTGGGCTAATTCTGTTATATATAAGCCTCTCTAGTAATTTGTAAATTACAGACAGCAGGGCAATTAGTCTGTAGCTTTTTTGGTTGTCAGCTGGCTTCCCAGGCTTTAGAATAGCTATTACCTTAGAGCGTTCGAGTTCTTGTGGGATATTGCCAGTTTGCATGATGTTTGTGAAAAATTGAGCCAGCCATACTTTTGTATACTTGCCACAGTTTATTATGAATTCAGGGTGAACGTTGTCGAAACCTGGTGCCTTTGTTGGTTTGGCATCTTTCAGAGCATTTTCTATGTCTTCGCTAGAGAAAGGGCGAGAGTGTTCAGTTTCAGTGGGTTCATTTTTTTAAGATTTTGAGTTCTCGCTTCACTTGGACTGTATGTGTTTTATCCTTTGGTGTCCTAGACGTGTTAACTAGATGTGCAGCTATGGCATTTGGTCTTACAGCTGCTTTTTGTCGTTAAGCTGGTGGGCTGCTACCTAGTTTTCTCAGCAGTGACCATGCTTGCCTGCTAGATGTTTGGAAATTCAGGCTTTCTACAGTTTCCGTCCACTTTTGTCTTCTGGCAGCTATTTGCTGATCTCCAGATTCAAGGAAGCTCTGGTATAGTTCTTCACTGGTTTGGGACCATCATGGGATATATTCTTTGCGGTACCCTCTCGGTATGTGCTTCTTGGCTGTTCTTATCATGTGACCAACAAATCTTTGGTATTTTTTGCTAGTAGGTGGTATCCAACCTAAACATTTGTCCAGATCTGTGGAGAACCCAGTCCAATTGGCTTTTTTAAAATTCCATCGTGGGCGAGGAATAGAGGTAATTATGGGAATTTGAGTTCCTACTTCTATTATGATTGGACGGTGTTGACTGTGCGGAAATTCGGGCAGAACTCTACGCGAGGCCATGAGAGGTTGGTCTCTGTTGTTGGACGAGACGAAACACAGGTCAGGATTGTATTCCTGTCTCGAGGCAGCTGATCTAAACGTAAATACATGGTATAAGTATTCGTCATCTGCCCATTTTGCTGGCCAAGGTGTAGCAGGTGGCTTATATGGAGACGGTAATGCTTCCGATTTTTGTGACAACGTTATGAATGTCTTCGTTAGTGGATGTTGAAATTAGGAAAGCGTTTTCAATGTCTTGTTTGACATATGTGGCTACTCCATAAGACCTATGATAGGAAGATTGATAGGAAGCTCCCAACAGCTCATAGCCTGGTATTTTGCCCCTTTTATTTAGTTGTTGCACTGTATTACAAAGGGTTTCCTGTATAGCAACCGAGTCAATGTTGTCATTTTTTAATAGTTTTGATAGCAACTGGCACTTTGCATAGCTTATGCCTTATATGTTCATGTGACAAATTCGAACCACGGGTCCGAGTTTCCTGGTCAGAGGGACCTGAGAAGGACCGTTTGGTCTGTCTGGTGGCATAACTCTTACTGAAAGTGTCTTATAGTCAGGAGATCCTCAGATTATCTGACTGCCAGTATGTGCTAGTTCATTTAGCGTTACCCAGGGTGCACGTGTAGTGTTATACTACGGACGGGAACTAGCTTTACACCCCAATTGGCAGTTGACCCTAAACAACGAAAAGTATGTGGTCATCCACGTAAGTGCTGAAAGGAATCCGTTAGACTTCGGGTGCACGGTAAATCACGCAAATCTAAAGATCGTAAATTCAACCAAATACCTGGGAATTACAATTATGAACAACTTAAATTTTATGGGGAAGGCGAACCAGAGACTGCATTTTAGTGGCAGAACGCTTAGAATATTCGCAACATATCTACTTTGAGACTGTATACACTATTCCTGTCCGCCCTCTTGTAGAGTACTGCTGCGAGGTGTAGGATCCTTACCAGATACATTTAACTGTATTCGCAGTTGCGAATATGGACAACCATCAGCCGTAGAATGGAATGGTGATAACGAAAATTTATGTTAGACCGGGCCTCGAACCCGGATTTCCTGCTTATCACGAGTGGTCGCCTTACCATTTAGCTATCAGTGTACGATTTACGGATACCCCAAAACTTCCATTTGTCGACAATCATGCGTCTACGTGCATGCATGTCTGAAGGAACTTCGCATCGTAGTTCAGGTAACACAGGCACTGCAGTATCTCCCTTACCAGATAGGATTAACGGAGTACATCGAGAAAGTTCAAAGGAGGGCAACACGATTTGTGTTGTTGAGAATTAGGGGAGGGAGCGTCACGGACGTGATACAGGATTTCGGTTGGACATCATTAAAGGAAAAGCATTTCTCGTTTCGGCGGGATCTTCTCACGATGTTTCAATCACCAACTTTCTCCTTCGAATGCGGAAATATTTTATTGACGGCGATGTACATAGAGAGAAACGATCCTCACAATAAAATAAGCCGGCCGGAGTGGTCGAGCGGTTCTAGGCGCTTCAGCCTGGAACCGCGCAACCACCACGGTCGCAGGTTCGAATCCTGCCTCGCGCATGGATGTGTGTGATGTCCTAAGGTTAGTTAGATTTCAGTAGTTCTACGTTCTAGGGGACTGATGAAATCAGAAGTTAAGTCCCATAGTGCTCGGAGCCAATAAAATAAGGGGAATCAGAGCTCGCACGAAAGATACAGGTGTTCGTTTTTTCCGCGCTGTTGGAAAATGGAATAACAGGGAATTATTGCGAATGTGGTCCGATGATGTCTCTGCCAGGCACTTACGTGTGGTCTCGAGAGCAGGCATGTAGATGAAGACGTAGATTATCAACCTGACAAAAAATTAGAAACTACACTCCTGGAAATGGAAAAAAGAACACATTGACATCGGTGTGTCAGACCCACCATACTTGCTCCGGACGCTGCGAGAGGGCTGTACAAGCAATGATCACACGCACGGCACAGCGGACACACCAGGAACCGTGGTGTTGGCCGTCGAATGGCGCTAGCTGCGCAGCATTTGTGCACCGCCGCCGTCAGTGTCAGCCAGTTTGCCGTGGCATACGGAGCTCCATCGCAGTCTTTAACACTGGTAGCATGCCGCGACAGCGTGGACGTGAACCGTATGTGCAGTTGACGGACTTTGAGCGAGGGCGTATAGTGGGCATGCGGGAGGCCGGGTGGACGTACCGCCGAATTGCTCAACACGTGGGGCGTGAGGTCTCCACAGTACATCGATGTTGTCGCCAGTGGTCGGCGGAAGGCGCACGTGCCCGTCGACCTGGGACCGGACCGCAGCGACTCACGGATGCACGCCAAGACCGTAGGATCCTACGCAGTGCCGTAGGGGACCGCACCGCCACTTCCCAGCAAATTAGGGACACTGTTGCTCCTGGGGTATCGGCGAGGACCATTCGCAACCGTCTCCATGAAGCTGGGCTACGGTCCCGCACACCGTTAGGCCGTCTTCCGCTCACGCCCCAACATCGTGCAGCCCGCCTCCAGTGGTGTCGCGACAGGCGTGAATGGAGGGACGAATGGAGACGTGTCGTCTTCAGCGATGAGAGTCGCTTCTGCCTTGGTGCCAATGATGGTGGTATGCGTGTTTGGCGCCGTGCAGGTGAGCGCCACAATCAGGACTGCATACGACCGAGGCACACAGGCCCAACACCCGGCATCATGGTGTGGGGAGCGATCTCCTACACTGGCCGTACACCACTGGTCATCGTCGAGGGGACACTGAATAGTGCACGGTACATCCAAACCGTCATCGAACCCATCGTTCTACCATTCCTAGACCGGCAAGGGAACTTGCTGTTCCAACAGGACAATGCACGTCCGCATGTATCCCGTGCCACCCAACGTGCTCTAGAAGGTGTAAGTCAACTACCCTGGCCAGCAAGATCTCCGGATCTGTCCCCCATTGAGCATGTTTGGGACTGGATGAAGCGTCGTCTCACGCGGTCTGCACGTCCAGCACGAACGCTGGTCCAACTGAGGCGCCAGGTGGAAATGGCATGGCAAGCCGTTCCATAGGACTACATCCAGCATCTCTACGATTGTCTCCATGGGAGAATAGCAGCCTGCATTGCTGCGAAAGGTGGATATACACTGTACTAGTGCCGACATTGTGCATGCTCTGTTGCCTGTGTCTATGTGCCTGTGGTTCTGTCAGTGTGATCATGTGATGTATCTGACCCCAGGAATGTGTCAATAAAGTTTCCCCTTCCTGGGACAATGAATTCACGGTGTTCTTATTTCAATTTCCAGGAGTGTACTTCGCTGCACTAGTTCTCGGCAGTCTCTTGAATATCTAGCCCTGTCTGCTGTAATTGAGAGGTAAACAGCTCCTCTGATTCCCGGAGTTACGTAATTTTGTCAGAGATATCTAACTGTTCTGCAGAGACTACAAAGACTTTAGTTGGTAATTCAGACCGAGCTTTCAACATTCAGGCTATTGAGATGCGACAGTCTCACGCTGAGAGGCAGCAATATTTCTTACGTTAGTAGTCATATTCCTACTTTAGTACGCACTGTAGACTGATGAGATGCTAAAAGCCTTAATTGTTTCAAAGTTTCGGACAAGGAATCAACTACACCTTGGCTTAAAACCTTTTGCTCCTCCATTTCAGCCAACTCACTGATAGGTTGAACGTTTGACTGACCTTCTGTCGGTATAGTGTACTGTGCTCCGACCTTGACCACAACATAGAAAAATCTCAGAATTAGTTAACAATGTCCTCAACTGTGACAAAACTCTTAATATGGACACACTATAATCACTTCATTTTCTACAAGTGTAATTCCTGGGTAAGAGAACAGCTGAATAACAGTAGTGTCTGTAATCTACAACTGAAGACACTACTGGAAGAAATGAAATAGTTTAACTAATATTCGTGTGTCAGGAGTAAACTACCAAGTGGCACAGGTGCATAAAGACAGAGATGTGCTGGTGCGCGCAGAGCTCTGGAGCGTTAGCTTCACGTGCGATGTACTGGTACTCTACAACTGCAGATGCACAGGCTTCGCCATATCATGAAACAAATTTTTAAACGCTGATTAGTACATTATATTAAAAGGTCCTGTCAGTTAGGTTCTCAGTTTCATGCTATCACAAAGAGAATCTTTTCAGTCTTTTGAATTAAGTTCAAACGTTTTGAAAAGTTACTGGTTTGAGCTAGTGGTGTGAGTTAACTACAAATTAACTATTCTGTCTCTGACTAATTAAAGATCAATGAATGCCGTGCACAAGTATAACGAAACTAATAACTTGAAACTATTAGTTCGCACAATTAAGGACGTACTGTCAAGATTTACTTCAGTGGAAGCGAAAGTAGCAATAACGACGTGACTGTGGTTTCAGCAGTGCAGAAAGGTTTGTAGAGTCGATGTTCTGCGTGCTGGAGAATGTAGTTGACGTCTCTCCCTTGAAGCGGGAGATCCCTAACTAACCTTTATTCTTCTCACTTTAGATCCATCGGAGTCTGTCCTTGTGTAACGGCAATATCTTAATAAGAAATGATTGGTAATGCTACAAATTTCCGTAATTCAAGACAATAGAATAACTGGAATCTAGCAATAGTCACGGCTAAGACCAGATTCGTTCACGAAATCAATTCACGTCATTGCCGAAGGGTCTAAGCGACGTCGTAATGCTGGTCAGGCGAAATCAAGGAGTCATTGTAAATCGCTAAATAAATGTACCTCCTGTTTCAGAATCTTCTGCTACAGACTTTTACAAATTAATTCTCTGTTCAGTATTTTGACTTGAACTTTCCCGAGATAAGAATGACGGCCTTTAAGAACATACTGTGATACAAAGACTGTCCCTGTCGAAAACTCGACTTTCTCGTACGCTGGTTCGATTACAAGTCAGTGCTGATTACCAGCTTAAGGTTAACATAGGTAAAAAGAAAAAGAATAATTATAAATGTCTCAGAGCACTGAAGGCGCTGTGTGTTGTTTATAAAAAATTTACGATTTTAGTATTATTTTCTTGAACATCTGACTGAGCGCGAACAATTTTCTACATCGCCACAATTTGAGAATCCTGCTGAATTTTGTATTATATTGTGATGCTCGTCGTGTGTATTAGGCGAAGAACTTATGTGCACGATATAAAAAAAGTTATGTTTTATGCGTTTGTTTCCAGAAAATCATTATCGTAGTCATTTGGTATCACAATAATGAGTTACTTATTATTTTAACTAAAAATACACGTATGTGAAACGGTAGATTAAATGATCATAAACAAAAAGACATGAATTTGAGACGTAAAATAACATTGAAAACATAAAACAAAAATAAGTAAAACAAGGAACTGGAAAAACAATGAATGTGTTGGGTATTTTAATTAGGTATGTTGAAAATACTCCGACAGTACGTGGTGTACAGTTTATTTTCCTAAAACCTTATTTCTGGACACAAGTTTTATAACATGTGGATGGATGTGGTGTGAAAGCTTCTTTAATTTATGTTGTAACAAAAGTTTTCATTTTTCAAAATGAATTAATGGTGGGGTATTTGGCTAAATTCTAGGTTATTACAAAAGTAGATTGTACAGTTTTTAACAAAGTTAATTACATATTAAATTTTTTTTGAACACATTTTATACGTCATGGTTTCGAAGATATCCCCTTTTTTTACCCCTTAAAACTGAAAACGGGAAAAACAAAATATTACGTATTGCATTAGTTTCACCCTTCTACATATCCACCAGTTTTAATCGAGATCATTTATTTTGACCTGAGGATCTTCGTGTGTAAGATTCACAGGCTACATGCCAAAAAATTCGGCCTTGCTTCCATACAAGCTGGCTGCATGGGAGCTGGTAGCTACTCAAGTGAAGTTCGATAAACAATGTAGAGAGAAAAAATTTAACAAAACATGAGAGGAAAAAGATTTCCATACTGCGAACTCCAAAAGTAGAGGGAGGAATATTTATAGCCACGTAAAGATCTGTCTAGCGGCTACATGTACCGAAAGTGGAGCCAATCCACCGACGCAAGTGACGTTGACGAAACGCGCCTGCAAGGAGAATCTCGGAAAATTTGAAAAGTTGGTCGCCTGTTTGAGTGCTGCTTACGCGAGCATCTATGGAAAGTGAGTCAAGGGCGATGAAACCGGGAGTGGAGGACATGGTGCTACACGTGCACGCCTCATCACAGAACGTAGAGGCAGAAGGCTCGCCCGCTCTGAAAAGCAGGTGAACGCATTTAGCTGACATTGTTGTACACTCCAGGAAATTGAAATAAGAACACCGTGAATTCATTGTCCCAGGAAGGGGAAACTTTATTGACACATTCCTGGGGTTCGATACATCACATGATCACACTGACAGAACCACAGGCACATAGACACAGGCAACAGAGCATGCACAATGTCGGCACTAGTACAGTGTATATCCACCTTTCGCAGCAATGCAGGCTGCTATTCTCCCATGGAGACGATCGTAGAGATGCTGGATGTAGTCCTGTGGAACGGCTTGCCATGCCATTTCCACCTGGCGCCTCAGTTGGACCAGCGTTCGTGCTGGACGTGCAGACCGCGTGAGACGACGCTTCATCCAGTCCCAAACATGCTCAATGGGGGACAGATCCGGAGATCTTGCTGGCCAGGGTAGTTGACTTACACCTTCTAGAGCACGTTGGGTGGCACGGGATACATGCGGACGTGCATTGTCCTTTTGGAACAGCAAGTTCCCTTGCCGGTCTAGGAATGGTAGAACGATGGGTTCGATGACGGTTTGGATGTACCGTGCACTATTCAGTGTCCCCTCGACGATCACCAGTGGTGTACGGCCAGTGTAGGAGATCGCTCCCCACACCATGATGCCGGGTGTTGGCCCTGTGTGCCTCGGTCGTATGCAGTCCTGATTGTGGCGCTCACCTGCACGGCGCCAAACACGCATACGACCATCATTGGCACCAAGGCAGAAGCGACTCTCATCGCTGAAGACGACACGTCTCCATTCGTCCCTCCATTCACGCCTGTCACGACACCACTGGAGGCGGGCTGCACGATGTTGGGGCGTGAGCGGAAGACGGCCTAACGGTGTGCGGGACCGTAGCCCAGCTTCATGGAGACGGTTGCGAATGGTCCTCGCCGATACCCCAGGAGCAACAGTGTCCCTAATTTGCTGGGAAGTGGCGGTGCGGTCCCCTACGGCACTGCGTAGGATCCTACGGTCTTGGCGTGCATCCGTGCGTCGCTGCGGTCCGGTCCCAGGTCGACGGGCACGTGCACCTTCCGTCGACCACTGGCGACAACATCGATGTACTGTGGAGACCTCACGCCCCACGTGTTGAGCAATTCGGCGGTACGTCCACCCGGCCTCCCGCATGCCCACTATACGCCCTCGCTCAAAGTCCGTCAACTGCACATACGGTTCACGTCCACGCTGTCGCGGCATGCTACCAGTGTTAAAGACTGCGATGGAGCTCCGTATGCCACTGCAAACTGGCTGACACTGACGGCGGCGGTGCACAAATGCTGCGCAGCTAGCGCCATTCGACGGCCAACACCACGGTTCCTGGTGTGTCCGCTGTGCCGTGCGTGTGATCATTGCTTGTACAGCCCTCTCGCAGCGTCCGGAGCAAGTATGGTGGGTCTGACACACCGGTGTCAATGTGTTCTTTTTTCCATTTCCAGGAGTGTATATGGAGATCTTCAGAATACGACTCGCACGTGTTCCTGTGTTGACCAAACGACTTCGTCAGCTACAGGTATGATAGCAGTGGAAGAGGATGACTGAGACACGATCCTGGGTGAATGGAAACGTTAAGCCGAATTAACTGAAACACGTTCCCTTTTAGAGCAAATGCGTGGTCGTTCCTGATACATCTTTACCCAGACGAACACCTCTTCAGACATGCTTAGTGCCACAAACTGAGACCAGTGGGGGCAGTTTTACGCTTCAGATAGCATTCAGCTCCGCTTCTGTCGGACCTGTGGTAGTGGTAGGTAGTACCAGGACAGCTGTGGAGTTTGTGAAAGTTGTTGCAGACTACAGCAGTCCTTCGTGCTTGATAGCTTCCCTGACAGTGATTGCATTTTCAAACGGGACAACTGTTCAGCTCACAAGACCAGAATTTCCGTTCAGCATGATGGTTAGCTCGCGTTAATTCGTCAACCAACAGGTTCGCCTGACCGGAAGCGGACGGAACACATCTGGACACTATCAGGCTATATTTCCTCACCCACAAACTACTGGGCGATAATTTATGGGAATTGTCTGGTCTGTGCGTAGGCATTTGGTGCCACACACCTGCAGAAAATCAGGACTGGCGAATCCATGCAAAGCAGTGTCGCTGTTGTATTCGGTACGAGAAGTGGACCAACACGCTATTGAGCAGGTGATCGTAATGTTTTGTTTCAATAGCATACGTTATATATTTATATGTGTATGATACTTAGACGTAGCGTAGCACTGTGAGAATAATTCTGTTTCCCGACGCGTGTTGACACAGTACGAGAACGCGAGGTGTAGCTGGACAGTTGCGTACGTTGTGTAGCCAGCTCACTTTTGCTTCGATCTTTTTGTTATGCCACTTACCTAGTGCAGAGACATATGCTACCGAAATCATTCTTCGTAAGGCATCAGGCACTTCGCACCTGATGATATTTGACTTTGACGAAAGCAACACATGGTGACAACTGAAGCACCTCCTTAACAGGAGCTCATGCAGCACTTCACATCTAACGTTTAACGGGTATATGGTCAGATATTTATATTGATGACTGAGGACGTGGTACGGAACGACAATACATCAGCGTTTACATCATCTGCAGACTAACAACGTATTTCAGGTCTTGTGTATTTGCACTGATAAGCCAAAACATTATGACCACTGGAGCCCGCGACGTCGAATGCCTCCTGGTGGCGTTGGGGGAACTTGACGCGGTACCAGAAATATACTTCTGGCGATTAAAACTGCTACACCACGAAGATGACGTTCTACAGACGCGAAATTTAACCGACAGGAAGGAGATGCTGTGATATGCAAATGATTAGCTTTTTAGAGCATTCCCACAAGGTTGGCGCCGGTGGCGACACCTACAACGTGCTGACATGAGAAAAGTTACCAACCGATTTCTCGTACACAAACAGCAGTTGACCGGCGTTCGCTCGTGAAACGTTGTTGGGATGCCTCGTGTAAGGAGGAGAAATGCGTACCATCACGTTTCCGACTTTGATAAAGGTCGGATTGTAGCCTATCGCGATTGCGGTTTATCGTATCGCGACATTGCTGCTCGCGTTGATCGAGATCCAATGACTGTCAGCACAATACGGAATCGGTGGGTTCAGGACGGTAATACGGAACGCCGTGCTGGATCCCAACGGCCTCGTATCACAAGCAGTCGAGATGACAGGCATCTTATCCGAATGGCTGGCCATTAAAACTGCTACACCACGAAGATGACGTTCTACAGACACGAAATTTAACCGACAGGAAGAAGATCCTGTGATATGCAAATGATTAGCTTTTCAGAGCATTCGCACAACGTTAACACCGGTGGCGACGCCTACAACGTGCTGACACGAGGAAAGTTACCAACCGATTTCTCATACACAAACAGCAGTTGACCGGCGTTCCCTCGTGAAATGTTGTTGGGATGCCTCGTGTAAGGAGGAGAAATGCGTTTCCGACTTTGATAAAGGTCGGATTGTAGCCTATCGCGATTGCGGTTTATCGTATCGCGACATTGCTGCTCGCGTAGGTCGAGATCCAATGACTGTCAGCACAATACGGAATCGGTGGGTTCAGGAGGGTAATACGGAACGCCGTGCTGGATCCCAACGGCCTCGTATCACTAGCAGTCGAGATGACAGGCATCTTATCGGCATGGCTGTAACGGATCGTGCAGCCACGTCTCGATCACTGAGTCAACAGATGTGGACGTTTGCAAGACAACAACCATCTGCACGAACAGTTCGACGACGTTTGGAGCAGCATGGACTATCAGCTTGGAGACCACGGCTGCGGTTACCCTTGACGCTGCAACACAGACAGGAGCGCCTGCGATGGTGTACTCAACGACGTTATTCTTTCGGATGAATCCAGGTCCTGTTTGCAGCATCAGGATGGTCGCATCCGTGTTTGGCGACATCGCTGTGAACGCACACTGGAAGCGTGTATTCGTCATCGCCATACTGGCATATCACCCGGCGTGATGCTATGGGTCGCCATTTATTACACTTCTCGGTCACCTCGTGTTCGCATTGACGGCACTTTGAGCAGTGGACGTTACAGTTAAGATGTTTTACGACCCGTGGCTCTATCCTTCATTCGATCCCTGCGAAACCCTGCATTTCAGCAGGATAATGCACGACCGCATGTCCTGTACGGGCCTTTCTAGATACAGAAAATGTTCGACTGCTGCCCTGGCCAGCACATTCTCCAGATCTCTCACCAACTGAAAACGTCTGGTCAATGGTGGTCGAGCAACTGGTTCGTCACAATATGCCAGTCACTACTCTTGATGAACTGTGGTATCGTGTTGAAGCTGCATGGGCAGCTGTACCTGTACACGGCATCCATGCTCTGTTTGACTCAATGCCCAGGTGTATCAAGGCCGTTATTACGGCCAGAGGTGGTCGTTCTGGGTACTGATTTCTACGCATCCGAATTACGTGAAAATGTAATCACATGTCAGTTCTAGTATAATATATTTGTCCAATGAATACCCGTTTATCATCTGCATTTCTTCTTGGTCTAGCAATTTTAATGGCCAGTAGTGTGTATAAGCGGAGCAGAAAGGGGCAGTGGAAGATTAGGCTGCAAATTGGGAAATCCTTTGACATAAGCGGCTTTCGCAAACGACAGATTATTATGACGCAGAGCCCGTGAACGAGTATCTCGGAAACGGTGAAGCTGGTCCAAAATGATTCAAATGACTCTGAGCACTATGGGACTTAACTTCTGAGGTCATCAGCCCCCTAGAACTTAGAACTACTTAAACCTAACTAACGTAAGGACATCACACACATCCATGCTCGAGGCAGGATTCGAACCACCCCTGCCGGCGCCGAAGCTGGTCGAATGTTTACGTGCTACTGTGTTGAGTATCTACATAAAGAGGTAGAAGGCCAATGAAACTATCGCTAGGCGGTAAATGGTTGGATGTTCACGATTCTTCACTGAACGTGGTATTCGGAGATGGTTATCTGTGGCGTCTGTGCCGAAAGAGACCTATGCTGGTGTGTTTCGGAGCACACCGTCCATCGTACACAGTTGAACACGAAGCTCCGCAGCAGACCACCCTTACATGTTCACATGTTGACCCAATGACGACTGGAGTTGGCACGTGGCCATTAGGATTCAATGGTGACGTGTCAGCTCTTCGAGCAAATCACATTTTTGCTATTCTAGGACGCTGGTCGTCTCTAGAAACGCCGTCATCTGGGAGAACGGCAGCTCGAAACGTGCCGCTCGCCACGGGCGCATGCCGATGGGAGCAGTATTATGCTGTGGGAGACATTCTACGCTTGCATGGGACCTGTGGTAGAAATCGAAGGCGCAGTAACAGTTGCGAATCACATACATCCCTTCACGGTTTATGTCTTCCCCGACGGCGATGTCATCTTTCAGCAGTATAATTTTGTCCGTATCTTGAAGCCAGAACCATGCTACAGTGGTTTTAGGATAATAGCAAACTCACGTTCATTTCTTGTCCACCGAATTCGCCTAACGTAAATGACATGTAACGCATCTGGGTCGCTATCGGACGCCATCACCGCGTACGCAAATCAGCGGCCTATTATTTTTGCGAATTACTTGACCTATGCGTAGACATTTAATGTTACATACCTCCACGAACCTGCCACGAAACTGTTGGATTCCATTACGCAGAATCACTGAAGTTTTTCGTTTTGAAGACGGAGAAACAAGCTGTTAATCAGTTGGTCATAATGTTTTTGGCTCATCAGTTGTTTGTTTGGGTCTCGAAGTATGTGTGACAAGAGCAATCGATTAATGCTTATTGTCTCCTGGGCAGCACGTCAGCAAATGTGTGGAGCAAAATGGTCGGTCTATACCGACAGGCGTAGTCCACTTAGTGGAACAGTTACGACCATGCCAGAAACATCAGGTAGTAAAGTTTGTGACGTGTTTGTTGGAAGACGTTCAATACAGAGAAAAAACAATCAACAGACTGATGTGTGCGCATATTAAGGTTGGAATATGTAAAAATATGCGGGCTTAACACTGGTTACATATTGCATACTATGAACTGTAATGTACACTGAAGAGCCAAAGCAACTGGTATAGGCATGCGTATTCAAATACAGAGATACGTAAGCAGGCAGAATACGGCGCTACGGTCGTCAAGGTCTATATACAAGACAGCAAATGACTGGCGCTATTGTTAGATCGGTTACTGCTGCTAAAATGGCAGGTTACCAAGATTTAAGCGAGTTTGAACGTGGTGTTACAGTCGGTGCGCGAGCGATGGGACACAGCATCTCCGAGGTAGCGATGAACTGGGGATTTTCCCGTACGCTCATTTCGCGAGTGTACCGTGAATATCAGGAATCCGGCAAAATATCAAATCTCCGACATCGCTGCGGTCGGAAAAGGATCCTACAAGAATGGGACCAACGACCGATGCAGAGAATCCATATGGGCTTTCAGTACCTTGTGTACCCTTGTGTACCCTTGTACCCTTGTGTACCCTTGTACACTTGTGTACCCTTGATAACTGCATGACACAAAGCTTTACGCCTCGCTTGGGCCAGTCAACACCGACATTGGACTGTTGATGACAGGAAAGATGTTGCCTGGTCTGACGATACTCGCTTCAAATTGTATCGAGCAGATTGGCGTGTAGGCGTATGCAGACAACGTCATGAATCCATGTACCTTGCATGTCAGGAGTGTTCAAACTGGTGGAGGCTTTGTAATGGTGTGGGGCGTGTGCAGCTGGAGTGATTTCGGATCCCTGATACGTCTAGATACGACTCTGACAGGTGACACGTACATACGCATCCTGTCTGATCACCTGCATCCATTGATGTCCATTGTGCATTCCGACGGACTTGGGCAATTACAGCAGGACAATGCGACACCCCACACATCCAGAATTGCTACAGACTGGCTCCAGGAGTACTGTTCTGA
Source organism: Schistocerca cancellata (assembly GCF_023864275.1). Lineage (NCBI taxonomy): Eukaryota > Metazoa > Arthropoda > Insecta > Orthoptera > Acrididae > Schistocerca > Schistocerca cancellata. Next base: position 71,091,730 of record NC_064631.1, read on the forward strand.
GTTTAAACACTTCTTATTGATTGGCGACTCCTTGGAGTGCTGTGTGCACAACGACCATATATGTTAAATTAAAAGGAAGGTCAGCGTTGGCCGTAATATTGATGGTTTATTGACAGCAAAATGGATTTTCCATCACATAGTGATCATCTGCAGTGCTGTGGTGTACATATTAAACTCATAGGCACTCGTACAAATCGTTTCTCAGTTTTGGTTACTGATAATAACTTGATACCAGTGCCTATGAGTTTAATTTGATGATCACTATATGATTGAAAATCGATTTTGCTATCAATAAACCATCAATATTACGGCCAACACTGACCTTCCTTTTAATTTAAACACTTCTATTGGCCACCAAACTCCCCAGACATGAACATTATTGGGCATATCTGGGATACCTTGTAATGTGCTGTACAGATGGCATCTCTACTCCCTCGTATTCTTACGGGTTTATGAACAACCCTGCAGGATTCAGTGTGTCAGTTCCCCCCAGCAGTACTTTAGACATTAGTCGAGTCCATGCCACGTTGTGTTCTCGCGGAGACCGTTCACGATATTAGGCAGGTGTAAACACTTCTATTGGCCACCAAACTCCCCAGACATAAACATTATTGGGCATATCTGGGATACGTTGTAATATGCTGTACAGAAGGCATCTCTACTCCCTCGTATTCTTACGGGTTTATGAACAACCCTGCAGGATTCAGTGTGTCAGTTCCCCCCACCAGTACTTCAGACATTAGTCGAGTCCATGCCACGTTGTGTTCTCGCGGAGACCGTTCACGATATTAGGCAGGTGTACCAGTTTCTTCAGTGTATTTCTCCCTTGGTATTCGTTGTATGCACTTAATGGAATGATCTCTCCATGAAAAGACTGTAGAGGCGAGAAAGTCTCAGGGCGTTTCGAAGGCGATGGGGTATCGTCCTGCAAAATATGTGTGCTGGAGTCTGCGAACGCCTCAGTAGCCTGAAGTTGGCGCGCGCGTGGGCAGAAGGGACCCAGCGTTGGCGCGTGGGTCGGGTTTGGATAAGGGGGTGGGCGAGTGTTTGCCGACGAGCGAACGACCGGCCGGCGGCGGCCCCGGGATTTGTTTGCCGCCGGCGGGTCCACATCAAACGCAGGCGCGATGATGCCGCGCGCAGGCGAGATGGGCCGTGTACAGGCGGCGGCCAGTCGGTAAATACGGCGCCCGCAGCGCGCGAAGCCTGCCCAGATAACTGGCGCTTGGCTGCAGCTGGCGCCGTGTGAGGTCCGCAAGCAGGCGCAGAGCGGGGCTTCGAGCAACTCTGCACCGTCTCGCGGGCGGATACCAGGAGCTGGGAAGGGCTTCCGCAATAACTCACCTGCCTGACCGGCGTAGAGAGTGAGAGAGCGCGGCGCGTTCCACAGGGGTCCGTCGTCGGTCCACTGCTTCTAGTGCTAAGTCTGTGTACCAAGATTGGGTCAGTAATACAAAATGACACTAACACCTGTACAGTTTCCTTAATGGACACTGTACGCGTGCTGCGTGTCAGAAGCAGCGGACTGCCAACAAATGTGGTTACTTCAAGAATTATCAGTTATAAAATGTCAGATATGTATTTGGATGCCACACCGAAAACTGATGACAGTGAAGCGATAGTAATAATAAAAAAACGCGTAGAATTAAGTAGAGGAAGGCGCTAGTCCTCATTCTCAGATGGCCTTATGGAACTCAATGCATCTTGTTCTAACCCCCCCCCCCCCCCTCTTGTGGAAAAGAAATCCCTGGGTGTACCAGCAGTCGAATCCAAGTCCTTCACCTGGCAGTCAGATACGTTGACCGTTCGTCAGCTATGGAAGCAGATAAGTATAGGAAATTGAATATTAATTCTAGTAGGTGTCCGAGGCGACTGGTAGATATCGAGAACACAGTGATATCCTGAATGATATAGGTATTGCAAGCTGCCTACTCCCTCGCCAGTATGATCCTATCTTCGCCTGAACTATCAAGGACAAACTGCCTACTCCCCCTGTGTCAATGAAAATTCGTACTACGTATCGTTAAGTGTGTTCATGCACTATACCGCTTTGCTTGTGTGAACGAAGTCTATGTAGGCTTGACAAGGAAACTATAACATGGACTATTAGCACTTATTGTGACTCAGTAAAGGCAGGGAATAACTCATGGATGTAAATGTAATCTTACCCAAGCTTACTGTGTGTGTTCGGCTGGGCGATCAGAACTAATCGTGAAAAACACTGATAGTAAATAACACAGCCGGACGCTCCCAGAGATGCATGGGCATGATGTGGCTCATATGAAGAAGGAACTTCCCGAACTGTCATACTGAGTTGAATAAACTTCATCTATATATTTCGGGATGCAAAATATGCAGCAAGCGTAAAAATGTGAGGTGATATGGAATATTCGTAAATCATTCAATACATAAGCGTACACTGACACCAAAATGAAGTTACAGTTCTTTGCTTCTAAAATTATCATCTATCCAACACAAATTACAAGGAAAAACGAGGGTGGTTAACTTAAGGAAAGATACAAGAGAAAGGGGGAACTATGTAAAGGGAGTATAATCCTGCTTTAATTTCTTGACAAACCCTAATCTAACTCTGCAACAGTAAGAAGCAGTGGGCACGCTAGAGAGATCTCAGAAACGTTCCACTGGAAGTGGTAAATTCCACTATGTTCAAACCAGTGACGAGATGTACGAACTGGATTTCGTTCTGCACAGAATCTGCTATTGTACACAACGGCCTACAGTGTACTTGCAACATCATTACTTCATTGACACGTTGTGGGGAGGCCAAACAAAGAAACGTGTCTCACGTCATGGAAAGTAATTTTCAGAATTCCGCGATATGATGTACGTTTTTGCACTGCAAAAGTATTGCTGAAGGCAATAAGCAGCTGCGAACTACGATTCTCTGCACGCGGTCCGATGGTGGAAAGATTTCAGTCTAGTTAAATCACAGGAAATGAGCTCTGTCAAAGGGTAACATCCGTAAAATTAATGGATAAACTATTCTCATACAAAACAGTATACGTAACTAATCAAATAGAGCCAACTGCTGATGGCACATGGTCGCTCTCAGCATGAACAAAGCGTGCAAGAACCCTCCACTCGCACTACACGTCCAGAAATGTCTCAGTATGGCAGGTGAGTTTGTAGGTGGTACAAATAGTATGTAAGTAGTATAAATAGTATACAAATAGTATAACTGGCTACGCTTTCCTACCCGAGTATTGCGATAACTAAGCCAGTCCGCCCTTGAACTGACTTTATGAGCCATCGCGTAGGAATTCTTCTGCCAGTTATGTGGAGACGCTCTCGTAGTTTTATGTCCCCTTGCAGAGCCGTAGCAGCGCCGGCGGATTCCGAAAGTGCAATACTGTTGTCTATGTCTCGCGTAATGAAACGGGAAGAAGTTTTCTCCGTCCAAGTAATTTTTACCCAGTATGCCATTACGGTGCGGTTATTTAAGAAACACCACAAAACGAGGTTGTTCACACTGATTACAACTATTAACGGTACGAGAGCACGGTCTACCACATGGCTAGATCGAAAGCCATCGTACCGACAAGTGCCGACTTGAGCGTACAATCGGTATAGTTCGTATACGCTCCTAAATCTTCGATTATGCCAAAGTTATTCATTTATTTCTTAGTATCAATGTTTCCTGGCATTGTAAACTTACTGAAATATAGTATTTGTTGAGACTTGGCAAGACAGCCAAGTCACTATGCGAGGATGCCGAAATGCACGCTATAAGCTCACGCAGGCTGGCGTGAGGTCTGGAACAGTTCAGAAAAATGAGACTAGCCAAACAAGAGTAACTGGTAGAATACTTAACTTTAATCCACAATTGGTGAACATCGCTCTTGTTGATACATTATATAATCTCAATATAAACTGGTCATGGCGCCTTGATAGGTCGTAGCAAATGACGTAGCTGAAGGCTATGCTAACTATCGTCTCGGCAAATGAGAGCGTAGTTGTCAGTGTAGCATCGCTAGCAAAGTCGTCCGTACAACTGGGGCGAGTGCTAGGACGTCTCTCTAGACCTGCCGTGTGGCGGCGCTCGGTCTGCAATCACTGACAGTGGCGACACGCGGGTCCGACGTATACTAGCGGACCGCGGCCGATTTAAAGGCTACCACCTAGCAAGTGTGGTGTCTGGCGGTGACACCACAGTATTAATGACCAGTAGACTCCTCCTAATGTTGAGTGGCAAAAGGCAACTTTTGTCAGCAAATATTTACTTATAACAATTACTTGATTCGCGCCAGAATATATGTACCTTTTCTAAGTATCTCTTTGCCGATGTGACGAGCGATTTCTGCTACGGCACCTCATTCCACTGGCTCTACGAGCGCCAGATGGCCAACCGCCTCTACCAGCCAGCGTGGGAACCTACCGCTCGTTCCTTGCCCCGTACGTACTGCAGCGTTGATACATTCAAATCACGTATGTGAAATAGCAAAAGTGGGAATAACGTAAAATGCGCTATTATGTGCAAATAAGGGGCATCTTGCAAGCTGGAGTAGAATGAAAAGTAATTGAAAATCTCAATGAAACGAAATGAGGATCACTGTAGAATATTCTGCGAAGTAAAATAAATGATTTTGTCGTAATCGACAAAAAAGTCCCAACTAACTGGGACAAAATCATACCACGGAATGTCTCAAGGAACATTAATTCTTACCTAGTCGGCAGTGGGATACCAAGTGCCGCTTCAACAAAGTCAGTGGAGGCAGTCGACACCGGAGAGACCATTTTTTTAACATAGTCGGGGATGTACATGTCCTAATCCTCAGCCTAAAATATCGGAAAGCGCTGTTATTCGCAAGGAAACAGGTTTGCTAGAAATCTCAGAGAAGAGCTGTCAAATCGATACTACAGATCCCAGAACACACAACGAAGTCTCTGCTTCCCTACCAGCAGATTCAACCATACATATTCCCCATTCTGGTGAGATTATCTGGAGAAATGAAAAGGATTGGGGGAGGATGCTGATTGACACACAAAATTAATATATTCTCATCCTGCATGTAGTGGACTGACAAGACAGCCAGTCCACAGTGACGGGTAACCGAAAGGCACGCGTTTAATTCACGCAGGCTTGCTTAAGTCTGAAACAGGATACGTAATGAATGCTATAAAGAAAAGTACGTAGCGGCTGGAATACTTAACTTTAATCCATCATTTGTATACAGCATTCTTGATGATACAAGTGAGACTCTCTCTAGATATGGTTAATGGCGCCTTGCTAGGTCGCAGCCATGGACTTAGCTGAAGGCTATTCTAACTATCTCTCGGCAAATGAGAGAAAGGCTTCATCAGTGTAATCGCTAGCAAAGTCGTCGTACAACTGGGGCGAGTGCTAGTACGTCTCTCTAGACCTGCCGTGTGGTGGCGCTCGGTCTGCGATCACTGACAGTGGCGACACGCGGGTCCGACATGTACTAATGGACCGCGGGCGATTTAAAGCTACCACCTAGCAAGTGTGGTGTCTGGCGGTGACACCACACTGCACATCTCTTACCAAGAGAACAAACGAAGAAAAGCCATCTCTTTAACTGATAGAGAATACTTTTTCTTTGTGATTTTTCTGACATTTCACCAGCACGAGTGGCTGACATGATTAAAGCTTCACACTCCATTGCTGGTGGTGCATTGGAGACGAGCTCGCGGCCGTATCCGGCATGCCGATCTCCAAGGGCTTTCCCGTACATGGAAGGGATTGATGCATGTCTCACCAGGAGCTATTTCATAAGGAATGGCGACTTCTACGAACAGCTGGATGGCGTCGCCATTGTTAGCCTACTTAGTCCAATAGTGATCAATTTCTTCGTTTCAAAGCATAGGCGTTGGACTTGATGAGTTGTATATCTAAGGTGTAATACAGATAAGTCGACGATATCTTCGTCGTGTGGAGCCGTAGAGAGAAACAGCTCGGCGACTTCCTAAGACTTCTGAACGGTCTCCATACCGACGCTGGTCGCGTTGGATGGTGAAAATCTGGGACCCAGCGTGTATCAAAAAACGACGCACGCGCAGCAATACCTGCACAAACTCTCAAATCACCAATCTATCATGATTAACACGCTTGTAGTGCGAGCAAGACGAATATGTGAGAGGAAGCACCTCAGACGCGAGATGCATCACCTAGAAAGGGTTTTGAGGAGCAAAAGGTACTTCACCATCTACATAAGAATTCTCACAGAATCAAACACTCGTGGAGTGACGCAATGGAAAAAGAAATGTCGGCTACGGCGTTTCTGCCAGACATTCCCAGAATGATGGACAGAATCGGTCGTACATTATGCAATCATGCAATCACGGCGTAAAGACTACTTATAGGCTAAACCGACGAAGAAGATCAAAAAGTGTCTGAGATCGGCAAAGGAGAAAAGGGACCCACTTGCAATTTCTGGAATATACTGCATACCGTGTACATGTGGAAAAGCTTATGTTGTTATCACTGGACCATCAGTCTACACCAGAATCACCGAACATAAGTGGCATTGCAGGTTGGGTCAGCTGGAGAAATCGTCTGTGGTTGGGCACGTGCTGTGTGAGACCCCAGCCCCCACATAGTAAAATTCGCCGGCTGTAGAGAAGAGCTATCAGACCGGCTTGTTCAGGGAAGCTGTGGAAATACACAAACGTGACAATAGCTCAGTTAGGAAGGGGAAAGCCACAGGAAGAACGGATCGTGCATTCCGTGTTGCAGCGAACAACCGTAGCAGGTAGCATGGGGAACACCGCAGTGGTAATGACAACGGAAAAGCCCTTGGACGTTGGCGCACCAGTTGAAACTTTGACAATGTCAGCCACTCGTGTTGGCAAAACCTCAGAATAATCGTCAACGAAACATCGGCCGAAGAACCGAGACAGAAGCCAACAGGCAGTTTGTCAGCAAGTGCCACGAAAGCCGTAACGATTTTGTAAGTTACAGTTTATGGCCAAGATGGCGATTTCCGTCAAAACGGAGCATTCATGTGGTAGAGCCCGCCCTTAGGCACGGGTGTATTCCTATAGGGTGAGGATTGTGATAAAACAACGCCAGAGCCTGGAAACCAAACATCACGCCATGATCCGCTTATATCGCCCGTATTCTTGCAATATGGAGTGTGAATGGCGTCTATAGGTCTACTGTCTGTACGACAGGTGCCTCCAATCGTGGCGGCCGCATTTCCTGCGGTCGTGATAACCACATCACAAGTGGATGACCGGAGACATCCTGCAGCAAATAAAATCGTGACCCAGCAGCTGTATCGGTAGACCGTACTCATTTGTTGAAACATCGGTATGTCACTTCCAGAGTACAACTGTTACCTCTGTAATATACCCTTCCGAATATAATTTAAATTTACTGAAAACGAAAGCCTATCTCAAAATATAAACTCATCATTAATTTTGCTCTTAACAGTTAGCATCAGTCATTGGATATACATTTTAGTATACCAAATAGACTTTTGCTACACTACCATATTCGCCAGTATAGAAATGCTGTCATAGAAATATTGTGTGTTAATGTGATGTTTTTTTTGGAGGGGGGAGGGGGGGAGACTAGACAACGGTATCATCAGATTAGGGAAAGACGGGGAAGGAAGTCGGCCGCGCCCTTTCAAAGGAACCATCCCGGCATTTGCCTGAAGCGATCTACAAAAATCACGGAAAACCTAAATCAGGATGGCCGCACGCGGGATTGAACCGTCGTCCTCCCGAATGCGAGTCCTGTGTGCTAGCCACTGCGCCATCTCACTCGCTTGTGTATTAATGATCCACATATTACTTATCTCCCACTTTCATGGCTTCATCATCTGAATTGAGCTCATATGTGACCCAGCTTAAACGGCTATTGCACGTTTATATACATTTAATGATAATCGAAAATTACACAGCGCTGGCACAAAAACGCCAGGAAAAACTGTAAGACAATGCTAGATTGCATATTGACTGTACTCTGTAACTGCTCAGCATTGAATCAAGTAGATTCTGTGTGCAGCGCCTGTTTATGTGTAGGACAGTTTCGGCAAAATTGTGAATTACACAGATATTTCATTTTATTTTGCATACTAACATGTAGTTGTCGTTGTGGTCTTCAGTCCAGACACTCGTTTGATGCAGCTTTCCATGTTATTCTATCCTGTGCAATTTTTACTCCACGCCGCCCTCCAATACTAAATTGATGATCCCTTGACGCCTCACAACGTGTCCTATCAACCGAGCCCTTGTTCTAGTCAAGAGGTGCCACAAATTCTTCTTCTCCTCAATTCTGTTCAGTACCTCCTCATTGGTTACTTGATCAACCCATCTAATCTTCAGCATTCTTCTGTAGCATCACATTTCAAAAACTTCTCTCTCTTCTTGTCTAAACCGTTTATTGGCCATCTTTCACTTCCATAGATGGCTACAATCCATCAGCAGACTCTCAGAAAAGGCTTCCTGACACTTAACTCTGTAATCGATGTTAACAAATTTATCTTCTTCAGAAACGCTTTCCTTCCCATTGCCAGTCTGCATTTTACATGCTCCCTACTTCGACCATCATCAGTTATTTGGTGCCCAAATAACAAAACTCAGATACTACTTTAAGTGTCTCAATTCCTAATCAAATTCCCTCAGCATCACCTGATTTAATTCGACTACATTCCATTATCCTCGTTTTGCTTTTGTCGATAACATAAATGACAGGAAAAGTAGAGAATACTTGTACAGATAGGCAGAAATGTTATTGCGACTGACTATTACGTCATGTCAGTAGTGGTAGTGGACTGTGACTGGGAGTTGTGTGAGCATAAATCGTTAGGAAGCTTTAAATACCTTTAATTTATCTATACATATTACAAAAATTGATGAATGTGTGTGTATGTTCCACAGCACCAATATCAAGCAAACATGGTACACGCATCCGTTACTGTCAAACAACAATTTCTATGGGGGTTAAGAACCACCTACGTATCGTAGTTTAGGAGATACGACGTCATAAACAATGAGATGCGCACATTGCATTGCATTTAAATTTAATACTTCTGTGCTGATAATTCTGTTCGTAATAAATTTCATGGACAGTGTATTTTATACGGAGCTTCTCGACCACTGTACTGCATTCCTTTTAACTCTCTACGCACAGTTACTATAGTAGCTGAATGACTGGTAGAACTTTGGAACTGGCGAATGTTTCCTTCCGCTGATTTCATGGTGTTTTTACAGCTACTCTCGGCAGTTCTCGACGGTCGTTGTCGGTCAGTACATGAGTTCTGCATGGTGTTGATCAGACTGTGGTAGTTCCTTCACGCTTCCCTTTCGCACCCATCACATCACCAACACTGAAGGGTTGAAATATCTGTGTCTGATTTGTTAGGTGACATCCAATCCATGTTCGATATGTTGACCGGTCCATTCTGCTGTGCCTCCTTCTGTGCTGGAAACCACAATACTCCTCGTCCCCTTTTATACTGGCGGGTCCGCGTCTCCTGTTCATCCGGTGGTCAATTCCGTATCACACAATAGCCTAATAAGATAGCGTACTCTAATACCCCCTAACGTAATCTATATCCTTATCGTAATTAAAAGTGATGTTTATATGTTCCAAAATCTGATGTTCATTTACAATTTTGCTTCATACTGGGCACTTCCCATGGAATGCCAATCTTTAGTTTTATTTACTGCTACCTTAAAATTATAATCCTTGCAAAGATGGATTGATTTTTGTAGTTCGCCATAAAAATTTACCGTTAATATAATGTCGTCTACATATAATAGTATGGTAATGTGTTTATTCTTGTTTATAAGCTATAAGAGTAGAGGGACACGAAAGGGAAGCAGTGGTTGAGAAGGGAGTGAGACAGGATTGTAGCCTATTCCCAATGTTATTCAATCTGTACACTGAACAAGCAGGAAAGGAAACAAAAGAAAAGTTTGGAGTAGGAATTAAAATCCAGGGAGAAGAAATAAAAAACCTGATGACATTGCAATTATGTCAGAAACACCAAAGGACCTGGAAGAGCAGTTGAACTTAATGGACAGTGTCTTAAAAGGAGGATATAAGATGAACATCAAAAAAATCAAAAAGAGAATAATGGAATGTAGTCGAATTACGTCAGGTGCTGCTGAGGGAATTAGATTAGGAAATGAGACACTGGAAGTAGTTAATGGGTTTTGCTACTTGGGCAGCAAAATAACCGATGATGGTCGAAGTAGAGAGGACCAATGGAAAGGAAAGCATTTCTGAAGAAGAGAAGTTTGTTAACATCCAGTGTATATTGAAGTGTCGGAAAGTCTTTTCTGAAAGTATTTGCATGGAGTGTATCATTGCATGGAAGTGAAACGTGGACGATAAATAGTTTAGACAAGAAGAGAATAGAAGCTTTCGAAATGTGGTGCTACAGAAGAATCTGAAGATTAGATGGGTAGATCACAAAACTAATGAGGAAATATTGAATACAATTGGGGATAAGAGGAGTTTGTGGCACAACTTGACTAGAAGAAGGGATCGGTTGCTAGGACATGTTCTGAGGCATCAAGGGATCACCAATTTAGTACTGGAGGGCAGCGTGGAGGGTAAAAATCGCAGAAAGAGACCAAGAGATGAATACACTAAGCAGATTCAGAAGGATGTAGGCTGCAGTAGCTACTGGGAGATGAAGAAGCTTGCACAGGATAGAGTAGCATGGAGAGCTGCATCAAACCAATCTCTGGACTGAAGACCGCACGCAAACATGGATCCCTTGTGGCACTCTTTTCGAATGTTCTGGTAGCATCGCTTATATAATGTTAAAATGTGTAGACGATAAAGTACGCCCTTGTCTGACACCTCCATTTATTAAAATTTTTTCTCATTGTAATTGTCGGCGTCGTAATTTCCGTAATACGGACTCTTGTTAGATCTGGTTAATTTTATACTTCACATTATGAATTGCTGTTTCGAAAGATGTACACTATTAATGTTTGGGTCTAAGTTTTCAAGCTAGTTCCCAAAATGGGGCATTATTTCTGTTCTCCCCTTTATTATAATTAAATGTAAAATTTGTCACATAATTAATGAATATTTGCGAGTTAGTAGAAATGAGGCCAGTAGACGGTGCGTTAAATTTAACTGCTGAAAAACCTCTGCTTTGTGCAGAGACTGGGTTTCGACAGTGCATTCATGAAAATCTGCGTATGTACTCCGTAAGCCAATATACGGTGTGTGAGGAAGGGTACTTCTGATGACGCTACAATGTCTCCATCACCCTGTTACACCCACAAATGCTGCGCTGGAAGTATGACCTTTGGTGAGCTCTTATTTCCTCGTCGTGGACATTTCGTGGGACGCGCCAGAATGTGGAATTTCGGTACTTATCTCCTCCGTGCTACACAATCCCCACTTGCAGCGTCTACCACTGTGGTTTGCTGAGGATCTTCGTACGGGCCTCAGAATTAACTAAACGATACCGTGACGAAACGTGCTGCTCTTCTTTGCATCTTCTCTATTGTTTCGGGTATTCCGTCTTGGTAAGGGTACCAGACTGTTGCATCAAAAAATAAGTTGCTCAATTTTGAATTTCGAGAGTAAAGCAGTTATTTTTATTTTTGCCGTAACCCATACTGTATTCTTCTTTTAACCCAGTTATAAAAAGCAATTGTCAATAGAAGTTCCATTTTACAAGAACATTCTCCAAGGATATCATTTAGAATTGTAATGTGTTTACACGCGACGAATTTGGTTTTCATCTAGCACTAAAGTAATTCAAACGTCCTTAGACTCATAAATGGTGACGGAGATAAGCTGTTTTGAAACAGAATCGCTGGACATAAGTAGGTTAATCGTTGTTGAGCTCCCGTAGGAAGCAGGGCTGTGTTTGCTTTTGATATCTATTAAATACGTATCTATTTTTAAGAATTTGAGATTGATAATATGCTCACTGCATTGCTTTGTTAACAAGTGTAAAGTCTAGTCCCTTTCCTATAAAAAAAAGTGGAATAAGCTGAAATGTTCCTTGAGTTAAATTTTTGTCAGCCAAAAGATTAAGAACTTTCAGAGTGAGACTGTGGAGTTAACTTCTGGACTAGGTATTCAAGCAGGAAGATAAGAATTTCCAACTGTTGTGATATACGCTCGTAGACGTTGCCAATGGCCAGGAACTTCACAATGCAAAGTGATTTAAGCCAGGACTACGAAAAATGTCGTAATGACCACGTATAGAAAATGACACATCCTCCAGCAACCAGGAAATAAATTCTTGTGTAGGGTGGTCCATTGATCGTGACGGGGCCAAATATCTCATGAAATAAGCGTCAAACGAATTGCATTGGGGTTGACGGACATCATTTTCAGCATTTATTGCATTAATGTGGTATTTACAGGTAATCACGCTGTAACACCATGAGTTCTCAGAAATGATAAGTTCACAAAGGTACATGTATGACATTGGAGAACCAAAATAAAATGTTCAAACGTACCTACGTTCTGTATTTTAATTTAAAAACCTACCTGTTACCAACTGTTCGTCTAAAATTGTGAGCCAAATGTTTGTGACTATTACAGCACCATCTGTCACAAAGCGAAAAAAGTGGTCCAACTAAAATATTCATACATCTTTACGTACTACACGAATATGTAATAAAAAATGGGGTTTCCTGTTTAAAAAACGCATTTGATATCCATTTGACCTATGGCAGCGCCAATCATAGCGCCATCTGGTTTCCCCCTTCAAGCTAGTTTTCGTTTATGCTTATTTCGTGAGATAATTGGCCCGGTCACTATCAATGGACCACCCCGTATAAAACTAATCAACACTGCCGGAAAGAAAAATTATTACACATGGGAATACTGCGTCGATTTAGATCCGATGAAGGTATATAGCACCTGGGGGATAGTAGATGTATTGATAAATGTTTCAACATCGTCAGCCAAAACGCAGAGTGTGGCGTAGCTGGCAGAACGACATCTGTGTCCACACTTTAATAGGAAATGGTCACAGCTAGAAAGCTCAGTGTGGTGCAAGCGTGTGAAATAAGCAGGCAGTCATGCCACAGACAAGCACTCGTGCTTGCTACAGCCAAATGAGCAGTTTTGAAAGGGGTCAAATTGTGCACGTCTCTGTGGTGGAATGCTCCTTTTGGAGAATTCCCACGCAAGTTGAACGTGCTGCAGGAGTTCTGCAACGATGCTGATATCAGTCACCACGTGAACATTCTCACATCTGTAGATGAGATTTTGGATGACCACGTAGCACAGAGGCCACGAATATCATCTTCCAGTAAATCCAGCAGTGACAGATCGCACAGGTGTCAAAACACGAACTGGTAGCGAACCGATTATTAGCAGTTGGACTATGGACACGCACACCTCTGGCCCGACTTTCACTCACGCCACAACATCGACGTACACGGTTCGTCTGATGCCGTCAAAGGATCACTTGTAAAATGGAACGACGGGCCACCATCTTCAGCGATGAAATCAGATTCTGTCTGCACGCAAGTGATGGTCGCTTGCATGTACGACGTATTCACCACCTGCATGAGCAACTGGATGCCACAATCAGCGTTTGCATTTGCGCCCGTAAATGTTATACCAAGCACTAATCTGGATTTTTCTGCATGGATCGGTACTTGGTACCTCAGAAACGCCCGTCCTATTGATCTATAGATATAATCTCGTAGAGTTTATTCATTTAAAACGCCCTGGACCCACCAGACCTGATGATCTGGTGTTCCTGGAGGGGACGGTAAGCAGCGCTCGATACGTGCAGAGTGTTGTTACACTCATCCTTTTGCCGTTCTTCCTACAGGAGGGTGATGTGTTATTCCAACAGGATCATGCTTTACCACACACTGCCCGTGAAACTCAATGTGCTCTGCAAGACGTGCAGAAGATTCCCCGCCTAGCACTATCTCCAGACTTGTCTTCATTCGAGCATGTGTGGGATATGATGGAACTAGAAGTGACTACTGAAACTCGTCAACCAACAACTCTTACAGAACTACGTTAACAGTTTGAGAAGGCGCGGCACAACATATCCCAGGTCGGTATTCACCACCTGCATGAGCAACTGGATGCCACAATCAGCGTTTACATTTGCGCCCGTAAATGTTATACCAAGCACTAATCTGGATGTTTCTGCATGGATCGGTACTTGGTACCTCAGAAATGCCCGTCCTATTGATCTATAGATATAATCATTTCATGTACCTCACATGCACTGTTGCAACAATAAATCTTGAGTAAATTGAAAACCTTTAAAAGTGTGTACTGATTTTTTTTTCTGACAGTGTATTTAGAGTCTTCAACTCAAAATACATGCGAAGTACGGAATTTTAATGTCGTTAAAGCACATACTTTGCGGACAGGATATTAAAGCCTGATAAGGAGTTTATTGTGGCAGTTACTTGTGTCTCTGCGGAGCTGGACTATGGAATACATGTGTGTCAAGAACCAGAGGGTGGGGTTATCAGAACGAGAATTAGATTGCCTTGTGAACGGGAAGACGTAATGACGGTTACAACTTAAAGGAAAACTTGTTTCGTAAAATAAAATGACAGTATCCTACCAGCCCTCCATCTAGAACAGACCGTAATAAGGTAACTTACCACTCCGTTAGGCGAAAGTTATATACTGATACGAAAGCACAAGAATGGTTCTGTTCTTGATCTCCCAACTTAAGAAATAAATATCCGTCATATTACAATCTGCTCGGGCGGGCGTTCTGTCAAATATGCTTTTCCCTTTGTCTGCAACGTGAGTTTCTATGTTGTTTTCTGCTGCCTTTTGGTCTTAAACAAACATACATTGCTTAAAGCACGATGTTTACAGGAAAAATCTTGCGCCGGCTAGTGCGTGTGGCGAAAGGCACCAGTGAAAGTGGCATGGCGCAGTTCCCAATCTGCCCACGTTTTCACCGTTATTGTCCTGGTGCATGACATCGCGAAAATATATTCAAGGTTCGCATGTAGTAACTGTCAAGGTTAGCTGAGGTGCCAGTTGGACTGTTAGAATAACTGTACGGCCTCTTTCCACGCCTGAAAGAAACGGCACTGAAGTAATATAGGAACGACATACGCTTTTGAATGCATGCAGTCCGGCAGTTAATACACGCTACGTGTCTATCGAAACATTAATTGCAATTTTGGACTGACCTCGTCACAGGTTATCGCTCTGCCAGCCGTTAGTTCGTTCCGTACGACAAGGCAGCCTTAGGCGTGCCCCAAGAACGATACTGTCCAAGACATGGGTAGATCACTTGGTCAGTAACCTTGTCTCGTGATTTTTGTTGCTGGGGCTCTGGATTCCTATTCTGCATGAAAGCAATCGATCTTCGGTGCGAATGTTGACGAGGAATGCTTCGTAGCTGGAAATATCCGGACAGGTGGTACTGAAACTAGAACACGTAGAAAAATTCGTTAAAGAAGTATATTTATATTTCTCGTTATAAATGACGATAGCTTTTGATATAGCGCTAGGTATGCTAAGGGACAGCCCAAAGCCTATCCACAGCGTTAACGTATACCTCAGCGCGAGAACAGTCAGTTACGTCTGAGCTCTAACGTGATGTGGTGACATGAACAAGCCATACATTAGTCAAAGTCCCTTAATCTTTGTAACTAAAGCCCTTCCAATTACAAGTTTCCTATCTGACGGCTTTAAAGGGGAACAAAAATCTGATTTTCAGTATTTCTTGGAATTAGGCCGATTAATCGAATTTAAAAAATTTAGAATCTTATCACAACCTGCTCAGTGATAGGTATAAAGGTTTAACAGAATAATACAAGTATTTACGTTGGAAACTGTGTACACGTCTTGAGAGAGCGCAAATTACACGGACTATATTCATGCGGTGTCAGAGGAAGAGAGCACTTAACGCCATCTTACAAATTTTACACGTAATTTCAAACCCGTACCAACTTTTTGTCGCTAACAGCAGCCGCGAAATAATGAAAGGAAAAAGTTTATGGCTTACTATATTTTTCCAATTCACGCAGTGAAACTTCAGGATCAGGTACGACGTCATTTACTACTAACTCCATCCGCAACACATTTTGCAGACGGTGCTCATAGATACCACTGAATGTACCTGCGAAATTATATCTCCCGCCCGGATAACTGTGCACGTTAACGGGCCGCATCCGGGATTAGGGAGCCGACAATCGATGTGTCCGCCAAGAAGCGGTTTTCCGTATCCAGCTGAGTGAGTACCTGGGTGCTACTCAAGTCGCGCCTCCGATACAGGCTTCTCATACATTTAGGAAACTGTCTCCCCCTAAACAGTGGTTTACTGTAGTCTCAGACAGATGGAGCACACAAAACCGGGGGTAGAGGGAGAGGGGGCAGGGGCGTGGTGCCACTAGGAATCGAATCCGAACTAACATGGTCAAACCCCAAAGAACCATGGTGACTCCGTAGAGAAACCGACAGAGGCAACGCAAGGAAGAAAAAGATGAAGTACGTGCAAATTATATAAATGTATCACATTGTGACGTGATATATATTGAGATACATGAAAAAATAGAATTTCTTAAAATGGAGAGTCTTCAACTACGAAGGTTTTACGTCTTAATGTCAGTTTTTTAACACATTAACTCTTTCGTGAAGTAATCACACCTTTGAAGTTGCTTTATACACTGCAATTCGATTATCTAAAGTATCGAGGTTGGGTATTACTGGTTTGTTCTTAAAAAAGCTGAGAGGTATTGTTGCAAACGTCAATGGAAAAATATTATGGTAGCGGAAGGACGCTCCATCCCTTGTCTCTGGCCAATACACAGTAAGTGGAAGTTATTAATAATAGCAAGTAGCCGCTTGGGGAAGTTACCGTCGGAAGCTCGATCGAGCTTTCTTGCGCTAAGTGAAGTCGGAACGTCAGAAAAATGTGATGAATTTCAGAAAGTATTACAAAGGACCGATAAATGGTCCGATCACTGTCAGGTAACTCAAAACAAACACAATTGTATTAACCCTTAACTACACTCGCTATTTCTATTGACGTTTTTCTAAACTACTGTTAAATATGAAACTTCCTGGCAGATTAAAACTGTGTGCCGGACGAGACTCGAACTCGGGACCTTTGCCTTTCCCGGGCAAGTGCTCTACCAACTTTTTTTTTTTTTTTAATCTAATGAACCGCTGCAGCAGCAGGACGACGGGTAGGGCAGGGGTCAACACCCGAAGCCTGGCCATCCCGCCGCCACGCCCAAGCAACGTGTTCGAGTTCGAGGATCGAAGGATCAGGAAGAGGATGTAGTGGGTTTGTCGATGTTGTTTTATTTATTTATTTCTTTAATTTTTATAACCTTTTTTTATAGATTTATTTTTGTTACATTACAAAGCAAGATCCTACAACTGCCGTAGCCGTGCGTCTGAGTCGTCTTCTCGTCTGTTGGGAGGGGTTCCCCCCTATTCCGTCCGTAGAGGATCAATATGCTCCAGGATTCTTCTTCATTTTCAGCGTCTCATACCCGGAACGCCCCAGTGAGCAGGAGGATCCGCAAATAATGAACCTAAATAATTTGCGAAACGAGTTCTGTACTTCGGGTGGCGGCTGAAAGCTGCATGTGTCGTCATCAATAGGGTCCAAAAGTCGAGTGTGCCTTTGGGAGCATCGCAAAATATGTAGGAAACGGCCATGCCTTTTAGCCAGTTAACGGCGTTCGTTCTGGTTGATGGAAAGTATACGCTGTCGGGGCGCAATACTTCATCAGGGGAGATAGACTCCGGCAATCGCCGCAGGAGTTACGCCAGCATGCGCTGCGTCAGTAGCCAGCACTCGCTGGTCGCGGCACACGTCAGACGGTGTGCGTCCGAGTCAGCGACTGAGCATGTCGGACACAAGGGGTCGTCCGTCAGATGTATGGAATGTAGCCTCTGACGAGTAGCGAACTTCCCATTCACAACCACGTACCACAATGAACGCACCGTCTTAGGTAGAAAAGGCGTGTGTACCGCTCGCCACACCGTTTTCCAGGCAACTTCAGGATGTCTGTGGGTAACCGTATTTACAGGTTGCTGCTGTTGGTAGAGGCGATAATAGTCCTTCGTGCTGGGCTTCCGTGTCGTCGGAAGTTCTGACCGTAAGTAGCTGAAGTCAATCAAGAACTCTCTGATGTGGGTGAGTGCCGGTGAAATGTGTCCTACAGAAACCGGGGGATGCAGAGAGTGTGGTGCCACTTCCGCTATCAGGGTGCCCGTCAGAGTGGCGTGGGCAGAGGTCCACTTGCGACGCATAGTGTTGAGATAAAGCGATCGCGCACGGTTATATACATGAATTAAACCGATACCGCCTGCCCGCTGCGGCAGCGTCAGGGTGGCGTATCGGACTTTAAAAACCAGACCGGTGCTTACGAAATGTCCATATGCCGCTTGAAATCTGTCAGCCATCGTAGCCGTCAAGGGAAGGGTATGCGCAAAATAGTTCAGTTTTGAGACAAGATAGGTGTTGACATAACGTGTTCTGAGAAGCATATCCAAGCGACCAACTGAGCTACCCAAGCACGACTCACGCTCCGTCCTCACAGCTTTACTTCTGCCAGTACCTCATCTCCTACCTTCCAAACTTTACAGAAGCTCTCCTGCGAACCTTGCAGAACTAGCACTCCTGAAAGAAAGGATATTGCGGAGACATGACTTAGCCACAGCCTGGGGGATGTTTCTAGATACTGTTAAATAATCAGCAAAAGAAACGCATCTATTTATGAAAAATCAACCTTTATTAAGAAGGAGAACTTGATCTGACCAGCAATTAACATTTTTCCATTAACATCGGCCTCTTAAAAAAAAGTTTTAGGAATTAACTTAAAAATCAAAGAAAATCTACTTCAACAATGTTCAGAAATCTGTTTTGACATTAAATAATAATGATCAGTTAAATAAACTATTAAATAAGACATAAAAATGACTTTCAATAAAAATGACGGTAGGTACGTGAACGATTCAAATGAAGCGACGAAAAGTGTCCTATTCTAAATTATGGAATTTGTTTAATTCATCACAGTCAGAACATATTTTTCTCAGTGGAATGCATTCTGCGCACTCATTTTTTCAGTTTCATAGCCAGATATTTCTCGTTTCATAGTCGCTACACACGGCTGCACCTTGTGCGCCCTATGAACCAGAGTGTTCACTAACAAACAATAACTCCAAAATTGGATCATAGTTCAAATGTTGCTTCATTCCGTCTAAAAAAGTTCAAAAGAATTTACGATCACAAATAAGAAAGGCAATGTTTGTGACTTCGCGGAATATATTGCGACCCGAAATGGTACATGCCTACGGAAATAGCGGTCATTGCTTAGCACGCGCACGCACAGTGAAAAAGCACAGCCGGTACTAGGAGTACATAGAAGCGGAATAGCAATGTTTGCAACAGGAACGGCGCTGTAGGTGAAAGAGTTATTCTTGGGGTAATAAATTACCAAACTAACGTAATCAAGGGCTCTCATAATTCAGGGGAAGACCCGGTACCTATGAGTTACATGCAAAGACAATCAGTTGGCGATCAATCATGGGGATAAGCCATACAGAGGAAGAGTTTAGTATTTAACGTCCCGTCGACAACGAGGTCATTAGAGACGGAGCACAAGCTCGGATTAGGGAAGGGTTGGGAAGGAAAGCAGCCGTGCCCTTTCAGAGGAACTATCCCGGCATTTGCCTGAAACGATTTAGGAAAATCACGGAAAATCTAAATCAGAATGGCCGGAGACAGGTTTGAACCGTCGTTCTCCAGAATGCGAGTCCAGTGTGCTAACCACTGCGCCACCCTGCATGGTTAACCGTAAGAGTTAGCAGTTCCAACTGTCAGCGGTTTAGGAATCACTTGGACGCTAAGTTATCAGTTACTTGAAAAATATATTCCACTCACTGTCTTCCCCTACAGTTTTTCCCTTTACAGCTCCCTCTAGTATCATGTATGTTATTCCTTGATGTTTAAGACATGTCCTATCATCCTGTCCCTTCTTCTTGTCAGTTTTCTCCGTAAGCTCCTACCATCGCCAGTTCTGCGGAGCATTTCCTTATTTTTTATGCTACCACTTTACCTACTTCTCAGGTTTCTTCTACAGGGTGTTACAAAAAGGTACGGCCAAACTTTTAGGAAACATTCCTCACACACAAATAAAGAAAAGATGTTATGTGGACATGTGTCCGGAAACGCTTAATGTCCATGTTAGAGCTCATTTTAGTTTCGACAGTATGTAGTGTACTTCCTCGATTCACCGCCATGATTTCATACTCTACCTGTGCTGCTAGAGCATGTGCCTTTACAAGTACGACACAACATGTGGTTCATGCACGATGGAGCTCCTGCACATTTCGGTCGAAGTGTTCGTACGCTTCTCAACAACACATTCGGCGACCGATGGATTGGTAGAGGCGGACCAATTCCATGGCCTCCACGCTCTCCTGACCTCAACCCTCTTGACTTTCATTTATGGGGACATTTGAAAGCTCTTGTCTACGCAACCCCGGTACCAAATGTAGAGACTCTTCGTGCTACTATTGTGGACGGCTGTGATACAATACGCCATTCTCCAGGGCTGCATCAGCGCATCAGGGATTCCATGCGACGGAGGGTGGATGCATGTATCCTCGCTAACGGAGGACATTTTGAACATTTCCTGTAACAAAGTGTTTGAAGTCACGCTGGTACGTTCTGTTGCTGTGTGCTTCCATTCCATGATTAATGTGATTTGAAGAGAAGTAATAAAATGAGCTCTAACATGGAAAGTAAGCGTTTCCGGACACATGTCCACATAACATATTTTCTTTCATTGTGTGTGAGGAATGTTTGCTGAAAGTTTGGCCGTACCTTCTTGTAACACCCTGTATATCACCACTTCTCAAACGCATTGTTTCCCTAGTTTTCCGGTTTTCCCATAAACAATAATTAACTGTGCCTAAACCTACAGAAATTTCTTCCTCAAATTAAGGCCCATGTTTGACACTAGTAGACTTCTTTCGTTCACGAATGCCCTCTTAGCCTGTGCTAATCTGCTTTTTACCTCCTCCTTGCTTTGTCCTTCATGTATTATTTTGCCCCCTAGGGAAGAAACGTCCTTCATCTACTTCTTGATAGTTAATTACGAACATAAGTTTTTCCTACACTCATGTCTGCTTCTCCCCATTACTTGCGTCTTTCTTCGGTTTATCCTCAGTCCGTATTGAGTACTCATAAGGCTGTTAGTTCCATTTAACCGGTCCGGTAATCCTTCTTCGTTTCTATATGTCTACGTCGACACTTACGACAGGTGGCGGAGGGTATCCCGTACGACTACCAGTCATTTCCTTTCCTCTTCTGCTCGCAAATAGGGCGAGGGAAAAACGACTATCAATATACCTCCATATGAGCCCTAATTTCTCTAATTGGAGGCAACAGAATCGTTCTGCAGTCAACTTCAAATGCCGGTTCTCTAAATTTTCTCTATAATGTTCTTCGGAAAGAACGTTGCCTTCCCTCCATGGAATCCCATTTGAGTTCACGAAGCATATCCGTAATATTTGCGTTTTGTTCCGACATACCAGTAACGTACCCAGCAGCCTGCCTCTCAATTGCTTCGATGTCCTTTGATCCGACCTGGTACCTCTAGCAGTATTCAAGAGTAGGTCGTGCCAGCGTCCTATAAGCGGTCTCCTTTACAGATTTCCTAGAATCCTCCCAGTAAACCGAAGTCAATCATTCGTCTTTCTTACCACAATCCTCACATGCTCCTTCCATTCCATATCTCTTTGCAGCGTTGCCCAGATATTTAAACGATGTGACTGTGCAAAACAAGGCACTATTAACGCTGTATCCGAACATTACGACATTTAGGGCTATCTGCGATTCACCACACCAACAAGAAATTTTGTCGACGTCATCTTGTATCCTCCTACAGTCACTCAACTTCGACACCGTACCATACTCCACAGTATCATCAGCCAACAGCAAACAACTGCAAACTGGCGCCCACCACGTCCGCCAAATCATTTATGTATATAGAGAAGACAAGCGGTCCTATCACCCTCCCATGGGGCACTCCCGACGATGCCCTTGTCCCTGGTAAATATTTGTCATCGAGGACAATATACTGGGTTCTGTTGCGTAAGAAGACTTCGAGCCACTCATGTAACTGGAAACCTGTTCCATATGCTCGTACCTTCCTTTAACAGTCCGCAGTGGGGCAGCGTGTCAACCGTTTTCTGGAACTCTATAAATATAGAATCTGCCTGTCGCCCTTCATCAATGGACCGCGGTAAAATCATGTGATAAAAGGGCAAGCTCAGTTACGCGCGAGCGATGCTTTCTAAAACCGTGCTGACCCGTGGACATAAGCATCTTAGCGTCAAGAAAGTTTATTATATGCGAACTGAGAATATGTTCAAGGATTCGCCAGCAAACAGAAGTTTGGGATATTGATCTGTAATTTTGCAGGTCCGTTCTTTTGCCCTTCTTGTAAGCAGGAGTAACTTGCGCTTTTTTCCAATCGCTTGGGACTTTGTGCTGGGAGAGGGATTCGCGATAAATGTAAGCTACGTAAGGAGCCAATACCGTAGATTACTCTTTGAAAAACCGGATTAACATTCCATCAGCAGTCGGTGACTTCGTTTACAACTCCTTCAGTTCTTTCTCTATGTCGTCCATAAAGGATTCTGTTCGGTGGTCGAACGACTGTATGTTCGTACGGTTCTTGTACGATTTATGGAATTTGAAATTTAAAACTTCGCCTTTCCTTTTCCTATCTTCTACTGCCGCACCAGACTGCTGACTGGATGGAAGCCTTAAACCCACTTAGTGATATTACATAGACCAGAATTTTCTCGCGTTCTCTGCAGTATCTTTTGCTTAGGTGTGACGGTGGTAGTTGTATGCTTCGCCCATAGATCTTTTCACAGCCGCACGAATCTCTACTAACTTGTGCTTGTCGTCATGTGGGGATTGTCTTTTGGTCCAGTGTCAGGTTACCCACCTGCCCTGCGTATAATCAAGGTAACCCCGCCCCCACTCCACGTTTCCTGGAGAACCACCAAGAATTGATCAAGGTCACCCAGGGGAACCACAACCATTCCCTTCCTCTCTTCCAATCACTTTTTCTCCCAAATGGACCGATGAGGCTGAAGTACCATATCCCCATCATCTTTTACAGATAGGATAATTCAGTGAGTGAGGTTCAATCTGGAGATGGGCAGCTTAGGGGAAGCTTGAAGCTGTGTCTAATGTTAAAAACAAATTAATGTTATTACGTAAAGTCATTTCACTTGTGTTTTGGGCTATGGCAGTTTATTAATAACAATTTATTATCAGGTGATTTTCGTCTGTCGAGGCGCCAGCAGAGGCGAGACTCACACAAATACATAAGTTGTCTCATTCTTCAAAAGTTTTACCCAGTCTCCATATTTTTCCACATTTTCCACAGTCTCACATATTCTTCCAAAATTCTCAATATTTTTCCATATTTTCCACAATTCTGTGTATTTTTCCAAATGTTTTCGTGTTTTTCCAAAACTCTGTTTATCCAATTACGTGAGTTCTCTTTTTATGTTCTATCAACGTCTCATGTCCGCCCCGATAACTGAGTGCCAGCGTGTTGGATTGCCGTCCTAAGGGCACGGATTCTATTCCTGGCTGGGGCGGGGGTTTTCTCCGCTCAGGAACTGGGTGTTGTGTTGTCTTCATCATCATTTCAACCCCATCCGGCACCCGAGTGCAGGTCGCCCATGTGGCGTCGAATGCACCAAGGCGGCCGGACCTGCCCTGTAAGGGGCCTTCCGGCCAATGACGCCAAACGCTCATTTTAATTTTTTTCAACGTCACATCACGCCGATGCCATGATGCTGTCAGCCAATCACAGTGGAGCATGCAGCCTAATTATTTGTCATTGACAAGGCACCAGTTCAATATGTGCGTTTACGTGTGTGTGTGTGTGTGTGTAAGAATTAGCACAGTGCTACAAAATACGCACCTAGAGATAAAGCTGACCACCCCAGTGAAAAGTAAGTCTCTTGTTGGGGTAGCCGGCCCCTCCAATGCTAACGTATGGTATATAGCTGTGAACACTGCTGCAACTCAGCAGTGGCCGAGAAATTTGCATTATTATACAGGTGTAAACGCTATCCAACCTGGTTGCTGGCATAACAGGCGCTACTTCTACTTCATTTCTGGTCATGTGACCTCCTGCCCATGGTAATAAACGCAACACAAACAAATCGGTGGAAATATTAAAAATAAAAGCATGCCACAAATCCACACCTAGACCATAAGAACCACCGGATAACGCAGGTCCAACGTGCATAGTGACATTCCAGCAGCGTATTAAATTCTTCAAGTGGCAGTGACTGTCACTGAATCCCACTCCGGGGGTTGCGGAGTGGTTACACGACAATAACATGCCTGTAATGAACAGCCCTGCACAGAGTCCTGAGATGAATCCTACAGAACACATTTGGGATGTTTTGGAACGCCGACTTCGTGCCAGGTCTTACCGACCGGCATCGATATCTGTCCTCTGTGCCGGACTCCGTGAACAATGGCCTGCCATTCCCCAAGAAACCTTCCAACACCTGAGTGAACGTATGCCCACGAGAGTGGAAGTTATCATTAAGACTAAGTGTGGGCCAAAACCATATTGAATTCCAGCATTACCGATGGAGGGCGCCAAAACTTGTAAACCATTTTCAACCAGGTGTCCCGATACTTTTGATGACATAGAATACAGAGTGGTCCATTGATAGTGATCGGGCCAAATATCTCGCGACATAAGCATCAAACGAAGAAATTACAAAGAACGAAACTCGTGTAGCTTGAAGAAGGAAACCAGATGGCGCTGCGGTTGGCCCGCTAGATGGCGCTGCCGTAGGTAAAACGGATATTAACTGCGTTTGTTTTAAATAGCAACCCCCATTTTTTATTACATATTCGTGTAGTACGTAAAGAAATATGAATGTTTTAGTTAGACTACTTTTTTCGCTTTGTGATAGATGGCACTGTAATAGTCACAAACGTATAAGTACGTAGTATCACGTAACATTCCGCCAGTGAGGACGGTATTTGCATCGTGATACATTACCCGTGTTAAAATGGACCGTTTACCAACTGCGGAAAAGGTCGATATCGTGTTGATGTATGTCTATTGTGATCAAAATGCCCAATGGGCGTGTGCTATGTATGCTGCTCGGTATCCTGGACTACATCATCCAAGTGTCCCGACCGTTAGCCGGATAGTTACTTTATTTAAGGAAACAGGAAGTGTTCAGCCACATATGAAACGTCAACCACGAAATGCAACAAATGATGATGCCCAAGTGGATGTTTTAGCTGCTGTCGCGGCTAGTTCGCACATCAGTAGCAGACAAATTGCTCGAGAATCGCGAATATCAAAAACGTCGGTGTTGAGAATGCTACATCAACATCGATTGCACCCGTACCATATTTCTCTCCACCAGGAATTGCATGGCGACGACTCTGAACATCGTGTACAGTTCTGCCACTGGGCACAAGAGAAATTACGGGACGATGACAGATTTTTTGCACGGGTTCTATTTAGCGACGAAGCGTCATTCACCAACAGCAGTAACTTAAACCGTCATAATATGCACTATTGGGCAAAGGAAAATCCACGACGGCTGCGACAAGTGGAACATCAGCGACCTTGGCGGGTTAATGTATGGTGCGGCATTATGGGAGGAAGGATAATTGGTCCTCATTTTATCGATGGCAGTCTAAATGGTGCAATGTATGCTGATTTCCTACGTAATGTTCTACCGATGTTACTACAAGATGTTTCACTGCATGACAAAATGGCGATGTACTTCCAACATGATGGATGTCCGGCACATAACTCGCGTGTGGTTGAAGCGGTATTGAATAGTATATTTCATGACAGGTGGATTGGTCATCGAAGCACAATATCATGGCCCGCACGTTCACCGGATCTAACGTCCCCGGATTTCTTTCTGTGGGAAAATTTGAAGGATATTTGCCATCGTGATCCACCGACAACGCCTGACAACATGTGTCAGCGCATTGTCAATGCACGTGCGAACATTACGGAAGGCGAACTACTCGTTGTTGGGAGGAATGTCGCTGTACGTATTGCCCAGTGCATTGAGGTTGATGGACATCATTTTGAGCATTTATTGCATTAATGTGGTACTGTGGTATTTACAGGTAATCACGCTGTAACAGCATGCGTTCTCAGAAATGGTAAGTTCACAAAGGTACATGAATGAAATTGGAACAACCGAAATAAAATGTTCCAACGTACTTACGGTCTGTATTATAATTCAAAAACCTACCTGTTACCAACTGTTCGTCTAAAATTGTGAGCCAAATGTTTGTGACTATTACAGCACCATCTGTCACAAAGCGAAAAAAGTGGTCCAACTAAAACATTCATATTTCTTTACGAACTACACGAATATGTAATAAAAATGGGGGTTCCTATTTAATAAAACGCAGTTGATATCCGTTTGGCCTATGGCAACGCCATCTAGCGGGCCAACCATAGCGCCATCTGGTTTCCCCCTTCAAGCTAGACAAGTTTCGTTCTTTGTAGTTTTTTTGTTTGACGCTTATTTCGTGAGATATTTGGCCCGGTCACGATCAATGGACTACCCTATATATATATATATATATATATATATATATATATATATATATATATATATATGTGTGTGTGTGTGTGTGTGTGTGTGTGTGTGTGTGTGTGTGTATGCTGATGAGCCACAACCATATGACCGATAACCTACTGTTGATATAGCCTGTCCAGGTGATAGGAACTTCACTTGGCGAGGAATGATTGTTAGTGAGAAACACACATGGTACACGTACTATTATCTAGTGTGCAGTTCGTGTGTAGAATGGGGAAGGTTCATGATCTGTCCGAGTTTGACTGAGGGCAGATTGTGATGGCTTGGAGGCTCAGCTCGAGCATCTTTGAAATTGCACGACTTGTCGGGTGTTCGAGGAGTGATGTGGCGAAACCAAGGTGAAACCGTGTCCAACCATCGTTGGATTGGGTGGCCACCACTCATTACGAATGTCGGATGTCGTAGGCCTGGCTGAGTGGTAAAACAGAATAGGCAGCGAAATGCGGCGGAACTAATCTCAAACTATAATGGTGGGCAGAGTACAAAAGTATCTGAACACACAGTGCACCAAACACTCCCAATAATGGGTGTCGGCAACCAACGACCCATTCATCTGCTTATGTTAACACCACAACATTGGCAGTTACGACTGAAACGGGCAAATGACCCTTGGCACTGACTGCTGATGCAGTGGCAGAATGTTGTATTACTTGGTAATCCCTATGCCTTCTTCTTCGTCATGCCAATGGGAGGGCCTGAGTCCGTAGGCTTCTGGGGAACAGCTCCTTGACGCCTGTACTGCGTGATGGAGACAAACTAGCGGCGGCTCTATTACGCTCCGGGGAACATTCATGTGGGCATCCACGGGTCTAGTGCAGCTCGTGCGCCATAATGGCCAAGGATTATTGTACACTGGTTCCAGTCCATGTACACCCCATCATGATGATGATGTTTCCTGGCGCCAGTGGCGTTTTCCAACAAGACAATGCACCGTGTCACAAAGCCGCGAGTGTGACGGAGTTGTTCAAGGAACACACTGGCGAGTTCCACAACTCGCCAGGTCTGAAAACAATCGAACACATCTGGGATGTGATTGGACGTGGCGTCAGAGCTCATCGCCCCTCTCCCCAGAATTTACGAAATTAGGTGACTTGTGTGTGCAGATGCCTCCAGCAACCTACCAAACCCTGATTTCTTCCTTGCCACAACGTGTCACTGCTGTTATCCATGCCAAAGTGAATGTAGTGGCTATTGGCGAGGTGGTCACAATGTTGTGGCTAATATGTATATACTCGTCACAAAAAAAGACCGAGAAATCAGTGGTCATAGCGTTGCAAAAAAGTTAACTATTTACACTTACCTACATAAGGACACACAGAGGTCACGACACCACTATTGCTATACGACAAAATGCAGTCATAGAGAGCTGCAGATTTCACGTACCGCCTTTCGATAAATCTCCGAATAAATATCGGACATAGTGCTGTGTGTCTCTGTACAGGAATTGCCGCAGCAGTGGTCCCTGGTGGAGCAGGTGCATCCAGCCAGGGAGTACTGGCCAGTTGCGACCACCGAACACACGTCGTAACACCTCTCCGTGTTTACGACCGCTGGCCCAGGGGACTACCACAATGTCACTGGATAAAAGTAACTGTGGGAAATCATCCTCCATATCATAGTATCCCCGCACTGTGTGTCCGTCGCGTTAACGGTCAAGAAATTCCTTGAATGACTATCAAGATATGCAGGTGCTTTCTCCAGATAATTCTCCCATTTTAAGGTGGCCGCCGCGTAAAGGAGACCGAGCACTTAGACATACATGCTTGTGCGCTTCCTGAATGCTGTACGAAGAAGACACAACAATCCGTTCTAACATCATTTTTACTACACAGCCCATATAAGTCACTGAACATGACGTTTGAGTTGCTGGATTCGGTCATACAGTTTTATTAACCAAAGTATATCATTTAGTAGCAATAACACCACTATATTACTCGCTACAGTAATATCTTCAGATGCAAAGTGTTGGGCGTTAAGATTTTACCGCGAGTCCATCTCTCACCTGTTTCTTAGAAAACCGTGTTTACTCGTCCTTTATGATGAAGAATAAGTTTGCTGGAGTCACGTTCAGAACCTGATGCTACCAAAAGGAGAAGGCCGTAGGTAGGAATCACGAAATCTTTTACTATTTTTTTAATTTCTTTTTTACCTTCGCTGTCTTGCACTGCGGTAAATGAGACAACTACAGTCCAATTAAAATTCCTTGATAGCTGACTTCTGTCACCTGCTGCTACAGTATTGCCACGTCGAATCCTAGCTGCTGCTCAATTCTAGTTGAAACACACATACGGCGGGTCACTTTACAAGTGGCGTTAATGTATAACACGGAGCATATTTTATGCGGCCGCTGCGAGGTATGTCGGAAATGCGAGATGCTTTGTCAACAACGGATTTTTAGTGACCTACGACTGAACTGTGGCAGACGATGCTTTGTGCAGCCTTGAGTTTCAACCCATGTCCTACGCTAACCACAATCAAGCAATGTGCAATATTTATCCGATAAACCGGCACACAATAAGCTGCTGTAGAACTAAAACCACGGTCTCTTTGAAACTTCCTGGCAGATTGTGTGCCGGACCGAAACTCAAACTCGGCACCTTTGCCTTTCGCTGGCAAGTGCTCTACCATCTGAGCTACCCAAGCACGACTCACGGCCCGTCCTCACAGCTTTACTTCTGCCAGTACCTCGTCTCCTACTTTCCAAACTTTACAGAAGCTCTCCTGCGAACCTTGCAGAACTAGCACTCCTGAAAGAAAGGATATTGCGGAGACATGGCTTAGCCACAGCTTCTGTAAAGTTTGGAAGGTAGGAGACGAGGGTCCCGAGTGCTAGTCTCGGTCCGGCACACAGTTTTAATCTCCCAGGAAGTTTCTTATCAGCGCACACTCCTCAGCAGAGTGAAAATCTCATCCTGGAAACGGTATCTTTGTTCACAGCTCTTAAAGTTAACCTCTACGAGCAAACTCAAGACAGAAAAAGTTCAGTTTCAGCGCTAAAAGCAAACTCTAATTTCTCGCTATCATTGGTTACCTGAAACTGTCTTCACACTGGCTACACAGGTTACCGCGTTACCAGCAGGTGAGTAGTCCTCGTTGGCACTTGGTTGCAGATTATGGGTGACACTGGCAGATTCCAAACGAAAAAACAATGATTGGGAGGAAAATAAAGCAAATAAAGGCAATAGGGTAGTGGAAGTTATGCGACAAAGAATCGGATAAAATAATTTGAAACGATTTGACTGAATAAAAAGAATACTGAAACTCTTTTGATTCTATTTAGAAACAAAAAAAACTTCGCTACTTTTGAAGACGTTCGCACACATGTGAAGCTGATATGGTAACCATTGCACTACCCCACAACACTATAACGGGAAGTTATATCTGGTGTTCCAGTCGCAATGCTGAATCGCAGCCTTCCAAGGTTCGACTTCACGCAGTGTCGCGGAAGCTTATCTAATATAAATTGATCTCTGCGATTAAGATAACAGTATACGTGACGCTGTATCGCATCGTGTGTGGAAGCATCAAGTAGTGTTTGGTTGGTGCCGTGTATGAAACGTGGATTTCACTACCATCGTAATGTTCGTGTGCCTGACTGCGTGTGTGTGTGTGTGTGTGTGTGTGTGTGTGTGTGTGTGTGTGTGTGTTGTTTTTGTTGTTGTTGGTATGGTTATCATGTTGTGATGAAATATGAAATACAAGTGCCAGACCCATGAATCGAAATCGAAACACATAAAGAAAGAATGCTGGACACAGAGTTGGAAGTGAAATGACCAAATGTGGCCGGCGTTTAACAACGGATAACACTTCGGGGTGATGTTGATCGCTCTTATAGTTGGAAACCAGCTGGAGTTTCAATGGGGCTATAGGTTGGAAACAGCCCATAATCCTTGCGTGTGATGTTTGCCTCTTGTAGGATTTACAGCTGGGTGATATGTTTAGCGACCATACGTTTAAGATAGGGTACACGATAAAAATATGCCGCGTCTATTAATCCAACTTGGTGCGGGTCTCAGACAGACGAACGAATCACGT
This sequence comes from Schistocerca cancellata, assembly GCF_023864275.1. Taxonomy (NCBI): domain Eukaryota; kingdom Metazoa; phylum Arthropoda; class Insecta; order Orthoptera; family Acrididae; genus Schistocerca; species Schistocerca cancellata. Next base: position 71,122,349 of record NC_064631.1, read on the forward strand.
AATGTGATTTTATAAGTTTACAGGCCACACTTTATAGCAGTGGATCTTTCCTTGCTTGCGAATATGCTATAATACACTTTCTGCTAAGCAGAATACTTCTCTCACAATCAGTAAACAAATTCTGTAATAATTACAGGACCATCTATTACTACAACCTGTTAAGTGTCTCTGACTGACGAGCAAATCCTTTATGTTTGTCGTAACACACCACGAAAATCCTATACATGTTATGCACATGATAAATAAGAATAGATCGATGGGTAATTATAGGTATTTCTTTGCAACACCATACTGAAATTAGCGGTACATGGTGGAACCATAACACACCTGAGAAGGCTATGCTTCAGCGACCTGTATGTGCAGTTGTATAACAGAACATATTTTCCAGTCTTCGTTCCACAGGAAGTAACGAGAGATGATGATGATGTTTGGTTTGTGGGGCGCTCAACTGCGTGGTCATCAGCGCCCGTACAATTATCCAATCTTTGCTCAGTCCAATTTCGCCACTTTCCTGGATGATGATGAAATGATGAGGACAACACAAACACCCAGTCATCTCGAGGCAGGTGAAAACACAGGAAGTAACGGTGCGTACGAATTAATATCAGTCTCCTGGGAGAGCATTTTCGAGTTCTGCCATCAGATCGTCTACAAACCGGCTGCCAGTTACCACTGTTCTGTGTAATCGATCTTTAAGTTAAAAATCATAGGCATACTCTGCATAGATCTATAAACATTTTGGGCCCTGATTACCTGGTTTCTTAACGGTAGAGTATCAAGGGGTGGTATGCATTACCGTGTAATCCAGTAAAAGTACAGTCCACCATTTCAATGTATAATACTTACGTATTCGAATTTTAGAATCATAACCAGAAAAGAAGTCGTAATCAGCTCATGAAAACACATAATCTAATGTAACATCCCAGTAGACAAAGTTGGAGAACGATCATAGACTGCATATACGAAAACTTTAATAGGTAATGGTCTAAGTCTGCCTCTATATATATGTGAAAGTTGTAATTTGTTTAATATCTCTGCCAGCAAGGTAGTCACATCCTCTAGAGATGTATAGTTCTTTGAATTCTTGTATTTACTGTCACCAGCATTTTCCATATTCTTAAGATGAGAAAAAAATTTCGAGAAGGCATTGTATCCCACACCGATTTGCTTACTGTGAATAGGCAGTCGTATACTATAAGGTAGTTCACAGGAGAACTGTCAGCATTATTGTTTGGTAGATCATGTAATCGATTTACAGGTTAAATAATTAAAGTTGCAGACGTAAGAAGCATAGCATTGTAACCAGTTATTGGTTCTGATTATCTGAAGTGCACTTAGATCCACAAAAGTGAACATTATTTGCTTTCATTCTCCGGAAGACGCCAGTTTGGGCCCCACACCAATGAGTCTTGGTAACTGTAAATATATGGGACGAATACGCAAATGCATCTTAGGATAACAGCATTACCAATAACAGTTTTTTTCTGATGATGGTCATTTATACTAGCAGCAAAAACATTCAGCTAAAGGTCATGATGACAACACTTCCAGTCACACACGGTTGTGGTCATACCTTCTAAATATGATTGGACTTGCAATCCAGTTACGCTACTTGTGTGTGTGCTATGACGGGAGTACCCCAGAGCCATGTGTTAAGGGGCTTGTGGTCCAGCAACGATAAGCAACATGCGTAGTGCTCCTCAGCACACCAAAAACGCATGCTTAGAGGTGTATATTTACTATAGTTTCAGCTCTGATATCTTTAAAAAAAACGCGAGATGCCGCTCCCCAGCGCGATAACTATATGGGAAAATTTGGTAATGCTACTTTGGCATGGAAGGTCGTCATAATGTATGGGTTTTTCATATTATTTTAAGTAGAGGTAAGTCTTGTATTTTGATAAAATAATACATATAATCTAGACTTAGATCGTCTACCCTGAGTGTATTCACCCTCTGTACTAGTAGTAAAGATCTCAGAATACAATATTTTATTCGAAAATGAGTTTGCGTAACCGATTGCCAGGTTAAGGAATTAACAATTATAAACATATAGACAGTTTTATAACCAATTATCCGTTCTGATTACGTGGAATGTATGTACATCCACATACGTCAACATTTACTTTAATTCCCCAACGTGCTGGTTCAGATTCTACATCAGTCCGTCTGAGTAATCGTAAATTTATAGGACAAACACTGGAATGCGTCTTAGCATGGCAATACGAACGGAACGACCTCGATCAGCAAACTTTTTTTTTTTTAACTGTAGATGATTATTCACCTTAACACCATAACCTTGGGTAAAGATCGTGATGGCAGCACTACAAGTTACGTGACCTTCTGGTCATACATTTAGAATGCGATTGGGCTTGTAATCCAGTTACACTAATTTGTATGTGTGCTGCCAGGTGGATACCCCAGGCCCAAGGAGAGGGGCGTGGATCCGACAACAATACCCAATAAGTGCTCTTTTAGTCATACGCTCTAAGTGTGGATGTAATTACACTCTTTTTTGTATGTGCTGCGACAAGGAAACCCCAAAGCCAGTGGTAGAGAGGAAGTGACTTTTTTCTGTATCCATGGTGTCACCCAAATGCATATAAGTTTAGGAAGTTCATTTTAAAGGTATTCAGGTCACTTCATACCCGGAGGATAACTGCTTATTTAAATAATATTCGTAATGTGTGACCGTAAAATATTAAACACAGGATGGCAACACAAGGTCACGGGATGGCAGGCAGGTAGATCTACGGCGACCCTTGGGCGATTCAGCTGCGTGAGAGAGACATAACATACCCCGGCGAGGCTAGCGATGAGGTATGAAAATGTGCGCTGACTATAGATTCGACTCTCTCTCTCCAGCATGTGTACAGTGTGTTCCAAAACATTCAGCTGTCAATGTGGCGAAAAAAGTGAAATTCCCAAAACTGAAACAGCGAGAGGGAATGTAGGATAAATGGATTTTAAAAATTAGGCAAACGACGTCTTTTGATGTCACCATTTTCTCTCTCTCTGTCAACATCATTTCACTATGAAAGCATTGGTGGTGTTATACCCTCTCTCATATCTCCTGTTTTCAAAACCATCTCTACTGATTGTCCTGTCTGTAAATGGTTTTCATTTCTAAGTATATGCGGATGCCATTTATTTAAAAATAACAAAATCGCAAAATATTTTCCAAGGGTATCTGCAAGCTCTCTCTCTCCTTTAGCGCAAATCTAACACTCAATTAGGAGTAGATAGTGCTGTGAATCTAATACAAACATAAAAAAAAAGTTTTGCGTCACCTCGGTTCCGAGAGTTCCGGAACCTGGACATAAAATTGGAATAGAGGTCAACATAAACATCATTTCCCCCCTTTTTATTGCTCACGAGAGCCACAAATTACAAGCTGTACCACCATACAGCGAGACTTTCAGATTCCTGTACACACCGGTATATCTAATACCCAGTAGCACGTCCTCTTGCATTGATGCATGCCTGTATTCGCCGTGGCATACTATCCACAAATTCATCAAGGGACTGTTGGTCCGCCCGCCGAAGTGGCCGCGCGGTTCTGGCGCTGCAGTCTGGAACCGCGAGACCGCTACGATCGCAGGTTCGAATCCTGCCTCGGGCATGGATGTGTGTGATGTCCTTAGGTTAGTTAGGTTTAACTAGTTCTAAGTTCTAGGGGACTAATAACCTCAGCAGTTGAGTCCCGTAGTGCTCAGAACCATTTGAACCATTTTTGAACTGTTGGTCCAGATTGCCCCACTCCTCAACGGCGATTCGCCATAGATCCCACAGAGTGTTTGGTGTGTTACGTTGTCCATAAACAGCCGTTTTCAGTCTATCCCAGGCATGTTACATTGGGTTCATGTCTGAAGAACATGCTGGCCGCTCGTGTCGAGCGATGTCGATATCCTGATGCAAGTCATTCACTACATGTGCACGATGGGGGCGAGAATTGTCTTCCATGAAGACGAATGCCTCGCCAATATGGTTGCACTATCGATCGGAGGATGGTATTCACGTATCGTGCAGCCGTTACGGCGCCTTCCATGACCACTAGCGTCGTACGTCCGCCCCACACAATGCCACCCCAAAACAGCAGGGAACCTCCACCTCGCTGCGGTCGCTAGACAGTGTGTCTGAGGCGTTCAACCTGACCGGGTTGCCACCAAATACGACTCCGACGATTGTCTCGTTGAAGGCATATGCGACATCGGTAAAGAGAACGTGATGCCAATCACGAGCGGTCGATTCGGCTTGTTGATGAGCCCATCTGTAGCACGCAACGTAGTGTCGTGGTTGTAAAGATGGACTTCGCCATGGACGTCGGGAGTGAGGTTGCGCATCATATAGCCTATTGCGCACAGTTTGAGTCGTAACAAGACGTCCTGTGGCTGCACGAAAAGCATTATTCAGCATGGTGGCGTTGCTGTCATCGTTCCTCCGAGCCATAATCCGTAGGTAGCGGTCATCCACTGCAATAGTAGCTCTTGGGCGGCCTGAGCGAGGCATGTCATCGACAGTTCCTGTCTCTCTGTATCTCCTCCGTGTCCGAACAACATCGCTTTGGTTCACTCCGAGAAGCCTGGACACTTCCCGTGTTGAGAGCGCTCCCTGGCCCAAAGTAAAAATGCGGGCGCATGGTTTAACTACAGAGAACACGGGCCGTGTACCTCCTTCCTCGTGGAATAACTGAAACTGATCGGCTGTCTGACCCCCTCCGTCTAATAGGTGCTGCTCACGCATGGTTGTTTATATCTTTGGGCAAGTTTAGTGACATCTGAACAGTGAAAAGGAGTGCGTCTATGATGCAAAAGTTTTTTTGATGTGTGTAGTTCTCTCTTCCTTTCTAGAGAAGCAGCCAAGAGGTCTCCAGGCAGTTCGATGCAGTGCTTATGGCATAAAACAATTCGGATACTTTTTGTATATAAGTATAGATACTTTGTTTGACGATGTCGTATCTGCATTTTACCAAATGTTTTACATTTTGCGACATTTTTCTTTTTTTCGATATTTTACCTTTTTTTCATATTTTTCCATATTACGTATGTAAATACAGGTGGATATATTATATCTCCGGATGTGGCATGCTGTTTTTATTTAGAACCGAACTGTGGTACGGAGTTCTAACCCAGCCAGGGTTCTACAAACTATGCTTCTTCCTCAAAATATTAACACCAAGTGCCAAGGCCAAGATTAAAATACACACACACACATATATATATATATATATATATATATATATATATATATATATATATATATATACATGGATGCTCTGGGGGTTAGAGTGCTACTCTATTGTAAATACACACACACAGAGACACACAGCGCAGTTGCACTGTGTCTTGTGTCAGATTTACGCAGGGCCTCCCCACTCCCTCCCCGCAAGTGATGCTGGAGGCAGTATCGCAGACAGGGTGTGGAAAGCTAGAGGAGGCAGATGGAAGGCGGCAGCAGCGCCAGATAATCCGTGGGTTGATCCATTTCTGTAAACTATCCTCAATCACACATGGATGAATCCACATCAAACAATTTTCAGGTATTATTGTGTAGGTGGAACCACCTCGAATGATATTCCCAGAATCGCATGTTGTAATATCCACCACCAGAAACAGCATCCCTTATCTAACCCAGGTGGATCCACCTTTCAGATGTTACCCCGGATCGTACAGGGTGGATCCATTTCGAACATTATCTAGAAATTATTGCACAGGTCGCTCCACCCCAAACATTATCCTTCTGGTTGCACGGGTGGATCGACCCGGAACAGTATCCCCAAATGTAGCACATGGTAGATACACACCTACAAATGTCCCAGACATAGCGCACTGCGAATCTAATATTAACGGTATGTCGCATCGAACACAGTCGGATCCACCTCTCGGCTGCCACTCCGAGCACTGTTTAGTCCAGCATAGTCGTTCAATCTTCTTGTATCTAAGAAGCTTGAATATTCCGTTCGCTACACAAACAGCAAAAACTAAAGAACTAAACTACTAAAAGAACAATTACAATACTTTGGCAATTATACAGATGTTCAAATGGCTCTGAGCACTATGGGACTTAACTTCTGAGGTCATCAGAACTTAGAACTACTTAAACCTAACTAACCTAAGGACATCACACACATCTATGTCCGAGGCAGGATTCGAACCTGCGACCGTAGTGGTCGCACGGTTCCAGACTGTAGAGCCTAGAACCGCTCGGCCACACCGGGCGGCTTATACAGATGTGGCGCAAGCAATGGTTGACATACGAAATAATCATTTTGGGCAATGACTGCTGATGTCTAACTGACAAAAGTCTTTCCTAAACTGCTGTCGAAGTGCCTAACGCTGACGCTGCTATCCACGATTCGGCCGCGGCGCTTATCTCCTCTTCACATAGAGGCCGCTGGTGTCGCGTTGTCGTCCTGGAAGGGAGGTCCGGTCAGCGTGCGATTGGCTGAAGTCTTTTCACAGCATTTTTCGTTTCCGGTTGGCGTTTCGGCGCTTGACTTTACGCCGTAATAAGCACACCTCTGGATGTTGCCGCCACCTGTACCCACTACGTTGGGCACACAACCTGCTGCTGCCCCCCGTTCCTGTTCATTACGCCGTTTCCATCATCAGCGAGGGAAGTGTGTGGAGAGGCCTGTTTGACACTGACACTTGAAATACCATAACTGGCTGCGTGCGTGCCTGTGTGTGTGTATGTGTGTGATTACAACACAAAACGTATAACCTTTACCACCACTGCAAACCATGGATGTTCATATGTATGTTAGCGATTGTTTTGGCACTTAGTGTTGTGTTGACATTTGTAGGAAGAGCTGTAGTTTGCACATACTCTGGCTACAGTGTGACCCCATACCATTGGTTGACTCTTAAATAAAAGCAGCAAGAGCGGCAAAAGCAGCAATAAGAGCATGTGTCAGGTATCTTTATTAAGAGTCATCAAGCGCAATTTCTCTGGCATTTCGGTAGATATTTGCTATTTAGTTTTTGCATTGTTTAACTGAGGTCACCTGAAATTACTAATAATCGTCACGTCTTTCATGCGACGCCTATTGTCAACAGATAGCGTCGGTTTGTTTACAAACAAAACTGTTTTTAAATTGGAATTTTACGTGCGTATCCAACAGAGTGCTGCAAAGTCAGTGTATTCCTATATTCGTTTTATGTTTAACAGGGACAGTAAAACACAACGTGTAAACAGTAATTTAGCAGCGATTCAGTAGCGCTTCATGCTTGGCGGTAGCAGTCATCATGGGCCCAGGCAGTTCTGTTGCTGCTGGAGTATAGGTTATTCTTCGTGTTTTAGTGTCTCTTTTAACACTCATCGATAAAACGAATATCGCACTAGACTATGTTGTATCGCTCTTTCTAATGGTCACGAAAAATTTTGCCTGAAAGCTCATTTGACGAGAAATAAACTCTCGCTTTCTGTCGATGCTGGACGTCGCAAGAAAAATGGGATGCGAAAATGAAATTGCAAATATCTTCTGAAACACCAAAGCAAAAACGCCTGAGGCCTCTTAGGTGAGACACCCTTATACCGGGTGGTTATAATTAAACTTTCCCGGCCGGCCAGTGTGGCCACGCGGTTAAAGGCGCTTCAGTCTGGAACCGCGCGACCGTTACGGTCGCAGGTTCGAATCCTGTCTCGGGCATGGATGTGTGTGATGTCCTTAGGTTAGTTAGGTTTAAGTAGTTCTAATTTCTAGGGGACTGATGACCTCAGATGTTAAGTCCCATAGTGCTCAGAGCCATTTGAACCATTTTTTTAAACTTTCCCATTTAACACCTTGTAACATGGAAACTAATTACGATTCGAGTACCAAACGTGACAGCATTAATTTCGAGGATATGGGGAAGAGAAATAATGCAGAATTCAATTGAAAAAGTTTAAATGTGCTGCTGCGGGACATCATTTCATTACTGCTACAAAAGGGGCTCAATATGGCGCCCATCAGTGTCCAGTAGAGTTTGAAAGCGCAGGATTGGATTCTGCACAGCAGAATGAAGCTTGTCCGTATGTATGCCAGCTACCTCTGTTGATGTCCTGCGCTTCAGATCAGCACATGTGTGAATGTCCCCCTACTAAACACTGTCCTTCAGGTAGCCCCACAATCACTACTCAAAGGGAATAAGATCTTGTAGGAATACCATTTGGGATGGTTCAAAGCAACTTGCGCACAATGGGCCACGGGATGTTCGACTGTCGTGACACAGCACGCGCATTGCCTGACGATCGGGAATGGCGTCCATGGTTGTCTGCCGTAACAACAGCGATCTCATCAACCACCTGTCGTCGGCCTCTTTCCGGAGCGACACCCAGTACTACAGTTGAATCGAACTTCTTCTTCAAGCTCCGCACAGAAAGTGGAGAAAGAGGTCCCTTCCGAATCCTTTCAGCCGGCGATTTTCTCTAAACGCAGTTGCAGCACTGTTGTTGTTTTGATAACAGAACTTCACCCACAATGCCCTGCTCCTTTTAGCTAAGCTCATGTTGACACGTCAACAAGTGCACTGTGACGGGTCAGGCGTGTCAGACTATAAATCACGATGAATGATCACGGCATCTCGTGGTCTCAGTTGGAACTGGATGGTAGCGCTGTGACGCATGGAAATCATGCAGCCCACACTCTGGACATTAATGCTACTAAGTTTGGTACTCGTACAGTAATTAGTTTCCGTGTTATAACGTGTTAAATAGGGAAAGGTTAATTATAACCACCCGGTATGTACACTTCTGCATTTACGTATGGAATGTGGAAAAATATGTAAAACAATGAATAATACCGACAAACGGAAACAACGTTGATAAATGTAAAAAATTCGGTAAATCAGGGTTCGACATGATCATGTAGGATACCTGTATTTATACTTTAGACATAACCTAAACTTTTTTTTAACATGAATAAAGTGCCTGGAGATCTTTCCTAGAAAGCTAAAAGGAATGGAGAACTATTAGAATCATAGCACCATATGCTCCCAAATTGACTAAGAGATCTGCAGTAAAAGTTGACAGACAGCTACGAAAAATTGTTTTTCATATCTATACACATGGAAATAAATACAAGACGTGACACATATACTTAGAAATAAAAAAAGGATTATACATATGGGTTAATCCCGTGTAGATATAAGCTCTGCCGCGTAGATATAGGCGACAGTATGACACGACATATGCTTCAATTCTGAAAAGACCGTGCATCGTAGAGAGAAAGAAAGAGAAAGAAAAAGAGATGGAGGAAGAGAAAGAGAAAAAGAGAAAGAAAGAGAGAGAGGGAGAGAGAGACAGAGAGTGATACATGTCTCTTGATCCAATATGGACACGGGACAGCGGCCGATCAAATGTTTACCCAGGAAAATCGCCAAACAGCCGTATGTTTTGAGACGTTGTTTTATTTAGACAACCAGTTTTCGGTATCTCAGTAGTACCATTTTCAGGCCCCTACGCATTTCATGTATAAACAGTCCGACATATCGACACTTGCATAATTGGAGCCATCAATATCTGAATCCTGTGAATTCGTTTTTGGAGTGTTTACTCCGAAGACTTGAGTTGTTGTCAAGTCTTCGAAGTAACACCACAAAAAAAAAAAAAAAAAAAAAAAAAAAAAAAAAAAAAAACTCACAGAATCTAGATAATGGTGGCTGAAGTTATGCAAGTATCGATATATCTGATTTGGAGTGTGTAGTGGCCTGAAGATGGCATTATTGAGATGCCGAAACTGGTTGTCTAAATAAAATGACTTCTCAAAACATATGGCTTTTTGGCGATTTTCCTTGGTAAAAGAGACATCGTCATACTTCAACCAGTCCTTGCGCATGGCGAAATGGTAATGTTATTTTGTTGTGAATGCTTTGGTATACGCTCCCCGATACATGCGACTTGCAATTCATATGTATTTGAAATAGTAAGCCTCGCGAGATTAGCCGAGCGGTCTCGTGCGCTGCAGTCATAGACTGTGCGGTTGGTGCCGGCGGTGGTTAGAGTCCTCCCTCGGGCATGGGTGTGTGTGTTTGTCCTTAGGAAAATTTAGGTTAAGTAGTGTGTAAGCTTAGGGACTGATGACCTTAGCAGTTAAGTCCCATAAGATTTCACACACATTTGAACATTTTTTTAAATAGTAAAAATATTGGGATGCATTGTAAAGCTATATGTATGGATTGCGCAGGGGCGTTACTGTTGATGAAATCACAAGAAATTTCCTTCATGTTACCTTCATCAGAGATAACTGATTTTTGTATCTGTACTTATCTTTGGTATAACAAGGTTTCGTGTCCCATCAATAGAAGTGCTCGTTAGAAGGGTACTGAGTTAGAGAAGGAGGCATGTCCATATAAACAAGTGTACAGTGTACCTGCTCAGAGAAAAAATAAGAAATTAGACGATGTAAAGAAAATTGTACAATGCATATCTGAGGAACAATATCTGCCACTTGCCTATGAAGGATGGACAAGATAAAAATGAAGCTTACCCACTATTGTCTATTTTACTGTATTTTGCTTGTGGTTGTATCTTAGGTAGTTTATGGATACACCTCTGTGCTTATAACACACTCTTTTATTACTATAATTAATATGAATAATGTAAACTCAAATAACACAATCCTTCCGTTGAAAACAGACGCTAGTTGCTCATCAACATCATCAGATTCGAAACTGGATTAGTAACCACACTCGATAGCTAAAATATGCTGCAATGAGGTACTTTGTTACACTATACGGAAACTCCACACCACCATGCTTAAACCTGTTGTGCTGTAAAACAGTTTTTTGTGCCACCTGAAAAATTTACTTTCTGGGACATGACGCCTTTTTCAGCTCACCAATTTAAATGAGTGTCTGTGATGAGAGTGAACTCATATTGGACAGAGACAGAGAGAGACGGTCGAATTTGTAGTCAGCGCACATACTGTTTCACCTCTCACAGTCAGCCTCGTCGAGGGAGGTCACAGTTGTGTACCTCTCACGCAACTGAATCGCACAGGGTCGCCTTTAGCTCTATCTTCCTACGAGCCTGTGACCCTCTGTGACTACCCTCTGTTTAACATTTTTCGGTCATACATGATAATTATTATTGAAATAATCGATTATCCTCCTGGTATGAAGTGGCCCGGAAGTCTTTAAAATTAACTTCCCACCTTATTATGAACCTTGGGTGACACCATGTAAGCAAAAAAAGCAGCACTTCCAGCCTATCCCTGGCCTTAGGGTAACCATGTCGCAGCTCACAAATAAGGGAGTGTAATTACATCCACACTTACAGGATATGACTAGAAGAGCTGCCATTTCGAGTGCTTATTGATTGTCGCTGCTGGACCCACGCTCCGTTCCATGGCCCTGGGGTATCCATGTCGCAGCACACTCACAATTGGGTGCAACTGTATTGCAAGTCCAATAACATTTGGAAGGCATCAATAGAAAGTCACGCGTCTTATGGTGTTCTCATCATGACCTTTACCGAAGGTTTTTGGTGCTAGAGTGAATAATCGTTATTAATAAAAGATGTCTGCTGTTCGATGCCATTCTGATCGTATTGCCTTGCTAAGACGCATTTCAGTGTTAGTCCTGTCCGTTTACAATTACTAAGACAAATTGAGGTGGACTCTAAACCAGCGTTTTTGTAGAATTAAAGTAAATACTGTTGACTTGTATGGATGTACATACATTCTAGGTAATCAGTCCTATCCGTTTACAATTACTAAGACAAATTGAAGTGGACTCTAAACCAGCGTTTTTGTAGAATTAAAGTAAATACTGTTGACTTGTATGGATGTACATACATTCTAGGTCATCAGGACTGATAATTGGTTACCAAATCTGTCTATACGACTATAGTTTTAACTACTGAACCTTTAAATCAATTACAGAAACAAATTAACGAAGAAATTATTTTATTCTGAAAGCTTTACTACTACTAGAGAGGGTGCATAAGCACAGTGCTGAGGACCTAAGCCTAAATTATAGTGTTATTTTATAACAATACCAGTCTTACTTCCCCTTAAAGTCACAATATATTGCTCCAGAAGCTGGACCATTACAGAATACGGACAGTAGCTCACAACTGCCTCACCTCTTCCTTTAGCAACAGAGAACAAAAGGTCATTATTCACAGTGTTGAGAATGTTAGTGATGTGGGGTCTGAGTGGGGTACAGTCAGATGGGGGGAGGGTGCCCCAGGGATCAGTGTTGGGGCCACTCCTGTCCCTTATTTATATAAATGATGTGCCCTCTAGTACTATGGGTAACTCTAAAATATTTCTGTTTGCTGATGACACTAGCATGGTAATAAGGCATGTTGTGTGCAACATTGGCTCGGTTTCAAATAGTGCAGTTCATGACTTAAGTTCATGTCTTCTAGAAAATAAACTAACGCTAAATCACGTTAAGACTCAGTTTCTAGCACACACTTCAACAAAAGCCGACTTTTTAATTTCCTGGAATGAGCACATGAAACTGAGCAGTTCAAATTTATGGATGTTCTGATAGGTAGTCGTGGAAAGCCCACGTTCAGGATCTTGTTCAAAGACTGAATGCTGCCATTTTTGCTATTCGAACAGTATCTGAAGTACTGTAAGTGATCGTTCGACACGAAAATTAGTCTACTTTGCTTATTTTTATTAGCTTACGTCGTATGGTATTATATTCTCACGTACCTGTTCCCATTCTAAAAATATATTTTTGGCTCAGAAACAGGCAGTTTGGGCAATAAGTGGTGTAAGTTTACTGTCATTTCTTGTTAACAATATCAGCTTATTCCCAAGAATAAGCAATTTTCACTCAGTTAATTCTCGTCATACAGGGACCAGATGTTTCAGTTGCCGAGAATTCTTCCGGGTTGTATGGCCGTGGTCCATGGAACTCTTCTACCCCTGACGTTTCATCCAAAGCTACGTTGGCGGTGCTCCTGGTTGTGCTGAGTCTTGACGACTGACGAGTTCGACGTCGAAGAACGGCCTAAATACCATGGAAAGTGGGCGTGGTCTGGATTTCACGTGATAGCAGAGATAAACCTTGTCAAGGATAAAATATAACTATCGATCATAGTACGTCAAAGATAAAAACTTCTCATCGATTCTGTCCATACATCGCTGAGTTTCATGGATTCTTCTTTTCTGTTAAAATTATACCTATGTTTATATATTTCGATGGCTTCTCTATATAGCCGTGGATAATAGTACGTCATAGTACATAAAACCACATTTTCCGAAAATTTCACTACGTGATCACCCGACTGAAGAGCACGTTCCGCCACAGCTGAATTGTCTGTTTTCCCTAGTCGGCAAAGACGTTCCTTCAACTGCGTATTCACACTTCTCTTCGTAGTTTCAATGTAGACTCTACCACATGTACACGAAATCTTGTATACACCACTTGCAGACAGAGGGGGACGTTTATCCTTAACGGAACGAAGTGTTTGGCCTATTTTCTTATTTGGTCTGAAAACCACTCGAACGTTATGTTTCCTTAAAATCTTGCCGATTTGATCCGTTACTTTTTGACGAAGGGTAGAGAAACCGTGTTCTTCCATCGCTGTGTCCTATCGCTGTCCTTAAGCCTCCTGTTATTCGGTTGCAAAACTCTATTTATTTCCTTACTAGAGTACCCATTCTTTTCAAAAGCTTGCTTTAGATGTTTTAACTCGGCGTCCAGGTATTCCGGCGCACAAATCCTTTTAGCCCTGTCCACTAGACTTTTAATTACACCTCTTTTCTGTTGTGGATGATGATTGGAATCCTTCTGCAAATATCTGTCGGTATATGTAACCTTCCGAAGGACTTTATGTTTCAAGCTGCCATCAGTCTGCCTCATAACGGAGACATCCAAGAAGGATATTGCATTGTCTTTCTCCATTTCCATGGTAAACTGGTTTTTAGGATTTATACTATTTAAATAACAAAAACTATTTAAATAACAAAAGAATTCTCCGCAGAACTTCAATATGCATTTGGATCACACTTCCTTAACTCTTGTGCAGAAAGGTGTGCAGTATACTGCTGCGTCCATTTTCGGTAAGCTACCACAAGAATTAAAAAATCTTTCCAGTAATCCAGCCGATTTCAAATGTAAACTGAAGAGTTTCCTCCTTCTAGTCTGTCGAGGAGCTCCTTGAAAAATAAAGCTCATTCTTGTGTTATATTGTTGAATGCGTTTACATATGTAGTTTCATGTCCTTATAGGATTCATAAACATTTTATTTCATCTGTTATTACTTTTCTGTTGTAATTTTATGTGCTGACACGTTCCATGACCTTGGAGAGATTTGCTCCTCAATTTGGTCCTACGGATCTTGACGTGTAAATAATTAAAAATAAATAAACCCATACATTATGATGACCCTTCATGCTAGGGTAGCATTATCACAATTTCCCATATAGCTATCGGGCTATGGAGCGGCATATTGCATGTTTGAAAGACATCGGGGCTGAAACTGTAATAAATATATACTTCTAAGTACGCATTTTTGATGTGCTGAGGAGGACTATGCCTTTTGCTTATAGTTGCTGCACCTTAGGCCCCACCCTGTGGTCTTGGGGTATCCCATCGCAGCACACGCAAAACAGAGAAACTGGATTGCAAATCCAGTCATATTTAGAAGGTGTAACCAGACTATCATATGATTATAAGTGTTGTCAACATGATCTTTACGAAAGGTTTTTGTTACTGGTATGAATAATCACCATCAGTAGGAAATAGACCCTTGCGGGGCTCCCATCTTGGGAGAACCCAGATTTGCGACCATAGGGCCTTGAGCTGAGTTTGACATTACTTCCACTTAGTGGTGCCGAACTTCTTCTATTTTTCGACCCAAACGATATTAGATTCCTAGGCCCAAGGCAGCCTTTCTTTTTCTCTTCTCAACTCAAATCTTCAAAGCTGCTGCCTTGCAGAATATGATGTTGCATCACCAGACACTAGGGGAAGACAACCCTGAAGAAAAAAATCAACGTATCCTGCTGCTTTGTACGATTAATCGTGCGAGAGAACCAGAGACTAGGAGATGCTAGAACTGAAAAGCAAAATCTGGTGAGACACGGTTGGCTCCTAAGAAATGCTGAAGGCAGCCAGCTTAGGGAAGGAAAGTCTTGGAAACAAACCCACCGACAACTAGGCAAGCAACCTACTGGCGGTGTGATTTCACTGCTGGGAGTACCAGTACTACATCGGAAAGGACTGACTAGAAATTTAACGACCAAGACCAGGAATAGATCTAAGGCACGGAAAAATAAAAATATTCTGAGAACTGGAACGTGGAACGTAATATCCTTTAACAACAAAGATCAAGACTTTATAGAAGAACTGAAACAAGATGAAATCTCAGTATGTAGTATCCAAGAGACAACAAAGAAAGGTAAAGGGCAGAATGAAAATGACTGCACCTACTCATCTGTAGTGGAACTGAGAAGGAAAAAAAAGAGCTCAAGCAGGAGTAGGGACACTTACGCACAAGAAATACAAGGATCTTATTCAGAAGAGCCAGTACATCTCCGAGAGAACAGATTTACTAAAATTGAAACTGGCTCATCACAAATTGAACATTATCTCCCTGTACAGCAATGTGAATTATAAACCTAGAATGCCTTCTACGAGCAGTTACAAGAAGTCATTGATCTGATAGCATCAAACAAATTGGCAGTAATAATTGGGGATTCTATTGCTCATATCGGAAATAGTATCATCTCTAGAGTTCAACAATGATTTAATGAATACTTTCTAAATGATAATGGTGAGGATATTGTCAATTTTTGCTCAAGAAACGAACTGAGAATAAATAATACCTTCTATGACCACAAAGAGCTATATAAATACATTTTTCAGAACAAAAGAGGTCATAAATAAACAATAGATAACTTTGTTACGAGCAGAAACATCCAACCTCAGTCGGTGCTAGGTGTCAGGACTTGAAATTCTGTCAACATAGGAAATGATCACAACCTGATCATGGCGAAAATGAGATTTCATGTACGAAGGAACTCGTTGCTAAACAACCAACCTTAAAGGAAGAAAAATTTACTGCCGACTCATTATGGAATGAATCTACAAAAAATTTGTATCATAAACGATTATCAGAGAAAATAAAAGAGATACCCATTAATGCAAAGCATAATGTATATCAAGCTTGAGACAAGATCCAAGAAAGTATTGAAGAGGTGTGCCTATCTGGAATACAAAACACTCAAAACACACGAGAAAACACTCAAAACATGAGAGCTGTGTGAAAATTTGTAGCCGGCCGTTGTGGCCGGGCGGTTCTAGGCGCTACAGTCTGGAACCGTGCGACCGCTACGGTCGCAGGTTCGAATCCTGCCTCGGGCATGGATGTGTGTGATGTCCCTAGGTTAGTTAGGTTTATGTAGCTCTAAGTTCTAGGGAACTGATGACCTCAGAAGTCCCATAGTGCTCAGAGCCATTTGAACCATTTTTTTGGAAATTTATAAAGAATTCATAATGAGACAAAATCAGTAGTGAATCGTTTTAAATCTACTTAAAAATTTGGAAGATGAATTTTGTGGGTCGCAGAAAAAAATTTAGAGGATTGTACGTTAGCGGAGGAAACAAATGAAATTTAGAAGGTGAACAAGGTAATGAGGATCATGATTTAAATATTTCACACAGTTGTACAAAGGTAAAAAAAAAAAAAAAAACAGAAAACGAAGAGAGATTAGAGATTAGCATGATGATGCAACTGTTTCACACACAGAGGTAGAAGAGGGTGTAAGTCTATTAAAAATAGGAAGGCTCCAGGGAAAGATAGGATTTCCACCGCATTACTCAAGTATGGAGGACATCCACCAAGTGAACAATTTAACCAAGTTCGTCCGCCCCTGGTAGCTGAGTGGTCAGCGCAACGGAATGTCATACCCAACGGCCCGGGTTCGATTCCCGACTGGGTAGGATATTTTCTCCGCTCAGGGACTGGGTGTTGTGTTTCATCTCCATCGACACGCAAGTCGCCGAAGTGGCGTCAACTCGGAAGACTTGCACCAGGCGAACGGTCTACCAGACGGGAGGCCCTAGCCACATGGCATTTCCATTCCAAGTTGGTTAACAATGGTATAACTGGTAATAAAATTCCAAATGAAGGAGAACCACTATTACAATTGTTACACACAAAAAAGCAGATAAGAAAGATTCCTCCAACAAAAGAGGGAAAAATCTACTCAGATCAGTTCTTAAACTCAGAACAGAAATAACAGGAAAAAAAGCGTTAGAATACTTACAGAGAAGCAGTATGGCTTTAAATCCGGAAGGTCATGCATAGGTGCAGTATCCATTCTTAAACAGGCTGTAAAGAAGTCTGTTCAATACAACATATTTGCTTATCTTTGATTTATTGATTCACAGAAGGCTTTCTATAGGATTCAGTTAACAGTTGTTTCATATCTACTCTACAGTAGGGGGATTCCTTCCAAGTTAATAAAAACGACTGAAAACATTTATTACAACAACTACATACAGGTGAAAACTGGTTCCAGGTTAACTAGTTGCATAGCAGTTTAAAGTGGCATTAGAGAAGATGACTCTTTGAGTCCATTACTTTTTAACACCATCATGGAGAAGATTAAAAAGAAAGTATTGGCTGGTAATGGTTATAGAATGGGGGGATGAAGAAATAAAAATCATTTGTAATGCTGACGACGCAATTACGCTGGCAAACAGTGAAGATAACCTGCAGAAAAGTTTACATATATTTAACGTGGTAGCCAAAAAACTAAATATGGTCATACCCACTCAAAAAACCAAATATGTGCCTACATGTTTGGAGCCAACTGGATGCAAACAGAAAGTGATTGGAAAAGCTTTTCAACAGGTAGCGACATTTAAATATCATGGCATTGAACTATCCATCAGTGAAAATGTCAATACGGACGTCAGAGAACTGGTAGCAAAAACAAACGAAGTGGCAGTTTGTTTAAATGGTGGTATTTGGAAAAATAACGATATAGGAAAAGATGCAAAGGCAAGAATATACAAAACAATGGTGAGACCAATTACGACATACACAGGTGGTAAAAGAAATATTCGCCATTAAAGGGAAAGACCGAGTGACACCTCACTGTAGGCTGCGGGATACTGAAGGAAACAGGCATTTATCCTAGGAACAAAGAAAGAAGAATAAGAAGAAGAAGTAGAAAACAGTATATACAGTTGGTTGGTTCAAATGGCTCTGAGCACTATGGGACTTAACTTCTGAGGTCATCAGTCCCCTAGCCGACCGGTGTGGCCATGCGGTTCTAGGCGCTTCAGTCTGGAACCGCGTGGCCGCTACGGTCGCAGGTTCGAATGCTGCCTCGGGCATGGACGTGTGTGATGTCCTTAGGTTAGTTAGGTTTAAGTAGTTCTGAGTTCTAGGGGTCTGATGATCTAAGATGACCTCATCAGTCCCCTAGAACTACTTAAACCTAACTAACCTAAGGACATCACACACATCCATGCCCGAGGCAGGATTCGAACCTGCAACCGTAGCGGTCGCGCGGTCCCAGACTGTAGCGCCTAGAACCGCTCGGGCACTCCGGCCGTCTATGCAGTTGGTGGTCTCATTACTATGTTAAGATGCATTCTGATGTTTGTCCTATACATTTAGCATTTGCTAAGTTAAACTGATGTAGGGTCTACACAAGCTTCTTCCGGAGAATTAAAGTAAATACTGTTGGCTACTGTGGATGCACATACATTCCAGGTAATCAAGACTGAAAACGTCTGTGATTTTAATTATTTAACCTGGAAATCGATTACAAGAGCTACCAATCTGCGATGCTGATACTTCTACTGTGGACTATATCTGGGTGGATGACTGTCTATTCGCTGCAAGCAAATCAGTGTGGGATACAATACCTTCTTGATTTTGTTTTCAGTCTTGAGGATATGGAAAATGTTAGTGATAGTAAATATGAGAATGCAAAGAACAACTGCACGTCTCTAGAGGGCCTGACTACCTTACTGGCATATACGTACAAAAAATTACACCTTCCACATAAATAAAGAGGCAATGAGTGTCCAGTAAACTCAGACCACTACCTGCTAAAGTTTTGTGATATACGGTCTACGATCGTTTTGCAATTTTGTGTACTGAGATGTTATATTATGTTTCGATCAGGTGATTGCAAGTTCTTTTCTAATTTTTGAATACATAAGTATTATACTTTTTGGTGGATGTGTGTAAATGTAGTGGAAGACTAGTTTAATGGATTACGTGGTAATTGTAGGACGCAACAGAATTTCTAAAAACCATACTTTTTCTACAAAGGAAAGAAATCAGGATCTATCATGGCTTATAAAACTATGCACAGTATGCCTATAATTTGAAAGTGAAAATCTTTGTATAAAACAGCGACACTTTCACCTATGAGCACGAAGTCTTTCGCAATGGCATTGATATATAAAACATTCTCTGTTTTCTTGTTGCGTCAACTCGGGATAGAATCTCGAGCTTTCGACGATAGACTCCTTCGCCATCGTCAGGAGCTCCTGCGATGACGGTGGAGGCTATCGTCGAAAGCTCGAGATTCCATCCCGAGTTGACGCAACAAGAAAACAGAGAATGTTTTACATGACTGGCAATTGTTTTGTAAGGGGTCTAATAATGGAGTTCAAAGTTGCTCTGCAAGATGACTGAAACCAGTTCATATGCCTCGTTACTTCCTATAGAACCAAGACTGGAAAGCGTGCTTAATTAGGCACGTACAGCTATGGCTGGCGGAAACATAGCGTTCCCAGATATATCACAGTTCCACCACGCAGCGCTAATTTCAGTATTGTAAATAAATACCTACTATTACCCATTGATGTATAATCACTTACCACGTTCGCAACAAATTTATCACTTTTGCGGTGTGTTACGACAAATATAAAAGATCTACTCTTCAGTCAGAGACACTTATCAGATTGGATCAATAGATGTGAGCTATAATTGTAACGAGTACTATATTTTAGTCTCTTTTAGAGTCAATCCCTTTTTTATATGTGTATTTGTGAGCAAATTTTAGATACTGGGTTGTGCACCAATTCATAGTGTTTTGCAATGATTGCCAAAACTCTAGTCGTTTATGAGAGGATAACGCGATCACAAAGTCTCTTCTCATTTTTCACATCTCTCTCTCTCTCTCTCTCTCCCTCTCTCTCTCTCTCTCACACACACACACACACGCACACACACACACACACACACACACACACACACACATACACACATTCCATATGGTACCATGGGCTACTCACAAAAACGGATCTAGAGAGGAAAGCGTCTATCTGCACGAGTTCTAATTTCTCTCATCTAAGGTGGACTGAGAACGTTGGTTCTCAACAGCGTTTTCACGAAGAAAGTGTATGTTGAACCTACCGGTAACGAATTCAGCATTATGTTACTGGTTTTGAGAGAAGTCTTCTACCTGGTAAAGGGTACGTTATGGCATATCTGACAACAATGCAAGTTTCACTGCTACAGAGTGCGGCCAGCAAGCTTATAAAACCACATTACGTGATTTGTTTGCCAGTCTGAGAGGCACACCTAGTCGGAGTGATAGATGTGGAATATAATTATCGCCCACTGTCTTAAACATATGGCACCTAAGTAAATTTCCCAGGAGAGTGCTGTAAGAGCAAGGATTACAGGCAATTTCTAAACTATTTGTCGCATTTCTTACCTTGCAAGATAAGAAAAAAGAAGAATAGATTTTGTGATGTAATATCTACAGCCTTCTCCTCTAGGCAGCATCAGAACTTGCCTCCGGTACTAGGAGATCCATTCTTCATCGTCAATGAGCAGTGGACAGGGTATTGTCGGAGCTCAAATGATGTGTAAGAGCCAGTTGAGAGGTGGATTCTTGGTAAAATCTTATCGTCCAACACTTTAGACCTGATGATGTTATTGTAGCGAATACCTGTAATAGACTTTTTGTTAACAAAACCGTGTGGGCAAATCCAGCAGCTGACAGACATGTCCAGTGACTTACATGAGCTGCGGAATAACAATGATTTTAGAACGTTTTCTAAAGTCATCTTCATACAGCGTTCAGGGAGTCCTCAAGGGTCTCTATCAATGCAGATCGTCTCCTTTATGCGGCGTCCACCTTAAAATGTGGCGAGAGTTATCTGACGAAGGAGACGCATTTGTTGCTCGTTGTTGATAGGAATATCTTGACCGTTAACGAGACGAACACCGAGGGTGCGGATTCTCTGACACAAAGGATGATTTCGGACAGTTATTTGCAGCCAATGACATGGCGGTAGTCCCCTGGGCTAGCAGTCGCATTTAGGGACACGTGTTCGGTGGTCGCAGCTGGCCAATATGCACAGGTTGGCTGCGCCTGCTCTCCCAGGGCCCACACCTCCTGTAGAGAGACACAAAGCACCTTACCCCAAATTTTTTCGAAGGCTTATCGACAGACGGCACGTGAAATCTCCAGTTCCCTACTACTTGTGTTTATTCGGAGAGCAGTAGATGTATCGTAAATCACTGTGCGTCGGCGCATTGGTAAGTGGAAATTGTTTTTTTTCTGCACTGTGACCACTGTTCGCTCTCTTTTGAGTAGCGTGAACGTGAACACACACAGACACACAATATATATATCGCCCACCATCAGCATGCTTGCAGGATTGTAGCCCGATAGGGTTAACGTGTAGGGGTGGGGAATGTAGCAGTTCCACTAGTCCTGCCCACATTTGAAGGAACCTCCAGACTAACCATAACAAAGTGATGTTCACAGAAGCACTGGTAGATCTACTACTCTAATTTTGTATGTGTCTTATAACAATATCGCACACTCAGTGTGAATCAATAAAAACACTGTCTAATGTGGGTGCGACTGCCAACTTGGCTCAAAAAATTGTACAGAGTTCTAGCTGATATGTAGTCTCGTGTGCGGGATAATCCAAACAAGTAATTCCTTTTTTCAAAAACTATATTATTATAGCGATTACTTTCTCATTCAATCAACAAAACGCTAGAAGCTCTTTGAACCATCGCTTCGTATGTAAATCTGCCTCCAATGGCATTAAAGTAATATTAGAAATTAATCAAACTTTTGAGACAGACTGAAATACTTCTAAATTAAATACATAGTGAAACAATTCCCTGACAATTACAAAAGAAATCAATGACAAAAATCAATACTTAATTTGTTCGGCTAACAATGGTTTCCCTTAAGAATTCAACTCCTATCATTATCAAAATTACCGTCTGCAGCTACGCACATACAGAAACCCTTTTCTTTAAATTAATAAGCGCGCTGCAAATTATAAAAAATATCTACTCAATGCCAAATGCTGTGTCGCTGCTGGCGGACACGGCCGTACGGCAGCTCGGCCACGACCCCTCGCCCAACACACGTGCGCACCACAGCAGGCGGGCCCCTACACTGACCTCCAAACTGCCACTAGTTAATCCGTGCGCTGCGAAGCGCGACAACAATATCTTAGATTCCAGAGCTTGTGTATGCGCGCTGAAGCCAACCCTTAAATCCTAAGAGAGTATTGCCAACTCTCAATATAGCAAACAACAGCGGTCCTGTCACACTTCCCTGGGGCGCCCCTGACCACACCCTTGTCTCTGACGACCACTCACCCCGCCGAGTGCAACATACTGGCCCCACTATTTAAGAACTCTTCGAGCCACTCACATAACTGCGAACTTATTCCATATCCTCGTATCTTCTTTAATAGCCTACAATGGGGCACCGTGTCAAATGCTTCCCGGAAATCTAGAAATATGGAGTCTGCCTGTTGCCCATGATTCACAGTACATCGTGCGAGAAAAGGGCAAGCTGAGTTTCGCACGAGCAATACTTTCTAAAACCATGGCGATTCGTGCACATAAGTTTCTCAGTCTCAAGAAAGTTTATTATATTCGAACTAAGAATATGTTCAAGAATTCTGCAGCAAACAGAAGTTAGGGATAATGACATGTAATTTTGCGGGTCCGTTCTTTTACCTTCCTCCTACAGGGTGAGTCACCTAACGTTACCGCTCGATATATTTCGTAAACCACATCAAATACTGACGAACCGATTCCACAGACCGAACGTGGGGAGAGGGGCTAGTGTAATTGTTTAATACAAACCATAAAAAAATGCACGGAAGTATGTTTTTAACACAAACCTACGTTTTTTTTAAATGGAACCCCGTTAGTTTTGTTAGCACATCTAAACATATAAACAAATACGTAATCAGTGCCGTTTGTTGCACTGTAAAATGTTAATTACATCAGGAGATATTGTAACCTAAAGTCGACGCTTGAGTACCACTCCTCCGCTGTTCGATCGTGTGTATCGGAGAGCACCGAATTACGTAGGAATCCAAAGGGAACGGTGATGGACCTTAGGTACAGAAGAGACTGGAACAGCACATTACGTCCACATGCTAACACCTTTTCATTGGTCTTTTTCACTGACGCACATGTACATTACCATGAGGGGTGAGGTACACGTACACACGTGGTTTCCGCTTTCAATTACGGAGTGGAACAGAGTGTGTCCCGACATGTCAGGCCAATAGATGTTCAATATGGTGGCCATCATTTGCTGCACACAATTGCAATCTCTGGCGTAATGAATGTCGTACACGCCGCAGTACATCTGGTGTAATGTCGCCGCTGGCTGCCACAATACGTTGTTTCATATCCTCTGGGGTTGTAGGCACATCACGGTACACATTCTCCTTTAACGTACCCCACAGAAAGAAGTCCAGAGCTGTAAGATCGGGAGAACGGGCTGTTATGCGTCCTCCACGTCCTATGAAACGTCCGTCGAACATCCTGTCAAGGGTCAGCCTAGTGTTAATTGAGGAATGTGCAGGTGCACCATCATGCTGATACCACATACGTCGACGCGTTTCCAGTGGGACATTTTCGAGCAACGTTGGTAGTTCATTCTGTAGAAACGCGATGTATGTTGCAGCTGTTTGGGCCCCTGCAATGAAGTGTGGACCATTGAGGTGGTCGCCAATGATTCCGCACCATACATTTACAGTCCACGGTCGCTGTCGCTCTACCTTTCTGAGCCAGCGAGGATTGTCCACGGACCAGTAATGCATGTTCCGTAGATTCACTGCCCCGTGGTCTGTGAAACCCGCTTCATCGGTAAACAGGTAGAACTGCAACGCATTTTCTGTTAATGCCCATTGACAGAATTGCACTCGATGATTAAAGTCATCACCATGTAATTGCTGATGTAGCGACACATGAAACGGGTGAAAGCGGTGACCTTTGGTTCCGTACGTAATTCGGTGCTCTCCGATACACACGATCGAACAGCGGAGGAGTGGTACTCAAGCGTCAACTTTAGGCTACAATATCTCCGGATGTAATTAACATTTTACAATGCAACAAACGGCACTGATTACGTATTTGTTTATATGTTCAGATGTGCTAACAAAATTAACGTGGTTCGATTTAAAAAAACGTAGGTTTGTGTTAAAAAACATACTTACGTGCATTTTTTATGGTTTGTATTAACCAATTACACTAGCCCCTCTCCTCACGTTTGGTCTGTGGAATCAGTTCGTCAGTATTTGATGTGGTTTACGAAATATATCCAGCGGTAACGTTAGGTGACTCATCCTGTATACTGGAGTAACCTGCGCTTTTTTGCAGTCTCTTGCGCTGGGCGAGAGATTCAGGATAAGTGCAACATAGATAAGGGACCAATGCCATAGAGTACTCTTTGTAAAATCTAACTAGGGTTGCATCCGAACCTGGTGATTTATTTGCTTTCAAATCCTTCAGTTGTTTCTCTGTGCCACGGATAGTTATTACTATGTTGTCCGTGCGGGAGCCTATCCGATAGTCAAATGACGGTATGTTGGTACGATTCTCCTTTATAAACGATTTCTTGAACGTGAAATTTAAAACTTCGGCTTTCGTTTTGCTACCTTCATCTGTCACACCAGACTGGTCAACAAGGGACTGAATGGAAGCCTTAGACCCGCTTAGCTATTTTACATCGAACCAGAATTTTCTCGGGTTGTCTGCCAGATCTTTTGCTAAGGCGTGACAGTGGTAATTGTTGTATGCTTCGGGCTTAGATCTTTTCATAGACGCACGAATCTCTACTAACCTTCGCTTCTCGCCATTTGTGCGTTCTCTTTTGAACCGGGAGTGCAACAGCCTCTGCTTGCTCAGGATCTCCCGAATTTCGTTATTAAACGATGGTGGGTCTTTTCCAATCTTTATCCACTTACTAGGCCCATAAATCTCCAGAGCACGATGTACAATCTGCTTTAACTTCGCCCATAATTCCTCTACATTCATCTTACTGGAACAAAGTGATGCCAATTCACTGTTTAAGTGACATTGTGTTAGCTGCTTATCTGCTCTGTCCAGCAGCAACACTCTCGTAGCCTTCTTAACTGATCTGTTAACTTTCGTAAGCATACTTGCTATAAAGACATTATCATCACTAATCCCCTATACCAACATTGCCGATAAGGTCCGACCTATTTCAGCTACAAGGTATGTGCTTGCAACTAACTGTTGGAGCAGCCAGAAACATGTGACTTCACGCGACTTACGCCAATTCTCTCCGCTACAGGTAACAACTGCACTGAGACTATTCTTATTGCGGAGAAATCGTGGCTGTGACGACCTTGTGCACGTTAGAATTGCATCCGTCTTCCCTACGACAGCAAACTAGTGGGTACCAAACGCCCTCGCCACCCGCAGGAATGCTACTAAGCAGTTAACGTGAGAGCGAAGCACGGTGTTAAGCCTATCGCAGCTCGTAATCGACTAAAAGCATCGCACCTCCATTCACAGTATGGGCATCGTACCAGTCACGATATGAAGCGTGTTGTTTATCTGCGCTCGCGACAAACTCGGAGTGATATTTTTCCTTTTTAATTTGCCTCTAAGAAACAGCTTGGGAAAGTAATTTTACTGCAGCACGTGCATAAATATACGATTAACAAACCACGCCTGTTGCTGAGCAATCGGATTGTCGTTACGGTGCGAAGAAAATTAAAAAAACCATTATATGTATTTCCAGTGCAGTCGGCAACACAATTAACCTGCAGAAACGTGTGGGTCATGAAGGGACCAAATACCTGTTGCTTAGAAACTGTGTGTATACGTGTGACTCAAATGTGGAAGCCAGCACTTAGCAGGCAAAGTTGTTGCCGACTGAGCTATCCAGTCGTGAATCATTCCCCGTTCTCACTGCATCACGCACCGATTTTTCAAAACAGAATGTTTCTGTGCCACAGTTCTCCATTCTTGCCACTTTCCACCTAACCCCTACATTTCAACAAATTCGATCAGTACATGGCTGTTCTATTAATCTACACTACTCGCCATCAAAATTGCTACACCATGAAGATGACGTGCTACAGACGTGAAATTTAACCGACAGGAAGAAGATGCTGTGGTAGGCAAATTATTACCTTTTCAGAGCATTCACACAAGGCTGCCGCCGGTGGCAACACCTACAACGTGTTGACATGAGGAAAGTTTCCAATCGGTTTCTCATACACATACAGCAGTTGGCCAGCATTGCCTGGTGAAACGTTGTTGTGATGCCTCGTGTAAGGAGGAGAAATGAGTACCTTCACGTTTCCGACTTTGATAAAGGTCGGATTGTAGCCTATCATGATTGCGGCTTATCGTATCGCGACATTGCTGCTCGCGTTGGTTGAAATCCAATGACAGAATATGAAATTGGTGGGTTCAGGAGGGTAATACGGAACGCCGTGCTGGATCCCAACGGCCTCGTATCACTAGCAGTCGAGATGACAGGCATCTTATCCGCATGGCTGTAATGGATCGTGCAGCCATGTCTCGATCCCTGAGTCAACAGATGGGGATGTTTGCAAGACAACAACCATCTGCACAAACAGTTCGACAACATTTGCAGCAGCATGGACTATCAGCTTGGCGATCATGGCTTCGGTTACCCTTGACACTGCATCACAGACAGGAGGGCCTGCGATTGTGTACTCAACGACGAACCTGGGTGCATGAATGGCATAACGTCATTTTTTTGGATGAATCCAGGTCCTGTTTACAGCATAATGATGGTTGCATCCGTGTTTGGCGACATCGCGGTGAACGCACATTGGAAGCGTGTATTCGTCATTGCCATATTGGCGTATCACCTGGCGTGATGGTATGGGATGGCATTGGTTACACGTCTCGGTCACCTCTTGTTCGCATTGACGGCACTTTGAACAGTGGACGTTACATTTCAGATGTGTTACGACGCCATGGCTCTACCCTTCATTCGATCCCTGCGAAACCCTACATTTCAGCAGGACAATGCACAACCGCATGTTGCAGGTTCTGTACGGGCCTTTCTGGATACAGAAAATGTTTCAGTGCTGCCCTGGTCAGCACATTCTCCAGACCTCTCACAAATAGAAAACGTCTGGTCAATGGTGGCCGAGCAAGTGGCTCGTCACAATACGCCAGTCACTACTCTTGATGAACTGTGGTATCGTGTTGAAGCTGCATGGGCAGCTGTTCCTGTACACACCATCCAAGCTCAGTTTGACTCAATGTCCAGGCGTATCAAGGCCGTCATTACGGCCAGAGGTGGTTGTTTTGGGCAGTGATTTCTCAGGATCTATGCACCCAAATTGCGTGAAAATGTAATCACATATCAGTTCTAGTATAATATATTTGTCCAATGAATACCCGTTTATCATCTGCCTTTCTTCTTGGTGTAGCAATTTTAATTGCCAGTAGTGTATTAATGTTAGTAAGTGTCCGGATACTTCTGATCAGTGGGTAGGTCACTAAAATGGGAAAAAATTCAGGTATACGCATTATTAAGCTTAGTGTTAGCGTTCGCGGTGTCTCCATCAGCAGCGAACGGTTCGTTATGTCACTGAGTTACACAACGGCCCTCTATCCGTACGGCTGCTGCAGGCCTGTGCGTTCGGGAAGGTGCGGAGGGCTGGTGTGTTGTTTCATGCGAGGCCGTCCTTGGTCCTGGACCTTCCACAGGCGTGGCTGAAGTTTAAGTAACACGTTTTGGATGTACACTTTCGTGCACCATGGGGACACAACACTGTGTGGCGTTCAGTTATTCCCGTATTATCCCGGCAGTTTTTGTTCCCAGAACACAGAGCGGTAGGGGTGGTGGTGGTTTGGAGGGGGGGGGGGGGAGGGAGTTGCGATGCAAGTGACTTAGTACGTTAGGCGCCTTCAAAGTCGTGCAGAAGCAAGACGCGCACCGGGCCAAGTCTGGGATTCGCGAGTGCGTGATATTAGCGATGCGTATACCTTTAGCTGTCATTTTTCACAAGTCCAGTATAATCATTTAGTGTTAGGTGACCTGAGAGTTACGTCACACACTAACAGTGCGGAGGATAAGTTCAACTAAGCGAAATGAAGAACTAGTGAATTATCATGATATTATGAGTATTTGATCCGTATTTTTCTATATGTGTATCTTCCAGAAAAAACGTGTCTATTTGTGGACTACTGGAAAAAAATCAGTAAAACAGTACATAGAAGTAGTGTACTTACTGAAGGAGTTTACTTATTGGTAATTAATGCGTTGTTGGAATTTTTAATCATTCACAGTCCGGTATTTACGTGCCTCTTTTCGAAAAATCTGTAAAATTGCCCCAAAGCCATATTTACATAATAATCTTAAAAATTCGGAAAAATAGCAGTGTAGCACATATTCACGTGTGTCATCGTAGGAAATGTCCGATCCCGGTAGCTGAGTGGTCAGCGCGACAGACTGTCGATCCTAAGGGCCCGGGCTCGATTGCCAGCTGGGTCGGAGATTTTCTCCGCTCAGGGACTGGGTGTTGTGTTGTCCTAATCATCATTTCATCCCCATCGACGCACAAGTCGCCGAAATGGCGTCAAATCGAAAGACTTGCACCCGGCGAACGGTCTACCCAACGGAAGGCCCTAGTCACACGACATCATCATCATCGTAGGAATTCGGTAAAATAGCAGCAAAACACGTATTTACATGTTGTCATTTAAAATAGCTGCGAAAACCTTGTTTATAGGTCTCTGGTAATCCATCAAGTACTTGAGTAATGGTAATTAAAACCAACAGCTGTACTGGAATCCAACGTCGTTGATTCAACACACGCCAAAAGCGTCATCTTCAGGCCACGAGCGTAACTGCCGTCCACAGCCGCAGTGACAAAGAGCAACGGAGTCTTCAAATGGATTCTGTAACTAAGCGTGTACGCCACCACGCGCAACGAGCAAAGTAGTCTGACCATACTGGGCCTCTTACTGCTACAAAGATTTGGAAACCAGTTCATTTTCGCCCCGCTGGACACGGCTTCGTTCGTTGCATGTATTGGCATACATGCCTAATTACTGTTTCCAATTGAAAACTCCGTCGGTCTTCGTCATTGCGGTTGTGGATAGCTGGTTACGCTTGAGGTCTGGAGATGACGCCCCCGCGTCGAAACAGGTACAGCTGTTGCTTTGAACTATCATTATTCGAGTGCATATTTCCATATGTCATCTTTCAAAAAGTCAGTAAAGTAACAACGAAACCGATATTTACGTGTGTCATAGGTAAAATAGCAATGAAACCCGTGTGAACAAGAGTCTTCTTCAAAAAATGAATAAATAACCCAAAACCGTAAATTTGTGGCAGAAAATAGCGTGGAAATTTGTCGGAAATTTGCGAAAATGAAGCCAATACCGTACTCCGCTGGAAATCTGCGTATATCAGTTGAAATTGGTGCTGCTGTTGCTCAACCGAGGTACAGACGAAGAATTTCAAGTTGCCTCTAGTATGGTGGGATCGCTAAGGAACGTGGTGGTGTGGTTGGATCAGTAGGAGAGCACTGCATCAGTAGGGGAGGGGAGGCGCCGTTTTAGGGCATACATTACCATCTTCATGATGAATGTTATCGGACACCTCGGTAAACACGAACGCATGCGCACTACTCGGCCGGCATCTTGGTAATTATAATCAAAGTTATAGACCACTTATTCCAATTATAATGAGAGTTATTCCCCCAGAATTACTTCCTAAATAGACGAAACAAGGTCCCACGCGAGCGCTTTGTTTACATAAGGGGATCTAGGGCAACTAGCGGGTTTGTTTGCACCCTATTGAGGTTGTTTACACCCTATTGAGGCTTAACCGGCCCAGTCCCACTACTGTTGTTCTCGTTGTGCCACCCAGGTTGTTTCCCGGGAGTTGTTCATGTTCCTCTCCCGCTACGGGCGGGTGTTCACTTCCTTGGTACATGGTGATCCCGACGACTGGAGCGCGTAGCCTTTAACCTCTATTGAAGAGGCGCTCATTCTTCGATGTTTCAACTGCTTCACGAACTTTTCTTCTATGAATATTATTTCCTCTGGGTAGCAATCGTACGTTCTTAAAATTCGTAATGTGGTCACCTGCACTACTGCTGATTTTACATTTTTTTCCCTTAAACATTTATGAAGTTTGTTCTCTTTAATGCGTTCTTTTACTATATATAATTTGCCACAACCGCACGTCACTTCATATACTCCCAGCGGGGGGTCACGCACGCCCCAGTTGCAAGCAGCAAGAAGTCGTTTATCCCTTGCTGACTTAAAACTGTAGTTCTTTTTATCATTCTCCTCAATCATTCGGCCTATGAGGTCGGTTATTCTAGTCGCAAACGGTAGTCTAAGTGAGTGAGAGAAGGGTTCCTCGTTCTTCATGTCTTCATTGTTGTTATCACCGGTTTGCTTTAAGACCATGTTTGCAGGACGGTCATCGTAGCCGTTGACCACCAATATTTCCCTCAGGTAAACTACCTTTGAGCCCAAGATCTTACTATTGCTGATGTAAAATGCAAGCGAAGACAGACTGATCCGAGCAGTTTGCTTCTGGGATCGGTCGTGATATGAAGCAGCGTCTAAATACCTACTCGTTGAAGAAGTCTGACGAGGGATAAGGTATGGCCTGAAAACTCAGATGGTTTTACCATCACTGACAACGGCCAGGGTTTATATGGCTCTGAGCACTATGGAACTTAACTTCTGAGGTCATCAGTCCCCTAGAACTTAGAACTACTTAAACCTAACTAACCTACGGACATCACACACATCCATGCCCGAGGCAGGATTCGAACCTGCGACCGTAGCGGTCGCGTGGTTCCAGACTGTAGCGCCTAGAACCGCTCGGCCACTCCGGCCGGCACAGCGGCCAGGGAATGCTGCAGAATTGAATAAGAGTTGAAACTGTTGGCCGTCTAATTTGGACGTGATGACCGCCTAAAAACTAAAATAGAGGGCTGTGTCAACCACGACTGAAATGCGTTCATCAAATTATAGAAGATGTCGGTAGTAGCTCCCACACAGAAGTGAGGAAGAAGGCAGAAAGACGTGAAGGCTGGAGGTGTGTCGCAACCAGTCTGGTGCCAGTTCATCCCCGGAAAAGCAGGCGAAGCTACCCAGGCACTTTAAGCATCTTTTCGATCTAAATCGACTCCCCGCGCCCGTTGTGTCCTTTCATGAGCAGTTGTTGTCATGTACCGGTGTCTTTGTCAACCGCATAACACTAGTTCGTGTTTCTTGGCTTCCTGCAGTGAGATGATCGGCGAGATCGTAATAAAATGAAACCACTTTTAACTTACACCGGACACTCCAAAAAACATACGTTTTTCATATTAGGAGCATTGTACTGCCACCTATTGACAGGTACTCCAGCGACCTGAGTAGTCATTAGACTCGTGATACAGCAAAATGCTGCGCTCCACGGAACTCATGGACTTCAAATTAGGCCAGGTGATTGGGTGTCACTTGCGTCATACGTCTGTATGCGAATTTCCACACTCCTAATCATCCCTAGGTCCACTGTTTCCGATGTGACAGCGAAGTGGAAACGTGAAGGGACACGTACAGCACAAAAGCGTACAGGCCGACCTCGTCTGTTGACTGACAGAGCACGCCGACGAGGCTCGTAATGTGTAATAGGCAGTTATCTATCCAGACCATCACACAAGAATTCCAAACTGCAGCAGGATCCACTGCAAGTACTATGACAGTTAGGCGAGAGGTGAGAAAACTTTGATTTCACGGTAGCGGCTGCTCATAAGCCACACATCACGCCGGTAAATGCCAAACGACGCAGAACACATTGGACGATTGAACAGCGGAAAAACGTTGTGTGTAGTGACCAATCACGGTACACAATGTGGCGATCCTATAGCAGGTTGTGGGTATGGCGAATGCCCGGTGAACGTCATCTGGCAGCATTTATAGTGCCAACAGTAAAATTCGGAGGCGGTGGTGTTATGGTGTGGTCGTGTTTTTCATGTAGAGGTCTTTCGTGGCACTATCACAGCACAGGCCTACATTGATGTTTTAAGCACCTTCTTACTTCCCATTTTGAAGAGCAATTCGGAGGTGGCGACTGCATGTTTCAGCACGATTGAGCACCTGTTCATAATGCACAGCCTGTGGCGGAGTGGTTACACGTAACATCCCTGTAATGGACTGACCTGCACAGAGTCCTGGCCTGAATCCTATTGAACGCTTTTGGGATGTGTTGGAATGCCGACTTCATGCCAGGCCTCACCTACCGACATCGATAACTTTCCTCGGTGCAGCACTCCGTGAAGAATGGGCTGCCATTCCCCATGAAACCTTCCAGGATATGACTGATCGTATGCCTGAGAGAGTGGAAGACGACATCACGGCTAAGGGTGGGCCAGTATTAGCGATAGAGGCACACAATGTAGGGATTACTGTTCAACAGCTTACAGGGTTTCCACAATGAGCAGAACAGCGGCTGGAAAAGAGAACTCGGGTATCCGTAAAAATAACGCAACGCTCTTGACTGCAAAAGAATGCTTCCAGAAATGTCTTGTAGTTACTTGATGTTATCGGTAATTGCGCTGAACGAGTGACAGACTGCCGCATAATGCTCGCCCGTTCTGGTTGTACTGCAGGCAGCGATTACACGTTAGGCAACTTCTCGCAGTACCTGTAGAAGACGATAATGTCAGTCGCGAAATACTCCAAACGACGTGGAATCGTTATCTCGACCAGAAACTAGAAAAAAACATCTGTCACTGACGTCGCGAAAACCAAAGAAGTAACAAAGTAAGAATAATTAAGTTGAAAGACAAATAAATTAATGTTGATCGAATTGCAAGGTCACAGACGCTTGGTACACAGCAGGAGTAATCTCTTTTTTCAAAGAGGGGAAACGCAATGACTGTAGAAACTATCTTGGCATAAGTCTTCTAAACACTGGCTAAAAACAATATTCAACTATCAAGAATAACAATATCACAGAAGTTATTATTTCTGAAGAACAAAGTGGATTTAGATCAGGTCATTCATCTACAGACAATGTGTTTGTAATTAAAAACATCAGTACGCGGCCTTTAAAGTGGTTCAAATGGCTCTAAGCTATATGGGACTTAACATCTGAGGTCATCAGTCCCCTAGACTTAGAACTACTTAAACCTAACTAACCTAAGGACATCACACACATCCATGCCCGAGGCAGGATTCGAACCTGCGACCGTAGCTGTAACGCGGTTCCAGACTGAAGCGCCTAGAACCGCACGGCCACGCCGGCCGGCTGAGTCGTGATAGCCTATGGAAGATTATGTCTGAATGTATATTCTTATCACGTAATAGATTCAGTGAAAACTCTACACGCAGTGAAATAAATACAGGTAGGAATCGATCAGAGGAAATAATTACTAACTATGGCGTTAGACAAGGATGTGGACTATCACCTATCCTTTTTAGTATCTACATTGACTTCATTCTTCGCAACTGGAAATGTAAAGTGAACACAGGAATTAAGATAACAAATGAGGAATAACTGAATGTACATTAGTTTGGTGATGACATCGTTATTATTCAATGAAGATGACCTCCAAAGATCGGTATACCAGCTGACGAAATTTACAAGAAGTACAACTTTAAAATTTCTAATAACAAAGAAAAATAATGGCATTCCGAGGAAAGTATCCAGTCAGATCAAAAATTGTTTTGGATAATTCAGTCTTAGAACAAGTGTCTGAAACCTCTTATTTCGGCTGTGTTATATAACTTTTGATTTGGACCCTGATATTGAAAATAAAATACTCAAATTCCATGCATTCTGTGATAGCATTAGCAGAACATTGGGCCATAAAGTGCAAGAAGGAACCATCACGATATTCTATAACGGCGGTTCCGGTGTTGTCCTGCGGGAGCGAAAGCTGGGTTACTACAAAAAGACAAGAAAAGAAATTTCAAACAGTAGAGATGAGGTTACTACGAAAGACGAAGGGCTGCAGAAGAAGAGATATGGTTAGAAACGAAGATATTAGAACAGAATTAAATATTATCAGCATGAAAGATTGGAAACAATAGCTGATAAGAATGCCGGTTCATATAACTCCTCAGAAATTCCTGAACTACAAGCCGAATGGGAAAAAGCGATATTGAGAGATCTCGAAAAAGACGGGAATGATTCTGTTTGTGAGTTCGGAACAGGCAAAAACCTAATCCTTGAAAGGAAGATGATGATGATGATTATTATTGCAGGAAGTTTCATGTTAAATGGGAGTTAAGGAAAGGTAGCTCTCATTGTAGCCCTTTTTCTTTCACTTATAATTAGTAGTTATAGAGGAATAAATGTAAATTGTTCTTCACTATACATCTTGATAAAAATGTGCAGTTTCTGTTATAAACAAAGAGGCATAGGTTTTGTTCAATCGTAATTTTTGGGAGGTTTACACAACTTTTGGTTTATTTACTGTGAGGCTACATTTAATTTTATGTGTGCAATATTTTATATCAGTGTCGCTCATATATCTAATACTTTTTCAGTAATGCTTGTTTTTTAATAAACCTGCTATTTGCTTGTATAATCGTCTTTACGTAGAGAAAGTAGTAGAAATGTAGTTTTGAGGGGAAAGCGCGAGAAGAGGTTCAAAAATGGCTCTGAGCACTATGGGACTTAACTTCTGAGATCATCAGTCCCCTATTACTTAGAACTACTTACACCTAACTGACCTAAGGACATCACACACATCCATGACCGAGGCAGGATTCGAACATGCGACCGTAGCGCGAGAAGAGGTGTTTTGGTAGTTCTGCCGAGGGGGCGCAAGATCACCTCGGTACGGCTCTGATCGGAGCTGATCGTTTAGTGCTGAAGATATATCACAAGTTATTTTGCACAGTGCCCAACAAGCACAGAACGATAAAAGTCAAAAAATGGCTCTGAGCGCTATGGGACTTAACACCTGAGGTCATCAATCCCCTAGAACTTAGAACTACTTAAACCTAACTAACCTAAGGACATCACACTCATCCATGCCCGAGGCATGATTCGAACCTGCGACCGTAGCAGTCGCGCGGTTCCAGACTGAAGCTCCTAGAGCCGCTCGGCCACTGCGGCCGGCCGATACAAGTCAGAACACATACTACGCGTAGACCGAAACCCAAGTACCCAGCGTAAAGCGAAAACCAGCCAGAGCGCATCCCACAGGCAAAGCCAGTCTGTTGCGAACCTCAGTCGTAGGGTAGGCCAGTAATGGAAACCTGGCTACGTTGCGTGCACACACACACACACACACACACACACACACACACACACACACACACCTATGCAATGTTATCATTGTGATGATGCCTCGTTCCCTCATCTCGGCCAGAGAACGCGGGATGCCTCCGTCACAACGAGCACGTTCCTGTTTCCGTCACTTTCTGTTACAGGCTCTTGTACTGGGTTACATCACCTTCGGCGCACCCGAGCAGCACATAGGACGATTCGCACATGCTGCGGTGTCGCTATAGAGAACAGGCATACCGACAATGCAATAGCAGTAGCAACACGTTTGGAGGAACGTTAAGAGAAGGACACGGTGGTCACGATAGTCAAGTCGCTGTAGCCTCCTCACATTAAAAGCAGTTCACAGTTCAGAAACCACGACTAAGCGAAAGTCTCGCTGTTAATAAAAAGACGACACAGTTCTACTCCCAGAAGTTTATGAATACATACAAAGAGTAATAAAATTATAAACAGCCGACCCGTTGCAATGCATAAAGAAATTCCTTACCTAGGTTTCGACAAATATAAATTTGTCTTCTTCAGAAGGTAACAATTTTACATTAGTAAGGACTAATGTACCATCGCTGTTTTTACAACTGTCGGCATAGATCCATATGTCAAAAATAAAATATAGCCCTAGAATTACGGTTTGTCACGTTAATATAAAATAGCTCATGGATCTTGCAGAGCTCACAACCGACTGTGGTAAAGAATTTCTTTATCCATTGCAACTGGTTGGCTGTTTATAATTTTATTACGGGAAACCACTGTTGTTGTGCAGCTATGAAAATACAAAGAGTAGTTAAAAGTTATAACGGTACCGATCCTGGAGCTGGGGCTTCCACGTGTAGTGGGCGATGCAGAGTCCAAGGGCGGCCTACCTCGAAGTCGGGTGCTGTTGAACTGAATTGCTCAACATAAAACGGTTCCGTCTATAACACGAGCGCGATTAAGTCATGGGGAGAGTCTCGGATGAAATATTAGAGGCGCAACTATGATGATTCTGTATATTTTGTGATTTATCTTTGATACTGATCTGCTATCAGGACGAATACAGAGTAAGTCTAAAAAACTAACTTATATTTCGTACAGCAGCATACCCGCTTATCAACCGAAGTAATTCATATAGTCGATTTGAAACGGCAACACGTTACAAACTATGAAACAGATGTCGCGCAGTAAGTGACAAGAACAGTACAATGTTGCGCACTCAGCTCAGCACATCATAGGGTACGTGGAGTACGTAATAATATAGCTTACTTTACTGTTCCAACTATCGGCCGGTGTAGAACAAGGAAATTACTGAAACTTCCTGGCAGATTAAAACTGTGTGCCGGACCGAGACTCGAACTCTGGACCGGCACACAGTTTAAATCTGCCAGGAAGTTTCATATCAGCGCACACTCCGCTGCAGAGTGAAAATCTCATTCTGGAAGGAAATTACTGTCACTGACGGACAGTGGCTCAAGGAATAATAGACGCAACATGTAACGTTTGTACATTTCAGCAACTTCAGATATGAGATGTAAGGGTACAACTAATAGGGCACCTTAAATATGGCTCGCTTTAAAGGACTGGGTAAGTACCAGGCAACGTTATAATGCCATTCGACCATACTATGCAGTGTGGCATGGTGGCTTCTTGCAGTGCCGTACCTGTGGAAAGCTTGCCACGCTGAAAGCAGCTACATCTCCTCTCTCTCACTGGCGTCCGTTAACTTGTCGGCTAGAACAGGCAAGATTATCAGAGTTCATAGGCAAGAGCACGAAAACAAGTGTATCTGGTAAGTAGTTATCCAGCATTCCATACAGCAACTGGATCATAAGCTGAATAGTGTCGTCCACCTGGTATTGTTCAAAAATGGTTCAAATGGCTCTGAGCACTATGCGACTTAACTTCTGAGGTCATCACTCCCCTAGAACCTAGAACTAATTAAACCTAACTAACCTAAGGACATCACACACGTCCATGCCCGAGGCAGGATTCGAACCTGCGACCGAAGCGGTCGCTCGGCTCCAGACTGTAGCGCCTAGAACCGCACGGCCACTCCGGCCAGCCCCTGATATTATTCCTCCACTACAAGTAGGTTATGGTAAATTCTCGGAATCCGATTCAAGTATGCCCATTCTGATGCATTGCACAGACGCAGAGCTTTAAAAAAATTAAAAAAAAGAAAGAAATACTGTAGTGCTGTTTGATCTGATGACGGTCTGTGTGATGCAGTCTTATCACATAGAAAATTTTTTCTATTTGTGTAGTCTGTTGGAATCAAAATAAAGATTTTTGTGTTGTAGAAATAACTTACAGAAATGATGTGAGTAGCATCTGCGACTGCCACCGATATTTCGACTGGGGCACACTCCGTCACGTTCAAGGCACAGACACAACGGGAGAAGGCTGTGCATGGCAGTTTAAGCACTCAGTTACCAGGACTGCGCCTGACAGAAACCAAAACACGGCGAAAGAAAACACATGCCTTGAACGACTAGCACCACTACAGAACCAAACATTACCAACATTAGACATTACGGACAGTGAGACATTAAACCAAGTACAGGTGAGAAAGTACATGATAAAAAGTATCGGCACACCTGGCAGAAAATGACCTACAAGTTCGTGGCGCCCTCCATCGGTAATGCTATAATTCGATGTGATGCTGAGCCAGGCCACGCGGGGTAGCCGAGCGGTCTCAGGCGTCTTGCCACGGTCAGCGCGGCTTCCCCTGTCGGAGATTTGAGTCCTCCCTCGTGCATGGGTGCGTGTGTAGTCCTTAGCGTAAGTTAGTTTAAGTTAGATTAAGCAGTGTGTAAGCTTAGAGACCGATGACCTCAGTACTGTAGTTTGGTCCCATAATACCTTACCACAAATTTCCAAATTTTTGTGGGGCCACCCTTAGCCTTGATGACAGCTTCCACTATCGCAGGCATACATTCAGTCAGGTGCTGGAAGGTTTCTTGGGGAATGGCAGCCCATTCTTCACGGATTGCTGCACTGAGAAGAGATATCGATATCGGTCGGTGAGATGCAATCGCCATCCCCGAATTGCTCGTCAACAGTGGGAAGCAAGAAGGTGCTTAAAACATCAGTGTATGCCTGTCTGTGTTAGTGCCGGGCAAAACAACAAGGGGTTCAAGCCCCTTCCATCAAAAACACGACCACACCATAACACCAGCGCCTGAGAATTTTATTGTTTGCACACACTGGCAGATGATGTTCACCAGGCATTCACCATACCCGCACCCTGCCATCAGGTCGCCACATTGTGTGAGCGTGGGAGTTGCTATTCTGTCATTCTGCGCAACGGATTAATCTGAGATGTACCCTTTACCCTGTGGCTCCTGCAAGATGCAATTTCCACCCCGACACTACTACAGAAGTCAGACAGACGCTCCTAACGTTCTAAAGAGAAATGCCTGAAAAACTTTCAGCAATAAATATCTTCTGGAGTCGTCCGCTGTAAGAAAATGACACAAAAATTTACAAAATTTCTTACGTAACTAGTGGGATACTTGGGTACTGGAGTAGTGCTAGTTAGTGTAAGAAAAACACGAAACCAACGAAAATTATAATTTATTTTGCTAAAATTCTGAGAAATCACAATGGCACCTATAGTTATGAACTGAACAAGTTATTTCCGGCTTCTTTTCAGAATGTGAAGTTACCTCTCAAGGATAGGATTCGCTAATGAAATTTCTATAAAAAGTTTACGATTGTTATTGACTTGGCAGAATGGCTGAGAGCCGCGGCTACGCAACTTGAATAATTATCCATTAGAATGTTGCTAGGTATGGTCAATGCTGTCGCATGTGAAATGCAGTGACGTGTACTGTTGTGGAGGAAATATGGAGCTCGCAAGAGCTGTAGCGCACAATACCGTAAGCTGCTGTCTGCGCCGCTCACTGCTGACAAATAAGATAACTCTCGTTCTATCTGGATTGACCTTCGCCAATCGAACTCTCCCTACGCCTTGATGAAGTCAAGGACTCCTATTCACCCCTAGTCTAACTATTGGCATGGTACACCGGTCAGATAACCAGTCCACCGTGATGCCACTCAAAAATTCGCTCACAGGCGTTTAACTATAACTCTCTCCGTTCACACCGCACAACAAGTGTGGCGACCAACACAGTGAACAACGCTTAATCGCTAGGACTCAATATAGAGTTGCACTCTGATTTGCTCTCGACAGAGGTGCTCTCCCAGTGAAGTACTGAGGAGAGACTTGTTCCTCGCTATTTCAGTACACGTACGACTGCGCACGCTCCAAGAGCGACAACGGAACGGCCCCTCTCCATGCCAGACGTGAAGGGGTATATCTTTCGGTCTCCTCCATTACTCCTTCAGCTCAAGGCGTCAGAAATATCGTCTGCCAATCAGCATTGCTCTTGTAAAACAGGAGAATGACGTTTCGTTTAAGGCGACCAATCCAGAAATATGTAGCATTGGCGTTTGGCGTTTGCTGTCTCCCTGTTGAAACCTCTGAAACTGCGTGCTATATTTGTAAAGAATGCGTAGGCTGGCGCTCCCACACAGTGTAGCGGAATTTGCTTTTAAGCCGAACACGGGGTCATTCTTCCTTTCGCTCGGGCAAATGCTGTCTGCTCTGTGGGCGGTCACCGGCCGACATAGATAGGTTGAGTCGTCCTCTGAAGGGACCGGCCCCCCGGCATGCAGTTTGCGACTCCTGAACTAAAAGCACCTGCGACCGTCATGTCATGTGTGTGTGTGTGTGTGTACGCCAGCCTCTAGTATTTCAATCTCGGAGCGCATTTGCGATTTACTAGCTATTTGCATATCGTTTACTTGAGAATTCATACAACATTGACTTTATCTTATCGAGTTTGGGTTCGAATGAAGCCTCTTGATGTGCGGAATGTGATTGTGAGGGCGGAATATGTAAGCAATGCAGGTCAGGAGACCACGACGTCTTACAATTGTTTACTGTGATTTGACACTCCACACAACGTTTTTACACTGTTCAATTGTTCAATGTTTACGTTCCTTACACCAAGCGAGGCGTCGTTTGGCATTTGCCAGCGTGATGTGTCTCTTCTGAGCAGCTGCTTCACAATGAAATCCAAGTTTTCTCAACTCCCGCCTAACTGTCATAGTACTTGCAGTGGATCTTGATGCAGTTTGGAATTCCTGTGTGATGGTCTGGATAGTCAACTGTCGGCGGTCTCTGTCAGTCAACAGATGAGGTCGGCCTGTACGCTTTTGCACTGTACGTGTCCCTTCACGTTTCCACTTCACTATCACACCGGAAACAATGGACCTAGGGATGCTTAGGAGTGTGGAAATCTCGCGTACAGACGAATGACACAAGTGACACCCAATCACCTGACCACGTTCGAAGCCTGTGAGTTCCGAAGGGCGCCCCATTCTGCTCTCTCACGATGACTACTGATGTTGGTGATATGGAGTACCTGGCAGTAGGTGGCATCACAATGCACCTAATATGAGTATCTGACTGGGTACTTTTGATCACATAGTGTAGTTGTATCTCTGTCTCTGTGTTGTTTAACCAGGGAAAGAACATAATTCCAAGGAAAATTTAGGAAAAATCCTCTACAGTGTCTGACAGAAACGCTGAAACACCCAGAAGGGGAGGAGGAGCGGAAATAAAGTATAACATGTTAAGAGAATATTTGATGTTATTGCAGTGGATACAAAATCGATTGAAGTTTAGAAAGAACTTAACAGAATCAGCCCACTTACCACGATGACGTTGCGCCCGCCCCCACTGGCT
This sequence comes from Schistocerca cancellata, assembly GCF_023864275.1. Classification (NCBI taxonomy): domain Eukaryota; kingdom Metazoa; phylum Arthropoda; class Insecta; order Orthoptera; family Acrididae; genus Schistocerca; species Schistocerca cancellata. Next base: position 71,163,549 of record NC_064631.1, read on the forward strand.
TGGATGCAAGCGCTGATTCGATTGGGAACAGCGTCAAAATGTCTACATCTACATGTTTACTCTGCAATTCACATTTAAGTGCTTGGCAGAGGGTTCATGGAACCACAATCATTCTATCTCCCTACCATTCCACTCCCGAACAGCGCGCGGGAAAAACGATCACCTAAACCTTTCTGTTCGAGCTTTGATTTCTCTTATTTTATTTTGATGATCATTCCTACCTATGTAGGTTGGCCTCAACAAAATATTTTCGCATTCGGAAGAGAAAGTTGCTGACTGAAATTTCGTAAATAGATCTCGCCGCGACGAAAAACGTCTTTGCTTTAACGACTTCCACCCCAACTCGCGTACCATATCTGCCACACTCTCTCCCCTATTACGTGATAATACAAAACGAGCTGCCCTTTTTTGCATCCTTTCGATGTCCTCCGTCAATCCCACCTGGTAAGGATCCCACACCGCGCAGCAATATTCTAACAGAGGACGAACGAGTGTATTGTAAGCTGTCTCTTTAGTGGACTTGTTGCATCTTCTAAGCGTCCTGCCAATGAAACGCAACCTTTGGCTCACCTTTCCCACAATATTATCTATGTGGTCTTTCCAACTGAAGTTGTTCGTAATTTTTACAACCAAGTACTTAGTTGAATTGACAGCCTTGAGAATTGTACTATTTATCGAGTAACCGAATTCCAATGGATTTCTTTTGGAACTCATGTAGATCACCTCACACTTTTCGTTATTTAGCGTCAACTGCCACCTACCACACCATACAGCAATCTTTTCTAAATCGCTTTGCAACTGATACTGGTCTTCGGATGACCTTACTAGACGGTAAATTACAGCATCATCTGCGAACAACCTAAGAGAACTGCTCCGATTGTCAACCAGGTCATTTATATAGATCAGGAACAGCAGAGGTCCCAGGACGCTTCCCTGGGGAACACCTGATATCACTTCAGTTTTACTCGATGATTTGCCGTCTATTACTACGAACTGCGACCTTCCTGACAGGAAATCACGAATCCAGTCGCACAACTGAGACGATACCCCATAGGCCCGCAGCTTGATTAGAAGTCGCTTGTGAAGAATGGTGTGAAAAGCTTTCCAGGAAATCTAGAAATACGGATTCAACTTGAGATCCCCTGTCGATAGCGGCCATTACTTCGTGCGAATAAAGAGCTAGCTGCGTTGCACAAGAACGATGTTTTCTGAAACCATGCTGATTACATATCAACAGATCGTTCCCTTCTAGGTGATCCATAATCTTTGAATACAGTATATGTTCCAAAACCCTACTGCAAACCGACGTCAATGATATAGGTCTGTAGTTCGATGAATTACTCCTACTACCCTTCTTAAACACTGGTGCGACCTGCGCAATTTTCCAATCTGCAGGTACAGATCTATCGGTGAGCGAGCGGTTGTATATGATTGCTAAGTAGGGAGCTATTGTATCAGCGTAATCTGAAAGGAACCTAATCGGTATGCAATCTGGACCTGAAGACTTGCCCGTATCAAGCGATTTGAGTTGCTTCGCAACCCCTAAGGTATCTACTTCTAAGAAACTCATGCTAGCAGCTGTTCGTGTTTCAAATTCTGGAATATTCCATTCGTCTTCCCTGGTGAAGAAATTTCGGAAAACTGCGTTCAATAACTCCTCTTTAGCGGCACAGTGGTCGGTAACAGTACCATCGGCACTGCGCAGCGAAAGTATTGACTGCGTATTTCCGCTTGTGTACTTTACATACGACCAGAATTTCTTCGGATTTTCTACCAAATTTCGAGACAATGTTTCGTTGTGGAACCTATTAAAGGCGTCTCGCATTATAGTCCGTGCCAAATTTCGCGCGTCTGTAAATTTTAGCCAATCTTCGGGATTTCGTGTTCTTCTGAACTTCGCATGCTTTTTCCGTTGCCTCTGCAACAGCGTTCGGTCCTGTTTTGTGTACCATGGGGGATCAGTTCCATCTCTTACCAATTTATGAGGTATGAATCTCTCAGTTGCTGTTGCTAGTATATCTTTGCATAGTCAGTTCGTAACGAATGGAGATTGTCTCTTATGAAGGCTTCTAGTGACACTTTATCCGCCTTTTAAATAAAATTATTTTGCGTTTGTTTCTGATGGATTTAGAAGAAACGGTATTGATCCTAACTACAACGACTTTATGATCACTAATCCCTGTATCAGTCATGATGCTCTCTATTAGCTCTGGATTGTTTGTGGCTAAGAGGTTAAGCGTGTTTTCGCAACCATTTACAATTCGCGTGGGTTCTTGGACTAACTGCTCGAAATAATTTTCGGAGAAAGCATTTAGGACAATCTCGGAAGATGTTTTCTGCCTACCACCGGTTTTCAACAAGTATTTTTGCCAACATATCGAGGGAAGGTTGAAGTCCCCACCAACTATAACCGTATGAGTGGGGTATTTATTTGTTACTAGACTCAAATTTTCTCTGAGTTGTTCAGCAACTATATCATCGGGGTCTGGGTGTCGGTAGAAGGAGCCAATGATTAACTTAGTTCGGCTGTTAAGTATAACCTCCACCCATACCAATTCGCATGGAGTATCTACTTCGACTTCACTACAAGATAAACCACTACTGACAGACACAAACGCTGCACCACCAATTCTGCCTAATCTATCTTTCCTGAACACGGTCTGAGACTTCGTAAAATTTCTGCAGAACTTATTTCAGGCTTTAGCCAGCTTTCTGAACCTATAAAGAATTCAGCTTCCGTGCTTTCTATTAGCGCTTGAAGCTCAGAGACTTTCCCAGCACAACTACAACAATTTACAACTACAATTCCGACTGTTCCTTGATCCAAGCTCGTCCTGTATTTGCCATGCACCCTTTGAGATTGCAGCCCACCCCGTACTTTCCCGAGGTCTTCTAACCTAAAAAACTGCCCAGTCCACGCCACACAGCCTCCGCTACCCGTGTAGCCGCCAGCTGAGTGTAGTGAACTCCTGAGCAATTCAGCGGAACCCGAAACCACACCACCCTATGGCGCAAGTCAAGGAATCTGCAGCCAACAAGTTCGCCAAACCGTCTGAACCTCTGATTCAGACCCTCCACCCGGCTCTGCACCAAAGGTCCGCAGTCGGTTCTGTCAACGATGCTGCAGATGGTGAGCTCTGCCTTCATCTCGTAAGCAAGACCGGCAGCCTTCACCAAATCAGATAGCCGATGGAATCCAGAGAGAATTTCCTCAGATCCAAAGCGACACACGTCATTAGTACCTACATGTGCCACCATCTGCAGCTGGCTGCACCCTGTGCTCTTCATGGCATCCGGAAGGACCCTTTCCACATCAGGAATGACTCCACCCGGAATGCACACGGAGTGCACACTGGATTTCTTCCCCTCCTTAGCCGCCATATCCCTAAGGGGCCCCATTACGCGTCTAACATTGGAGCTCCCAACTACCAATAAGCCCACCCTCTGCGATTGTCCAGACCTTGAAGGCTGAGAATCATTCTCTGAAACAGGGCAGGCAGCTGCATCTGGCTCAGCTGGAGACAGTACTTGAAACCTTTTTGTCAGACGCACCGGGGAGGCTTTCTGATCAGCCTCCGGGGACGTCTCTCGCTGCCTGCCACGCCTTGGAACGACCTCCCAATCAACCACAGGCGAGGGCTCAGCCCCACTGCGGGCAGCAACCGGGGCAACCACAGCGGTAGACCGATCTGGGGACAGATGGGACGAGGTTGACATCCCCGGCTCCCCACAGTGGTCCCCATTGGCAACAGCTTCAAGCTGCGCGATCGAAGTCAGCGCCGCATGCAGCTGTGAACGAAGGGATGCCAACTCAGCCCTCATCCGAACACAGCAATCACAGTCCCTATCCATTCTAATCGATGTTGAGCAACAGTTACTCAAACACGAGTCCGTGCCTAGATAACGCAAGGGAAACACGCAAAGAATGTATGAACTTGTACAAATGCTTAACGACTGCGCTACAATCTGCCTGAATTTACGATTACAGTAACTAAAACTCGAAATAACACCTCCTATACGAAACTATGTAACAAATAAGTGAGCTAGGAGTATACGACTTGCTGCTGGCAGCTGCTTATTCAACGGCGGCAGAGGCAAGCTGCTGTGTAACTTTGCAACTGGTCCTTGATATGCTTCATACTGGGACGGATTTGATGTTCGAGCTGGTCCCACACATTTTCTATCAGGGACAGATCTGGGGATACTGCGCACCATACAAGTACCTCATCATAACGCAGACGCTGTTCCACTTGTGGAGGAGCGATGTCCTGTCGAAGAATGGGACCATGATTCTGTAACATTAGACTTAACACGACAAGAAGCAGGATGACCTTGACCTACCGTTGAGTTTTCAGGAAACACAGCCGTTCGTGTTGTGGAGTCAGCGGCAACCTACGCATGGGACGGTAATTCGTCTGTCCAGCTGCTGTTAGTCACCAACCAATGGTGCGGGATGAGACAGAATGTTGTAGAGAGTAATTGCCTGGTCTTAAATGGAGACATATGTTCTTTGTGCACAATAAGCCGATCCTCCCTTGTTATGGTCAGTCGATAGAGACACGTGCCATTGTACTGCTGAAAAATGACATCACTATGCTGTCCCATGAGATGTAGCACTCCAGGATGCAGGAAGTTCGTGAAGTACCTTCCTGTCGTCACAGTCCCATCAATCATTCTCAGCCGTGAACTGAAGTCACACCTGGTGGGTTTCCACATCACGACGCCAGGAATATTGAAAAAATGCGGTTTCTACCCAGGTTACCACCGCACTCACTTAGATGGGATCCGGGGTACAGTCCTTGCTTTCCGGCATGATACCTCCCCAAACGCGGCCGTTTGTGTTCTGGCGTACACATGGAATGGTGTCTCTATGTTGACTGCTGGTTATCTCGAACCAATGATGCGCAATGACACACAATATTGCACATAGGCCAGTATTTGTTCTTCCTTCCTTCTAGTGGACAGATGTGGTCGTCTGGAACCATGACTACGAGTAGACTTGCCCTCAAGTCTCCAAGAAATTCAACATCGGCTCATTATTTTTTTTAATATCTCACAAATCTGGAAATTATAAGATTTGATCAACTGCCCAAGTGGAAACCCACAATGAGACCATTTCCAATTTCAGTCAGAGGACGAGAAAGCTGTCTCTCACGAGAAAACGGCATCTCCGTGTCCCTCACAGTAATCACTCAACTTCTGACGCTGCTAACGCCCCTTGCATGCTTCACAAGTCCTTGTAACAGCGCTGAACACAAAATTCGTTAACGCACTCTAGTGGCCTTTCCTACCTGTCATAGAAAATTGCATTTCGAATCTTTTGGATACCCGTCGATGGTATGTATGTGTAAGTGTTACATGGATACTCGATCTTCTTTTCTGGTGCTTCACTTGTTTTGTTAGGCAGTGTATGAGGCCAGTTGCTAGTTCACTCTGAGCAGCCTCCTCAGTAGCACTATCCCAGTAACTGTAAGTAATCATCGGAATATATACTTTGTTGTACTCCATTGGATGATCAGTAAATATCAAGACACTGTTCTAGAATAGCAGATTTGCCTGGCTGTTGTAAGCTTATGTGGCGCTGCAACACAAAGATCCTCTCAAGGTCGCCACGTTCGAGGCCGCGTAAATGCGCGCCGCCACCACATCTCGAACAAACAATTAATAGTTCATAAGTCATCAGTCTAATTACCTACCCACGACTGATTTCGTATTAGTACTGTTATTATTTTTTTCAAACTTCTTTAAATTTCAGTTCGAAGTGAATCCGTCAGTAAAGATCCTAGGGGCAAGGGGAATGTAGTAAACAGATTCATAAACTACTCAAGAACTGAAACCAGGAATTAAATTTTATTGAAATTTTGCAAAATTTCAGACGGAATCTCCTTCCTCGTGGAAGACCAGGAACAGAGTGATAAACTGTGACAAAATCCGAAACTTCTGTCGGCGTAGCACTCGGTCTGTTCCCAGTGTCACGGCTCCCCCGTGCTAGTTTCCATCAGCCCTATTTTTTGCGGATCTGACGTTCACTTGCGAGCTGTGTCTCCGATGGCAAAAAATTCCGGAGCACAGTGCTCCAGCACATACCGGTTTGCTTGCAGGACGCACTTTGCTCGTGGCACTTGCTGCCTTGCAACTAGTTACAGCCGGCAGCGGTGGCCGAGCGGTTCTAGGCGTTTCAGTCCGGAACCGCGCTGCTGCTATGGTCGCAGGTTCGAATCCTGCCTCGGGCATGGATGTGTGTGATGTCCTTAGGTTAGTTAGGTTTAAGTATTTCTAGGGGACTGATGACCTCAATATTAAGTCCCATAGTGCTCAGAGCCATTTGAACCATTTTTTGAAATAGTTAGAGTTTGCCTGCTGATTACCTTGAGAGTAATTACCCCACTCGCGTGCAGATGTTTCTGTTTTCATCAAGTATGTGCGATTACTTTGCACCTTAGCAAACGCTAACAGCCTCATGTGATGAGAAATACCACAACCGTTTAATCAGTGATTAAAGCTTCAATTAATGAACCTTGTGTTTCTGTGTATTATGAAAAAATCACTGAGCGCTACTCGCGGCTCATTTTTGTGGATTTGTATTATCTTCTTCTTATTATTATCATTATTCTTCTTCTTGAGTCACAGCCTCTTTAGGATCACAGGTAACCCCTTCACGGATTGTACTTTGTTCTCCTCTCTGGACCCCATCATCATTGTCCTCTTCCTTGCCGTTCTTCGGAAATCTTCGATATCCTCTTTTCTTGTCTACTCCACTGTTAACTCTCTCCTCTTCCGGTATACTTCTCTGTCGTCGAACGCTGGCGTATTGGTCGGTGTGTACTTGCTTCTCCAATTTTCCTCCCCTTCCATCCAGATCTCCATTTCCGTCCAATCATTCCAGCGGTCAACAACCCTCTTGGTCCGTGTCTTTCGTCTTGACACACCTGTTGTTTTCCATACTCTTATCGTCATTCTATCCATGTTCGTCCTGATCACAGGTGCAGCAAACACTGTCCTTTTCAGTCTGATTTCTTCTGACACAGTCCATTACATTTCTCTCGTAGTATTTTACTTAGAGTTTTCGTCTCTACTTTCTCTAGATATTCTGCATAATTTCTTCCCAATGTTATCACCTCAGCTGCATATATATCGGATTCGTTTCCATTGTCTTGTAGTCTGTGATCTTTAGGTCTGTACATGCACTCTTTATATTGTACAAGTCTTTCGTCATACAGAAGTCTAGCCTAGTCTTCTACATCCGCCCTATTTGTCCCTCTTTACTTCTGTTTCTTTCTGTTACATATTCTCGCAGTTACCTAAGTTTTTCCACGTTACGTACGTTACCATCCCCTGTGATATTAAATGTCTTTGTCTTGTTGCAGGCGACCCTCAGTGTTTGTGGGTATCATGCTTAGGTCGTCGGATTGTGTCTTTGCGTTTTCTTGCGACTCAAGATCGCCACATCGTCTGCAAAGACTAGTCAGTGCACTTGGACCCTATTGCTTTTTTTGTTTACCACGTGCGTCTTTGGTATTCCTATTCTACCGTATCTTCCTTTGCCGTCGGCGTTGTCGTTGTTACCGTGAGACACCGTTATACCAAGAGGAAAGGCGCGTCGATTTTAGAGCATGAGATATGATGACCTTACGCCATTGACAACACACAACGGTCACGGTATCACCTGATTCCAGAATAGCTGCAGTAGCTAAGATCTACGAACTATCCCCTGTTGACCAGGTCCCCAAAACTTAACTCGTAACGAGATCCCTTCAAAGCAAATTGTCATAACGATCGTCTATAAAGCCTTCGTACAACGAGAAGAAATGTTACGGTTGATGGAATAATAACAGATACGACCAAACTGTCTTGTCTCTTCGGCTTTATTTAATATAACTTCGTTAACAGTTTCATTTCGCATTCACCACTCATTCACCGAAACCCTTTGATGAACAGTTTTGGTTGCTTAACACCAACAGTCAATGATAATGATACAGCTTTTCTCCTTTTTATAAACTGAAGCCCGCTCTCCGTGATATAATTAAAAAAACCGGTCTCAATACCGCGTCCCTCGTGAGATGCGACTAGACTTATCCCGGAATTTACCGCCCTGTAGGTGTACTCAATTTAATGACCACACTTCGCTGTCCGCTATTTCGCGTAATTGAATGTCCATTTGTTAGTCTGATTATACACTGTAGCTATTTAAAATTCGTCCCTATATTTTTCACAACGCACAATTAGCACTTCGTTACTTATTTGTTTTTTTTCTAAGAGTAAACGAAAAAAAAGACGCCGTATAATCGGCTTAGTCGACATAAAGCAAAACACCTTAATATGCCCAATTTCACCTCTTCTTATAGGATCGGCTACCTTACTCATTAATTTACTACATATTGTTTCCAATAACACTAAACAGGTATCGCCGTTATATTTTAATTGTATTCAAAAGCATGTTACTACTATTATGACCAACCAAATCGTCACAAATCGCGCGGCGTGCGTTTTTAATGATAACTTTACGTTATTCAGTTAAATTGCGCGGCGTGCGTTTTTAATGATAACTTTACGTTATTCAATTTCCGTTACAGCTATCTTGACTCGTAATGTTACACTATTTTCTCTTTTATTGCTCTTCACTGCCCGAACACATACTCCGCTGTGTTGAACAAAATGGGTAACAATCAGTCTCCCTGTTGACATCACTCATGGTTTCAAACTTTTCCCATAACATTCCATGGAGGCTGAGCCTTACAACCGTCAGAATTTCCTTTGTTACTTCCGGTATACTTCCCTGTTCTTTAGAGTCCTTAAAAGTGTCTATCTATCTATCCATCATCAGAGTATATTTCATCGTAAATGTTTAACTTGTTCTTCAGTTCGAGTCTTAACCCCTATCCACCTGCATCAGTCTCTTAATTAACGAGTGACCCAGCCGTAAACATATGCCATGATACTTTCTCGATTTGGGACAGAGCAGAAAGTCAACGTAAACCTCATAGACTGGGTCGAACTCTTCACAGACTGCCGCCTTTGGCTGACCGTTTACTGCAGGAGATACAACGCTTACCCTCTATGCAGTGGTTCTTCTCCGTCCTGATGGTCTAACTCATTTACGACATTCCACAATTGGAGGGTATTTGACAGTCACCTCCCTCACGCAAACCAAGATCGCTCTTGACAGACACGAAAATGGCACTTATCTTAGACAGTGGTAGAAAAATATACTTCAAACGTTTTTTTCTTCTGAATATGACCAATAATGTCGGAAATGTTCTGTCTGTGGTAAAAAATGCTCGAGACTCACGTGCCACCCCATTATTCTCATCAGTTGCCCAATTCACAGTTGAACGGTAGTGCAACATGGGTCTGATCTGCGTGTCACTGTGTCCTTCGTGGTGAAATACAACATGAACGTAGGCTAAGCCAGCTGACAGACTTTCAGGCTCTAAGATGATATGGACCCTAGGCATCAACATACAAAGGACTGGGCCAAATTGAGCTGAATGTTGAAAATTACCTGCCTGTATATAAAAATCAGTGCCAGTTTGGTATCTACACTGAGCAACACAATTAAAGAATACATTTTCGATACCCTGTAATTGACACCCATTGCGACGTTTAAGTTTGAAACTGGATTCGAAGGTGCCTGCAACCTTCCTCTGTAACAGTGCAAAAGCGTCGCGATCCACGTTGGACTCGGATATGCTTCAGACAGCAAGATGTCGACAAATGTGAAAAAAAGACCACAGCTCAGAAGTCCATGCGACATGTAAGGCCACATTGGCTTCAAATTTCTGCCCAGCGCCACCGTGGACGTGTCATACGACCAGAAGGTAATCAAAGCCCCTCTTATCCACATGCCACCCCTTCTTTTGACTCCTCTGCGATGGTGGTCTGAACGGCGACACCCAGTGCTGAAATCAAGCAATTTTCTTATGGGTGACCGAGGGAAAGATTTCAGACACACTGCCGCTTAGAAACGACACGAAGGGGCGTCAGGAGGCAGCGTAAAGGGCATCAGTGAAACCAACCGTTTCCCTGGAGCGTTGCTTCCCACACATTTATGGGTAGAAAATAACAGTTGTCAGTACGACGTTCTTGACAGCCTTTGACGCTGCAGACAACCTCGGATGTTCAAACCCCTGTCCAAGGACATTGTGGAGCCATTGAACGTGAAGGGAGCCCCTTGGAGAACAGCGTGACTGGAACATTTGCTCTGATATACAGGGTGGAACCATAGGGGCCGTTGAAAGTTATTTGACGAAATTTGAAAGCAGCAAAAGGTGCTTATACAGGGCTATTACAAATGATTGAAGCGATTTCATAAATTCACTGTAGCTCCATTCATTGACATATGGTCACGACACACTACAGATACGTAGAAAAACTCAACAAGTTTTGTTCGGCTGAAGCCGCACTTCAGGTTTCTGCCGTCAGAGCGCTCGAGAGCGCAGTGAAACAAAACGGCGGCAGGAGCCGAGAAAGCGTATGTCGTGCTTCAAGTGCACTCACATCAGTCAGTCACAACAGTGCAACGACACTTCAGGACGAAGTTCAACAAAGATCACCAACTGCTAACTCCATTCGGCGATGGTATGCGCAGTTTAAAGCTTCTGGATGCCTCTGTAAGGGGAAATCAACGGGTCGGCCTGCAGTGAGCGAAGAAACGGTTGAACGCGTGCGGGCAAGTTTCACGCGTAGCCCGCGGAAAATTGGCTCATGCCACAACTGTAGACCGACAGCACCGACTTCATCTTTCAACAGGATGGTGCTCCACCGCACTTCCATCATGATGTTCGGCATTTCTTAAACAGGAGATTGGAAAACCGATGGATCGGTCGTGGTGGAGATCATGATCAGCAATTCATGTCATGGCCTCCACGCTCTCCCGACTTAACCCCATGCGATTTCTTTCTGTGGGGTTATGTGAAAGATTCAGTGTTTAAACCTCCTCTACCAAGAAACGTGCCAGAACTGCGAGCTCGCATCAACGATGCTTTCGAACTCATTGACGGGGACATGCTGCGCCGAGTGTGGGAGGAACTTGATTATCGGCTTGATGTCTGCCAAATCACTAAAGGGGCACATATCGAACATTTGTGAATGCCTAAAAAAACTTTTTGAGTTTTTGTATGTGTGTGCAAAGCATTTTGAAAATATCTCAAATAATAAAGTTATTGTAGAGCTGTGAAATCGCTTCAATCATTTGTAATAACCCTGTACTTTTTAATCCCTCCTGTTCACGCCCTCCATTAGCATGATTATGGAGGATGAGACATTGAGGCATGTGTAAATACTATCGCAAACGGTCCTCCTAAGACCTCTAGTTTGGCAGCACCCTTTGCGGCACCTATTCCAGTTCATTCAGAATTTAAAAAAGAAAGAAATGCCTTTACATAGACAACCTTCGAAGTAATCCTGAAACCCTGCAGACAGGCAACCACGTGACACACCTCCGATGTCAGCTGCTTGCCTGCAGGCTTCAGGTATACTTCATAGATAGTCTCTGTACAAGCACATTTCTTAAATATTCTCATTAAAAGTGGACAGTTGTCACAGAGCGTGTTGCCAAGCTGAGAGTCTTAGAGGGACCTTTTATCGCAGGACTCACACATGTGTCTCTGTAGCACCCACACATTTTTCAGTGTAGCACCCCTCTGTGATCACATCAGAGGAGGGCGCGAAAAAGAAGGGCTGAAAAATCATAAGGACCTTTTGCTGCTTCGGATCACGATCACATTTCGTCGAATGATTTTGGACGGTCCGTAGTGGTTCCAAACTGTACACGAGAAAAAGCGATCACGTTCAATTGCGATGCAGCCCCACACTGTTCTTAGAGACGCCATGTAACGTCCGCGGTTGTTAGCAAGGTAAAAGGTAGTCAATAACGTCATTCTGTTGCTGATCGCACTGGATACTGTTGTTTTCGACCAACGGGAAGCAACGTCCCAAGCAAAGGGCTGTTTTCATTGACGCTCTTTACGCCGCCACCTGAGGCCTTTTCATATCGATACCATTGAAGAGGAGTCAAAAGAAGGGGTGGGATGTGGGTTAGTGGGAGCGTGACGACCTTCGTTTCCTGTGACAGGTACCGCGTGGCGTTGGGCAGAATTGTAGTGAAATTTGGAGCCAGTGTGACACCATTAACATATCGTACACGTAACATGAACTTCTCTGCTCTGGACTTTTATTTAGCATGCGTCGACACGTTGCTGTTTGAAGTGTCGCAGAACCCGAGGATGAAGTCGTAGGTCACCTCGCTTTTGCATCTGTATAGAGAAAGCCTGTAGGTACCTTTGACCCTACTTTCAAACTTACATTTCGCAATGGGAGACAGTTAAGGGATTTAGAAATCGTGGCCCTTCAATTGTATCGCGCTGTCTATAAACGGCACGTTGCAACCTAGCTTCAGTATTCCTCTTGTCGAAGGTTTCAGGTAACGAAAGCATTCGCCATCAGTGTGAAATGTCCCCTTAGAAAAATTAATGAATTACTGTGCTGATAAACCTCTAACATTATTAGATTTTCAAACAGCTGAGCAAAACTGAACGTAATCACACATTTCGCTCTTTCCCTATTCTGATCAACACTAAACTGACACACAATATTTTTAGCGCAACGCAATCTGACTTTTAATAATCCCTACAAAAGAATGGCCCTGACTAACAATAACCTATACTTTTCACAAATCACTTACAAAAATCTTCGTTACTCGAACTACTGCAATACAGCGAGCGACAATACTGCCAGCTAAATAAAAGATTCAAACTACTGAAGGCACTAACTTCTGATAGGCATAGTTAGCAAATGAAAGATTTTGATAGAGAACGAACAATGTATTTACCTTAATAGTGTTCAAAAGTCATAATATCTATATCAGTCCATGATATCCAATATTACAAATTTACTGTCTCTGTCCAGATCACCCGTTCTAAAAACTCCGCCATCTCACTCCCCACATCCACCACTGCTGGCGGCTCACCTCCAACTGCGCAACGCTACACGCTGTTAACATCCAACTGCCCACTACAATAGAGAGTTTTTCAACAATGCCAACCAGCCACAGACTGCACACAGCAGAGCCAGTGATTTTCATACAGAGCGCTACGTGGCGTTACCAATATAAAAACCTAAACAGCTTACTTACAAGTGTTGTGTAGTGGTGCCAATGTGTGTTATCTCTCTTCATGCTTCGTCTTCTTATTTCGGCATCGAGGGTTTAAATTACCATGAACAGAGATCCCTCGTTGAATGTGTGCCTTGAAAACGACAGAGTGTTTTTCTACCGTAACATCGGCGTTTGTAAAACTCATTTGAACTGTCGATACGCCGATAAAAGTGCAAGTTTCAAGGTTTGTGTTGTTAAAAAAGTATAAAATGCAATGAAATATAGGAAGTATCTACTGAAATGGGCTACGGCAACTGACATGCACTTTATGGTTCTTTATTTCTTGAACACAAATTTAATAATATAGATTTTCAGCTAGCGAATGTGTCTCGTTGTTGTGCCTGGCAGACGGCGTTCCTGGAGGTGGTGATCCCGCCGGACATCATCTACGAGGAGACGTCAGGAGACCTGATGGTGCCCGAAGGAGGGTCGGCGAAGCTGGTGTGCAAGGCGCGCGGCTACCCCAAGCCCAAGGTGGTCTGGAGGCGGGAGGACGGCGGCGACATCGTGCTGCGCGGCGGCCAGGCCTCCAAGACCAGGGGTAAGCACAAGCCCCACCAGCGCTGAGGCTGGAGCCCATAAGCCACTTGTTAGAGGAACCACGACGCCAACATTCTCACGGCTCCATTCAAACAAGATTTGGCAACACGCCCACAGTAGAAGCTTGTAAAGTTACATTATTTAAACCACACCTGTCCAAAACTTCTTCACGTCCTTGTCAATCATTGTCCAATGATTTTAGCGGCTTCCTACCGAACGATTATATGAAAGTTTTCCATAGTCTCAGAAAGAGTGAAGTATGATATTGTCTGCTGAGAATAAACCCCGCTTGGCTCACTTTAGTCTCTTCCTGTAACAGAGTGCATCACGATCGTTAGTGCACTACTTATCATTAAGCTACCAGCTGTTCTTATTCAAGGCGAGACTACCTTCCAAACTATCAGTACCTACAAAAAGACGCAACATATTCCCTGCTGAAAAATACATAACTGATTAACACACTTTCGATTTCAGTGCTTAGGTTAGACTGGACAAATATGAAGACTGTATGCAGCACTGGTTGCTGTGTAGCTACTGTGGTCTGAAGATGTTTAGTACATTAATTTAAATGGTCTCGTTGATATTGTTGCAGTCGTTGAGATCTTCATTCAGAAGATAACTATGGAACACCCCTCCAAGCCAGTGTATCTTGAGCAAGGGTCTTCATCTCTACATAACTACTTTAAGCTACATCTATTTGAAGTTAATTGTAGCACTCAACCCTTCATCTCCATCTACAGTTTTTACCACCTACACTTGTCTCTGTTTCCAACTTTACCATTCATTGATAACCCAGAATGTGTCATATCTACTGACCCTTCTTTCAGTCAAGTTGTGCTATAATTTTTTTGTCATTGCTATTCAGGATCTCTTGATTTTAATTCTGTCTATCCATGTGACTACCAGAATTTATAAAATTTTTACGTTTGAGAAATTATTTTTGCTATTGCCATTCCTCGTATTATATCATCATTTTACTTCTGCCACTGTCAATTACATATTTTAAAATTCAACTGTAGCCTTCTCCACATGACATTATGTCAAATCTTTACTGACCACTAATCTTGTTATCAGTGTTATCATGTTCGTTCCCTGATTTCTGCCTCTTAATCAAACTTCCATCAGCAGTTATGGGTGGTTACATTGGAGTTCACAGCGTAAGTGTAAATGTGTGGGTGTTTCAGGCCCCAGATTGATTGCATTATCTTTCCTGGTGTTCAGGTTTCTGTGCTTCTGTCCTTCCTTATACTATCATATATTGATTTATAAATGCACTGCAGCTGTAATCTCTTAATTTAGAATGGAATAAATGTAAACTATATATCTAGGAACTGAGTGATAAATTTCGAGCAATTGAGGATGTTTACTGCGAAAATTTTTTATTACAATATGTGCATGACATGTAAATATTTTGATCGTTTTCTTATACATAATGGGTATAGTTTAGTTCTTTGACTGTGTGCATACACTGTGGTGAAGAGTACAAGTATTGTAAGTGTGTAAATTCTCACTCAGCCATTCTTGTGCTGTGGCCACAGGCAAAAAGAAAGTAAATAACAGGCAACAAATCTAGCTGTCTGGCAAAGTACTTTTTCTGTCACTGTTTGGTTGTTGCCCTTTTCTCAGTGATTTGTAAATGTGAAGTATGCAATCAGTTTTCATGATTCCACAGTGTATAACTTGGTCCATAAAACAGCAGGAATTCAGCCAAATTTAGCCTTCTACTGTTACAACTGAAGTCTGGCATTGTTTCTGATAATGAATCATAACTTGCACCACAGCTCCTAATCAACAGTCAATTTGGTGTACCACTGTAAATAAATGTGTAAATTTGTTATGAGGTCAGAGGACTGCCAGTGCATGCCACACCTAATACCACAGTGACTAGTGAAGCACTGTGGTGTCCAAAACAGTCTTCAGTTTAATGAGTGATGTAGCTTTCCCTGTTCCAGCAAAGAGCAAATGTAGGTGACACGTACACATACAAAGACGTGTAGTTGCCTAGACTTGTAGAAACTGTTGCAGACTTGTACACTAAGTGTAACTAATAGTGTGGTGACTGTAGTAGCAAGTTAGGGACAAAGGGCAGTACGAGGACAGTTCAAGGTCACCCCAGAGATGGTGATGTGAAGTGGGGTGGGGTGGAGTGCAGTGGAAGGGTTGGCTGGCCTTTAACAGTTCAAGGTCACCGCAGAGATGGTGATGTGAAGTGGGGTGGGGCACAGTGGAGTGGAAGGGTGTGGCTGGCCTTGAACAGTTCAAGGTCACTCCAGAGATGGTGATGTGAAGTGGGGTGGGGCGCAGTGGAGTGGAAGGGTGTGGCTGGCCTTGAACAGTCCTCGTACCGTCTTCTGTCCCCTGCTGCAGCAGTGCTGTGTCTGCTGACTCTGCCACTTTGCCATGTGCCAGCAGTGCAGTCGGTGGAGGGGGAGGTGCTGACGCTGACCAAGGTCACCCGCTCCGAGATGGGCGCCTACCTCTGCATCGCCGCCAATGGCGTCCCGCCGTCTGTCAGCAAGAGGATGATGGTGCACGTGCACTGTGAGTCACCCTGCACCTCAGATATGTTTGCTGCTGCCAAAAGCTGCTGTTCTCGCTTGTAACAGCCTGTCTTCATTCTAACTGACACAGCTGCGAATCAACGCCGCGTGGGATTAGCCAAGCGGTCTGAGGCGCTGCAGTCATGGACTGTGCAGCTGGTCCCGGCGGAGGTTCGAGTCCTCCCTTGGGCATGGGTGTGTGTGTTTGTCCTTCCGATACTTTAGGTTAAATAGTGTGTAAGCTTAGTGACTGATGACCTTAGCAGCTAAGTCCCATAAGATTTCACACGCATTTGAATCAACCACCTGATATAAAATGTAAGCACGATTGCTACCCAGGCAAGCACATTTACACACTGATGTGAAGTGACACATCATGACACTATTTTCTAGCATTTGATGAAATGCTCATTTTCACATTAACTTGTTTACGAACTGTTAATCTGTTAATCGTTCAGTGAAGCGTTCAGTGAATTCGAAAGTAAAATACTAGGTACCGACTTGACAGAAAATCCTAGGAAGTTCTGGTCTTACGTTAAATCAGTAAGTGGCTCGAAACATCATGTCCAGACACTCCGGGATGATGATGGCATTGAAACAGAGGATGACAAGCGTAAAGCTGAAATACTAAACACCTTTTTCCAAAGCTGTTTCACAGAGGAAGACCGCACTGCAGTTCCTTCTCTAAATCCTCGCACCAACGAAAAAATGGCTGACATTGAAATAAGTGTCCAAGGAATAGAAAAGCAACTGGAATCACTCAACAGAGGAAAGTCCACTGGACCTGACGGGATACCAATTCGATTCTACACAGAGTACGCGAAAGAACTTGCCCCCCTTCTAACAGCCGTGTACCGCAAGTCTCTAGAGGAACGGAAGGTTCCAAATGATTGGAAAAGAGCACAGGTAGTCCCAGTCTTCAAGAAGGGTCGTCGAGCAGATGCGCAAAACTATAGACCTATCTCTCTGACGTCGATCTGTTGTAGAATTTTAGAACATGTCTTTTGCTCGAGTATCATGTCGTTTTTGGAAACTCAGAATCTACTATGTAGGAATCAACATGGATTCCGGAAACAGCGATCGTGTGAAACCCAACTCGCTTTATTTGTTCATGAGACCCAGAAAATATTAGATACAGGCTCCCAGGTAGATGCCATTTTCCTTGACTTCCGGAAGGCGTTCGATACAGTTCCGCACTGTCGCCTGATAAACAAAGTAAGAGCCTACGGAATATCAGACCAGCTGTGTGGCTGGATTGAAGAGTTTTTAGCAAACAGAACACAGCATGTTGTTCTCAATGGAGAGACATCTACAGACGTTAAAGTAACCTCTGGCGTGCCACAGGGGAGTGTTATGGGACCATTGCTTTTCACAATATATATAAATGACCTAGTAGATAGTGTCGGAAGTTCCATGCGGCTTTTCGCGGATGATGCTGTAGTATACAGAGAAGTTGCAGCATTAGAAAATTGTAGCGAAATGCAGGAAGATCTGCAGCGGATAGGCACTTGGTGCAGGGAGTGGCAACTGACCCTTAACATAGACAAATGTAATGTATTGCGAATACATAGAAAGAAGGATCCTTTATTGTATGATTATATGATAGCGGAACAAACACTGGTAGCAGTTACTTCTGTAAAATATCTGGGAGTATGCGTGCGGAACGATTTGAAGTGGAATGATCATATAAAATTAATTGTTGGTAAGGCGGGTACCAGGTTGAGATTCATTGGGAGAGTCCTTAGAAAATGTAGTCCATCAACAAAGGAGGTGGCTTACAAAACACTCGTTCGACCTATACTTGAGTATTGCTCATCAGTGTGGGATCCGTACCAGATCGGGTTGACGGAGGAGATAGAGAAGATCCAAAGAAGAGCGGCGCGTTTCGTCACAGGGTTATTTGGTAACCGTGATAGCGTTACGGAGATGTTTAACAAACTCAAGTGGCAGACTCTGCAAGAGAGGCGCTCTGCATCGCGGTGTAGCTTGCTCGCCAGGTTTCGAGAGGGTGCGTTTCTGGATGAGGTATCGAATATATTGCTTCCCCCTACTTATACCTCCCGAGGAGATCACGAATGTAAAATTAGAGAGATTAGAGCGCGCACAGAGGCTTTCAGACAGTCGTTCTTCCCGCGAACCATACGCGACTGGAACAGGAAAGGGAGATAATGACAGTGGCACGTAAAGTGCCCTCCGCCACACACCGTTGGGTGGCTTGCGGAGTATAGATGTAGATGTAGATGTAGAATCTTTTTCAATAATTACACACTGTAGGAGAGTACAAATTGTACTATAGTTATTCAGTGCAATGGGGCAGGGTCGGGGAGGGGCGAGCGATAGGCTGACACAAGGAAAGCAGCGACACCTCAAAAAACAATAACGCTGATAGAGTCTTCACATTTCAAATTTGTGTCAATTTCCAAGGGACCAAACTGTTGAGGTCATTGGTCACTAGCCTCACGCACTACTTAAACTAACTTAAAGTAAATAATAGATTTCAGCTATCAGTCATCCTTTTTAAATTTTATTGGCAGATTTAGATTTCAGCTAGAAACTAGCCATTCTCAATGCACTATCATTTTTTATCAATGCATTGAATATTCTATGAGTATTCGATGAACTGTGGATGGAGCCCGACCAACAGGCATTACATGAATTGATCAAAACTGATAGTGCATTTAGAATTACTAGTTTCTAGCTGAAATCTAGATCTGCAAATAAAATTTCAAAAGGACGACTGATATCAGAAATCGACGCTACTGGCCATTAAAATTGCTGCACCAAGATGACGTGCTACAGACGCGAAATTTAACTTACAGGAAGAAGATGCTGTGATATGCAAATGATTAGCTTTCCACAGCATTCACACAAGGTGAGGATAGTTTGCAACCGATTTCTCATACAAAAACAGTAGTTGACCGGCGTTTCCTGGTGAAACGTTGTTGTGATGCCTCGTATAAGGAGGAGAAATGCGTACCATCACGTTTACGACTTCGATATAGGTCGGATTGTAGCCTATCACGATTGCGGTTTGTCGTATCGCGACATTGCTGCCCGCGTTGGTCGAGATCCAATGTTTGTTAGCAACATATGAAATCGGTGGGTTCAGGAGGGTAATACGGAACGCCGTGCTGGATCCCAACGGCCTCGTATCACTAGCAGTCGAGATGACAGGCATCTTATCGGCATGGCTGTAACGGTTCGTGCATCCACGTCTCGATCCCTGAGTCAACAGATGGGGACGTTTGCAAGACAGCAACCATCTGCACGAACAGTTCGACGACGTTTGCAGCAGTATGGACTATCAACTCGGAGACCATGGCTGCAGTTACCCTTGACGCTACATCACAGACAGGAACGCCTGCTATGCTGTATTCAACGACGAACCTGGGTGCACGAATGGCAAAATGTAATTTTTTCGGATGAATCCAGGTTCTGTTTGCAGCATCATGATGGTCGCATCTGTGTTTGGCGACATCGCGGTGAACGCACATTGGAAGCGTGCATTCGTCATCGCCATACTGGCGTATCATCCGGCGTGATGGTATGGGGAGCCATTGGTTACACGTCTCGGTCACCTCTTGTTCGCACTGACGGCACTTTGGACAGTGGACGTTACATTTCAGATGCGTTACGACCCGTGGCTCTACCCTTCATTCAATCCCTACGAAACCCTACATTTCAGCAGGATAATGCATGAGCGCATATTGCAGTTCCTGTACGGGCCTTTCTGGATACAAAAAATGTTCCACGGCTGCCCTGGCCAGCACATATCTCGAGATCTCTCACCAATTGATAACGTCTGGTCAATAGTGGCCGAGCAACTGGCTCGTCACAATACGCCAGTCACTACTCTTGGTGAATTATGGTATCGTGCTGAAGCTGTATGGGCAGCTGTACCTGTACACGCCATCCAAGCTCTGTTTGACTCAATGCCCAGGCGTATCAAGACCGTTATTACGGCCAGAGGTGGTTTTTCTGGGTACTGATTTCTCAAGATCTATGCACCCAAATTGCGTGAAAATGTAATCACATGTCAGTTCTAGTATAATATATTTGTCGAATGAATACCCGTTTATCATCTCCATTTCTTCTTGGTGTTGCAATTTTAATGACCATTAGTGTATTATTTACAAATCAATATAACAGTCGCTGCGTGCAACAGCCTCTGAATGGTATCAGGGTAGCCTGATAACTTAAAGTAACTTATGCTAAGAACAACACATACATCCAAGCCCAAGGGAGGACTCGAACCTCCAGCGGCGCCTCAAATTGCGCGACCACTCAGCGCGGCGTTGACGTCTTCCAGGCAGACTAGATAAAGGTCTAAGGGATCCATTCCAAGGATTCTTCCTACTCTGCACTTCTGCGATTGTACTAGGACAGAGGAAACAGTCAAAAGGTGCTGATAAGAGTCATGATTCAATGGGGCATGGAACTTTATAAATATCACTAACCAAACAATATTAACTTCCTGGCAGATTAAAACTGAGTTCCGGATTGGTAATTGAACTTGGAACCTTTGGGGGTCCTGTGCAAATTCCCTAGTGACTGAACCATCCAAATATTACTCACGAACTATTCTTACAATTTTACTGCCGCCAGTCTTCCTATCTTCTAAAGTTGACAGAAGATCTCCAGTACACCCCGCAGTACTGGCACCTGTGGGAGAAACGCTAGCGGTAGCCACTACTGCTGGTGTAACGTTAGAAAAACCGTCAAGCAAACGTCGGCCTAATAGCTGAAGATAAAATAGCATTGGGCAATATGACAAAAGTCATCAAGGAAACCTCAACAATTTTACTATCTGGTTTGTGTTGTACGAGTGCCGTTTCGAAAGTCCTGCACCATGCACATGCGCTGCCGTTACGGTGGCTTAATCACGTTGAAATTCATGTCAGTTATGAGCAAGACTTTAGGCGTGATGATCGAATTTGTGTTTGCCGTATCGCGTGGCTGTGTCGTGAGTAATTCAGTTTCAAAACGGGCGCTGAAACCAACACAGGCCGGATTATACGTGTAGACCAGCGTTCCTACATGAAATCGAATCTCTACGTGGAAACACCACAACGGAAATTTACAACGCTTCGAAAGATGCGTGCGGATGTAGTGCAGTGGATCGCAGCGCAGTATCATGTTGGTCTGCTCTATTCCGTGAAGCTCAGATAAAAACTGAGGGAAAGGGAAGAGCTGCAAGGCCATCAAATTGCTGCCAGATGGGTTCCGCATGATCTGAGTGAAGAGTAGGATGCAGTCTGGAGAAGAATTGCTTCAACGTTATCGCACACAAGGCGAACGGTTCATGAAAAGGATTGTCGTACTTGACGAAACCTGGATACGAGACATTGAGCCAGAATCGAAGTCTCAGTCGTCACAATGAAAAAGTTTCGACTCTCCACGTCCGCAAAAATACCACCGCGAACAATGAAAGGTGTAACTGATGATGAGCTTTTCGTATGGCATGGATAGAGTCATAACTACGAACAGAGGGCCCCAGAGGGCGTATGTAACTGGCACATACTACAAACTGTTTCTGCAAAATATTTTGCACCCGAAAAATCGTCAAAGAAGGTTTGAAATGCTTGCAGATCATTTTGCACGATAATGCAAGACCGCACATTGCCCTACCAGTGAGAGAAACGGACGACAAATATGGATGGGAAATACCTCCCAACCTACCATACAGTCCTGCTATGGGCCCATCATACTTTGATTTGTTTCCCAAATTGAAAGAACAACTCCGTGGGAAAAGTTTTGTTACAACTGACGAAGCTTGTGGTGAGGTGACAAGAATAATCAGACAGCTGAACAGTGAAGGTGCCCTATCCGGAAAACAGAAGTTGCCAAGAGTTGCGAACCGCCATAAGCAAAAATGTAGATTATATTGAAGGCTCATAAAGATATTTTGTAAAATAAATTATTTTCTTCAATTCTGTCTTACAGCGGGCAGAACTTTTGGAATGACTCTCGTATTAATTCAACTGACCATGGTTTGGTCGCTTGTTAGCAGATATGAGGAGTTATTTCCGTTTTATTTTTAGCAGACCCCATAGAATTTATAGTCCTGCAATTTTCCATTCTTTTCGTATTCAAATTGGTCATCTGTTATTCTACACCACTGCCACGATTTTGAATTAATTAATTAATTAATGCTATAAAATTATTTCTGTTCTATTTGGCCGAATACAAAAATCCGATTGAAAAAATTCTGATGCACCCCCATGGTACTGTTTCAGATACTAGAGCATCAAGATGTCTAGAAAATATGGCCAGAAAACAGAAGAACTAAGCACCTAATATTACCAGTCTTACAAGGGGATCGCGCCTACGCGTCATTACCGATTTCGTACCCTTTTATTGTGTATGCCGGGTTGAAAGTCACAAAAGTGATGGCTCCAGATGGCCAAGCGTTTTGAAGAAAAAAACAGCGCTTTTGGCTCGGGTAGGGCGAGACAGAAGAAAAGAGTACAGAGTGGCAATGCGAGGGTCATGGGTTCGAATCACTATGTGGAAATTCTTTCCATCTTAGTTTCAATTTTTACGTTACTGCTCTAGAATAAACAGAGATGACGCTCAATGTATTGCATTTGATGTGATGAAACCCTACGTGTAGGTAAACAAATTTTCTGACTCGTCTTCAGGACAGCCACAGTTATACGACGACATTTTTCAAGATGGAGGAGGATTACTATCGTGCGCTATTAAAGTGATTTCTCCCTAAATGCACGCCGCTAGTTCAATCCTGCATATCTCCAGTTTTGGACATCAGCTGAAGATATTAATCAAAAAGCTTAAAGACTTCTTATCTCTTCGAGAGAGGAAAAGAAATCTCATGCCGAGAAGAATGCATCAGAATTCATTCCGTTGCATATCAACAGCCATCCCCACCAATATTTGTCCAAACGACGCGCTACGCGTGGTTTGCTGCCAGTCTGTGTGCTCATACAGAAATTTTTGTGAATGTAAACCAAGTCTGTTTTTGTTACAGATACTTTAAAACAAATACGTAAGTGTAAAAATGCGGCGTTTACAACGTGTACAACTTGGTGAGAAAATTACTGGTTAATAAAGCATATAATTTTATATACAAAGGTATCGCGTATGCAATGCATTACCTTTCTGGAAATGTATTTGCAGTCCGAGTTTTTCCTCTGCCTTTACATCTATTAAAATATTAATAAATACAATAGATTAAGCATTATTTTGGTTATTGTAAGTAACGTAAAAACTGAAAATAAAGAAAGAAATGTTTCCTCAAAGTGGCTTGAACTCAGGACCCTCGCATTACCGTGCTGTGCTCTTTCCACTTCAGTATCCGCTGCCTGCTTCAACATAAATGCCTTATGACGCGCCCGACCATCGTCATAAAACCTATTTGTTTTCCGCACGCTTGGCCCACTTCTGTCAGTTTCATTTCCGACCAACCCATGGATATAGCAAAAATGTAGACGAATTCGGTACTGACGAGTAGGCTCGGCCCACCCTTGTTAGAAAGCCTACCCCGATGGCTAGTGGACTAACTGTTAATAAGGTCAACGAAGACAAAATTTTAAATTCTCGAAATAGTGCAAATAAATCAGTTTCATCCTGATCAGCACATGTATGTGGATGCAATCGTTGACTGTTCAACGTAAGAACAGCAAGCCAGTGGCGATAATTCACACGAAATAGAATTGCTGACTAGTTTCGGAGTTTCTGTGTCATCAATGGTCGCTTTATGCTGCTAGACTGGGAAAAATACGGAAGGCTTCACAAAAATACATGTAGGTCCTACTTATTATTTATTTTTTACGTGTAAATAAATACATTTTGTGATAGCTAATGTCGGTTAATAATATGTAAGCGACAAGTTTCTCTCAACAGCCATGGTTTGGTGAAAATTCAGTTTCCGTTTCTGTGGTCACTTTAGTCCTCCTTCCCCTAAGACTTTTCGTTATTTCATATCAAACATCGCATACTGAACCGAATTATAAAAGACCTGAATTCAACAGACAGAGGATTTGAATATCTGTCTAACAAATTCTCTCATCATTTAGTTCGAAAGATAACGGAAGCCTTACTTTACATAAACTTGTAGTGACCTGTCGGATGTACTTATTGAGAGATTCAGACAAGGACATTTTTCAGATAGAAAGACGGTATGAAGGAAAATGTGTATCTCGTATGTTAGTGGATGATACGAAACAGACAAGTAAGACACCGAAGGAGAGGAGAAAAGTATGATGTATTCCCACTGTCTGAGACTCATTTCTCCGCACAATGCAGGCGTTCGGGGACGATAGTTGCATGGTTTTTTATTTTCTTATGCGCATTATGCTGTGCTCCGAGGCATATTTCTTTGCAAAACGTTTCAACTCATAATTCCTGAAACATCATCATTGGCTATGTAAACTCAGCAAGCCGAACTGTTTGAAAGTGCTGTCAGATTCTTTTAGTCTCTGATGATGCCTCCGACATTATGAGACGAAATATTATGCAGACCAGTATGCCGTGGACCACCGTCTAATGCCCATCAAACAAAAACAAACCGGGGCTCACAATAATATTCACTTAGAACAAGCGTTACAGAGCGAATGACATGAAAAATTGTGCCATATATTAGTTTTAGGCCTTTTTTTAATACAACTTACGCAGTAACATAAAAAAAATGATCTCCTTTTCGAAATCCACAATATGATACGTATGTAGAAAAAACGTATGTAGAAAGAACGCAGAATCCTCAAGATTGGCAAAGTTTTACAGAAGTTCGAAATGTTGTTGTTGTTGTGGTCTTCAGTCCTGAGACTGGTTTGATGCAGCTCTCCATGCTACTCTATCCTGTGCAAGCTTCTTCATCTCCCAGTACCTACTGCAACCTACATCCTTCTGAATCAGCTTAGTGTACTCATCCCTTGGTCTCCCTCTACGATTTTTACCCTCCACGCTGCCCTCCCATACTAAATTGTTGATCCCTTGATGCCTCAGAACATCTCCTACCAACCGATCCCTTCTATTGGTCAAGTTGTGCCACAAACTTCTCTTCTCCCCAATCCTATTCAATACTTCCTCATTAGTTATGTGATCTACCCATCTAATCTTCAGCATTCTTCTGTAGCACCACATTTCGAAAGCTTCTATTCTCTTCTTGTCCAAACTATTTATCGTCCATGTTTCACTTCCATACATGGCTACACTCCATACAAATACTTTCAGAAATGACTTCTTGACAGTTAAATCTATACTCGATGTTAACAAATTTCTCTTCTTCAGAAACGCTTTCCTCGCCATTGCCAGTCTACATTTTATATCCTCTCTGCTTCGACCATCATCAGTTATTTTGCTCCCCAAATAGCAAAACTCCTTTACTACTTTAAGTGTCTCATTTCCTAATCTAATTCCCTCAGCATCACCCGACTTAATTCGACTACATTCCATTATCCTCGTTTTGCTTTTGTTGATGTTCATCTTATATCCTCCTTTCAAGACGCTATCCATTCCGTTCAACTGCTCTACCAAGTCCTTTGCTGCCTCTGACAGAATTACAATGTCATCGGCGAACCTCAAAGTTTTTATTTCTTCTCCATGGATTTTAATACCTACTCCGAATTTTTCTTTTGTTTCCTTTACTGCTTGCTCAATATACAGATTGAATAACATCGGGGAGAGGCTACAACCCTGTCTTACTCCCTTCCCAACAACTGCTTCCCTTTCATGTCCCTCGACTCTTATAACTGCCATCTGGTTTCTGTACAAATTGTAAATAGCCTTTCGCTCCCTCTATTTTACCCCTGCCACCTTCAGAATTTGAAACAGAGTATTCCAGCCAACATTGTCAAAAGCTTTCTCTAAGTCTACAAATGCTAGAAACGTAGGTTTGCCTTTCCTTAATCTTTCTTCTAAGATAAGTCGTAAGGTCAGTATTGCCTCACGTGTTCCAGTATTTTTACGGAATCCGAACTGATCTTCCCCAAGGTCGGCTTCTACTAGCTTTTCCTTTGTCTGTAAAGAATTCGTGTTAGTATTTTGCAGGAGTGACTTATTAAACTAATAGTTCGGTAATTTTCACATCTGTCAACACCTGCTTTCTTTGGGATTGGAATTATTATATTCTTCTGAAGTCTGAGGGTATTTCGCCTGTTTCATACATCTTGCTCACCAGATGGTAGAGTTTTGTCAGGACTGGCTCTCCCACGGCCGTCAGTAGTTCCAATGGAATGTTGTCTAGTCCGGGGGCCTTGTTTCGACTCAGGTCTTTCAGTGCTCTGTCAAACTCTTCACGCAGTATCGTATCTCCCTTCTCATCTTCATCTACATCCTCTTCCATTTCCATAATATTTTCCTCAAGTACATTGCCCTTGTATAGACCCTCCATATACTCCTTCCACCTTTCTGCTTTCCCTTCTTTGCTTAGAACTGGGTTTCCATCTGTTCTTGATGTTCATGTAAGTGGTTCTCTTATCTCCAAAAGTCTCTTTAATTTTCCTGTAGGCAGTATCTATCTTAACCCTAGTGAGATAAGCCTCTACATCCTTACATTTGTCCTCTATCCATCCCTGCTTAGCCATTTTGCACTTCCTGTCGATCTCATTTTTGAGACGTTTGTATTCCTTTTTGCCTGCTTCATTTACTGCATTTTTATATTTTCTCCTTTCATCAATTAAATTCAATATTTCTTCTGTTACCCAAGGATTTCTACTAGCCCTCGTCTTTTTACCTACTTGATCCTCTGCTGCCTTCACTACTTCATCCCTCAAAGCTACCCATTCTTCTTCTACTGTATTTCTTTCCCCCATTCCTGTCAATTGTTCCTTTATGCTCTCCCTGAAACTCTGTACAACCTCTGGTTCTTTCAGTTTATCCAGGTCCCATCTCCTTAAGTTCCCACCTTTTTGTAGTTTCTTCAGTTTTAATCTACAGGTCATAACCAATAGATTGTGGTCAGAGTCCACATCTGCCCCTGGAAATGTCTTACAATTTTAAACATGGTTCCTAAATCTCTGTCTTACCATTATATAATCTTTCTGATACCTTTTAGTATCTCCAGGGTTCTTTCATGTATACAACCTTCTTTCATGATTCTTAAACCAAGTGTTAGCTATGATTTAGTTATGCTCTGTGCAAAATTCTACCAGACGGCTTCCTCTTTCATTTCTCTCCCCCAATCCATATTCACCCACTACGTTTCCTTCTCTCCCTTTTCCTACTCTCGAATTCCAGTCACCCATGACTATTAAATTTTCATCACCCTTCACTATCTGAATAATTTCTTTTATCTCATCATACATTTCTTCAATTTCTTCGTCATCTGCAGAGCTAGTTGGCATATAAACTTGTACTACTGTAGTAGGTGTGGGCTTCGTATCTATCTTGGCCCCAATTATGCGTTCACTATGCTGTTTGTAGTAGCTTACCCGCATTCCTATTTTCCTATTCATTATTAAACCTACTCCTGCATTACCCCTATTTGATTTTGTGTTTATAACCCTGTAGTCACCTCACCAGAAGTCTTGTTCCTCCTGCCACCGAACTTCACTAATTCCCACTATATCTAACTTTAACCTATCCATTTCCCTTTTTACATTTTCTAACCTACCTGCCCGATTAAGTGATCTGACATTCCACGCTCCGATCCGTAGAACGCCAGTTTTCATTCTCCTGATAACGACGTCCACTTGAGCAGTCCCTGCCCGGAGATCCGAATGGGAGACTATTTTACCTCCGGAATATTTTACCCAAGAGGACGCCATCATCATTTAATCATACAGTAAAGCTGCATGCCCTCGGGAAAAATTACGGCCGTAGATTCCCCTTGCTTTCAGCCGTTCGCAGTACCAGCACAGCAAAGCCGTTTTGGTTATTGTTACAAGGCCAGATCAGTCAATCATCCAGACTGTTGCCCTTGCAACTACTGAAAAGGCTGCTGCCCCTCTTCAGGAACCACACGTTTGTCTGGCCTCTCAACAGTTACCCCTCCGTTGTGGTTGCACCTACGATACGGCTATCTGTATCGCTGAGGCACGCAAGCCTCCCTACCAACGCCAAGGTCCATGGTTCATGGTTCAAGTTCGAAATATGGCGCGTATTTTAATGCGAGATGCTTTCAGTAATTTCCACAATGAAATCTGTCTCCAAATCTTGCAGAAAACCCAAAGAGATTCTGGTTATACATAAAGCACACCAGTGGCAAGACAAAATCAATACCTTCACTGCGCGATATCAATGGTGAAGTCACTGATGACAGTGTCACTAAAGCAGAGTTATTAAACACGGTTTTCCGAAACTCCTTCACCAAAGAAGACGAAGTAAATATTCATGAATTCCAATCAAGAACAACTGCCAAGATGAGAAACATAGCAGTAGATATCGTCGGTGTAACAAAGCAGCTTAAATCACTTAAGCAAGGCCTCCGGTCCAGATTGTATACCAGGCAGGTTCCTCTCAGAGTATGCTGATAAAATAGCTCCATATTTTGCAATTATATAGAACCACTCGCTCAGAGAATGATACGTTCCTAAAGACTGGAAGATTGCTCAAGTCACACCAATACCCAAAAAGGGAAGTAGGAGTAATCCGCTGAATTACAGACCTATATTACTAACGTCGATTTGTAATGGGATTTTAGAACATATACTGTATTCGGACATTATGAAGTATCTCGAAGAAAACAATTTATTGACATGTAGTCAGTACGGATTCAGAAAATATCGTTCTTGTGAAACACAACTAGCTCTTTATACTCATGAAGTAGTAAGCGCTATCGACAGGGGATGTCAAATTGATTCCATATTTTTAGATTTCCAGAGACCGTTCCTCACAAGCGTTTTCTAATCAAACTGCGTGCCTACGGAGTATAACCTCAGTTGTGCGACTGGATTCTTGAGTTCCTGTCTGAAAGGTCACAGTTAGTAGTAATAGACGGAAAGTCATCGAGTAAAACAGAAGTAATATCCAGAGTTCCCCAAGGAAGTGTTCTAGGCCCTCTATTGTTCCTGATCTATATTAACGACATAGGAGACAATCTGAGTAGCCGTCTTAGATTGTTTGCAGATGATGCTGTCATTTACCGTCTTGTAAAGTCATCAGATGATGAAAACGACTTGCAAAATGATTTAGATAAGATATCTGTATGGTGCAAAATGTGCCAATTGACCCTGAATAAAGAAAAGTGCGAAGTTATTCACAAGAGTACTAAAAAAATCAGCTAAATTTCGATTACGCGATAAATCACACAAATCTGAAGGCTGTAAATTCAACTAAATACTTAGGGATTACAATTACAAATAACCTAAATTGGAACGATCACGTAGATAATATTGTGCGTAGAGAAAACCAAAGACTGCGATTCTCTGGCAGAACACTTAGAAGGTGCAACAGGTCTACCAAAGAGACTGCCTACACTACGTTTGTCCGCCCTATTCTGGAGTACTACTGTGCGGTGTGGAATCAACATCAGGTGGGACTGATGGATGGCATGGAAAAAGTACAAAGAAGTGCAGCTCGTTTTGTATTATCGCGAAATAGGAGAGACAGTGTCACAGACATGGTACCTGAACTGGAGTGCCAATCATTAAAACAAAGGCGTTTTTCGTTGCGACGGGATCTTCTCATGAAATTTCAATCACCAGTTTTCCCCTCCGATTGCAAAAACATTCTGTTGGCACCCACCTACATAGGGAGAAATGATCATCACGATAAAATAAGAGAAATCAGGGTTCGGACGGAAAAATTCAAGTACTCTTTTTTCCCGCCTGCCGGTCGAGAGTGGAACGGTAGAGAGACAGCATGAAGGTGGTTCACTGAAACCTCTGCCAGGCACTTTATTGTGAATAGCAGAGTAATCACGAAGATGTAGATGAAAAACGATATTGTGATTCCTGCTACACTGTATTGACAGAAAAATACTCTAAACAGGTTAGAATTCAGCAGTCAGCTTGTTTTATGATGATGATATTTGGTTTGTGGGGCTCTCAACTACACGATCATCAGCGGCCGAGCTTGTTTTTCAGATGCTTGTTTTATAGATGTGTGCAGTCAACGATTATAGATAAACATCAAGAGTCAAGTTTCTAGACCGGTATTCAGCTGCACCGCGTCGCACAAGCTGTTGTCCACAAAAACGAGTCGCTTACAGTGTTCTCGCTCATGTAGGTACGCTGCCAGTCCGGACAGCCCTAACAGCGTACTTAGCGCGCAGCTCATTACGCCGACGCGAGTCGTTCTCCTGGCCACGGCACGGTCAGATAAGGGCACCACTATCGCCTAAGTTGCGTAAATTACCGTTCCTTTGCTTTTTTCCCCGCTTGTGAACACAGCTATGTATCACTGAGGTCACTGTTCACTTTTATCACGCTCTTTGTTGCTTCCTCTTATCTTGAGCACGTAACCCAGAACCTCTTGCGAGCAGTTTCTAAGAAAACAGTACAGTCGTTTGAGTTCAGTCTGCTGCGCAGTCCAAACTAAACACTAGACCCTACATAAGTAACATTTTCGTAGGGTTTTACTTTGCGTTAACAAATGGGTCAGCAGTGACGGGACTTAATTAATTTTAACTCTACTGTGAGTTTCATAGAACACATTGTCTAGTTGATCGTGCTATAATTTTAAAGTCCACTTTGTCATATTAGAAAATATATTTTTATACTGTACTTTTAAAGTTCCTTATTTCCTGTGAGTCTGAATGTTCCTTCTTCAGAGCGTAATGGTTCTAAAATTAAGCTTATTACTTTCTGTTCTCCTTTTTGTATCTCCCCCCCCCCCCCCCCCCGGTTTGAAATTACTGATTCACTGCAGTTGGTGTAGTGCCTCATTTTTATATATTTTGAGATGAATTTTTTTTGGTTGGCAAATGTGTTTCGTATATCCGAACGCTGTTTTCATTTTTTGACAACGAATTTCACAGCCAAACCTTCCTCGGTCAGTCTCTTGCATGCTTTCGCATAAGTATTTGAAATTTCTCCGTATTTAGTTTCTAGAATTCTGGGTGACAGATTCTTCCTAGAATGCCTGGTGCTCCTCAGCTTAAAATATTTATTAAAAGCCATTTAAACACCGTGAGCCGCAATTGAAACGATTGTTTGCCAAACCGGTATCCGTATGCACAACCCATCGTAAGCGGCTTCTGATAACAAGAACAAATAAATGCATCCGCATCAATTTCTACAACATAGTGCTGAAAAGATGTTCTGTCATAGATTCTTCCTAGACTTGTACTGTATTTCCCGACATGATGTTTCTTTATTTTATCATACTCACCATACAGCCATCAACATATTACATGTTTTTAGCACAAATATATTACAACAGTTTCTTCTCAAAGCTACAGATTTTTTATTAAATAAATGGGTTATAGTAACAAAAAATAGTATTTTAAACCCTCTCGTATCGTTCCTGGATAACAAATAGTAGACAACGTTTACAGCTGTTGTTCAGAGTAAATACTAGTAAAAGGGTCAGTCTATTTCACAGCTGATAGTCGTACCGCGTCCAGTAAGAAAATACACGTAGTTCAAATCACCAACAAGTCATACGGGGCCTCAGTAATCCTTAATAGCTGCCGATAACTAGGGAATGAACTGTGGGTGAACTTCATTCTTCCTTTAAATGAAGTAAAACGAGGATTTCGGAGAATACAAAATTGTTAAGGCTTTCGTGGTCACTTGTTGACAAACTGCCTATTGGCTTCTGTTTCGGTTCTTCGGCCGACGTTCGTCTGAAGATTTTACCGACGTTTCGTCAGCACCAGTGGCTGAAATTGTCAAAGCTTCACCCTCCATTGTTGGTGGTGGACTGGAGCCGAGCTCGCGGCCGCCTAGTGCGCCAACGTCCGATGGGTTCTCCGCGGTCATTTCCGGTGCGGTTCTCCTCTTGCTACCTGCGACGGTCGTTCGCTGCAGCACGCGAAACCAGAATCTGTTTACCTTAAGGCCTGCTTCTTTCTTGTTGAAGCTATTCAAGTATTTTTGTACTTCTGTAGTTTCTCTGAACAAGCGGGTGAGGTAGTGCTTCTCTACAGCCAGAACTTCCGTGTTGGCAAAATTTACTACGTGGTCGGTCTCCCTCAGAGCGTGATCTGCCACGGCCGATTTATCCACCTGTCCCGACCTGCAATGTCGCTTATGTTCTATGATCCTGCTGTTGATAGATCGTCCAGTCATTCCGACAAAGCTTTTCCGCATGTGCATGGTATTGCAAGTGGGTCCCTTTTTTCCTCTGCCGATCTAAGACACTCTTTGATCTTCTTTGTCGGCTTGAAAATCGTCTTTACTCCGTGTTTGTGCAATATACGGCCGATTCTGTCCGTCACTCTGGGAATGTATGCAGACAGGCAGTACCCGACATTTCTTTTCCTGATTTGTCACTTCGCCGAGTGTTTGGTTCTGTTGCATTTCTAATGTAACTTGTGGTGTACCCATTGCTCCCTAGGAAACTTTCCAGGTGTTCGCATCTGGATTTTGTGTCTCAGATATTCGTTCTGCTAGCGTTACGAGCCTGTTAATCATGCCTCTTTTCTGGCTCGCGTGGTGGTTTGATACTTTGTGCAGGTATCGGTCCATGTGTGTCGGTTTTCGCCATCCCTTGTGACCAGCACACCTAGGAATGGCAGTTTTTTTGTCCTTTTCTACTTCCATTGTAAATTTTATGCTCGCATAGAGGCTGTTCAAGTGTCTTAGGAAGTCACCAAGCCGTTCTTCATCATTGCTCCACACAACGAAAGTATCATCGACGTATTTGTACCACACCTTAGGTTTGCAAGTCCAGTGCCTGTGCTTCGAAATGTTCCATGAAGAAGTTGGCCACCACTGGACTAAGAGGATTACCCATGGCGAAGCCTTCCAGCTGTTCGTAGAAGTTGCCATTCCACGTGAAATAGCTCGTGGTGAGACATTCATGAAAGAGCATTGTGATTTCTTGCGGGAAAAATGGAACCGATGTGCTCCAGAGAGTCCCTGAGTGGCACTTTTGCAGTCCGCAGCTCGTGGTCGTGCGGTAGCGTTATCGCTTCCCACCCCCGGGTTCCCGGGTTCGATTCCCGGCGGGGTCAGGGATTTTCTCTGCCTCGTGATGACTGGGTGTTGTGTGATGTCCTTAGGTTAGTTAGGTTTAAGTAGTTCTAAGTTCTAGGGGACTGATGACCATAGATGTTCAGTCCCATAGTACTCAGAGCCATTTGAACCATTTTTTTGGCACTTTTGTAAACAAAGAAACAACATCAAAACTGACCAGGATGTCCTTTGGTGCTAGTTTCAGTTTATTCCGCTTTTCAATGAAATGTCCTGAGTCGTTAATGTGTCAGTCTTCCACACGTGAGGCTGGATCAGAGAGGTCAAGTGTTTTAGCAAATTATACGCCGGTGAGCCAGGAGCGCTAACAATCGGTCTTAGTGGAACATTGTTCATATGGGTCTTAGTTAATCCATACAGCCGAGGTGGTAGAACATCTGTGTTGCGCAGGTTCCTCTGTAAATCTGTCGGCAGAGAAGACGCTTTGATTAACCGACTCGTATACCGTGTGATACACTGCGTCGGATCACACTTGGTTTTCGGTACGTCGTCGGATCTAATACGTCATGGATCTTCTGCTCATAGTCACCGGTCTTCATTAGGACGGTCGCATTTCCCTTATCAGCATTCAGTACCAATATACTCTTGTCGGCAGTAAAATCATCAGACGAACGTCGGCCGAAGAACTCGAGACAGAAGCCAATAGGCAGTCTGTCATTTCGGGGAATTTCTTCCATACGTTTGCGCAACATTTGCTTTTATAAATTAGGTTGACAGCTTCGTTATTTAAAGATACTGTTATTTCAATTCGTGATTGTTTGAAATAAGTGTTTGTGGGTTATACTTGTTGACTTTTTTTAGGTCTATCCAGGTGCTCATAGAATCTTACATATATGTCGTTCACCACTCACACTGGCTATGCCTGTCGGCCACCTTTGTTGTTTTTCCACTTCTTGCATGATATCCACAAATGTTTGTAGGGTTCATTCATCATACGGAACCAAAGTATGCTCTTGCTGTCTGATATGATAAGGAGGGTGAGCCGTGCGTGGCTAGTGTTCCCGCTTTCATGTATTTTACACCCTGTTTTTAACGTACTTCCACCTCGTTGTTGTTGTAGTCTTCAGTCCTGAGACTCGCTTGATGCAGCTCTCCATGCTACCCTATCCTGTGCAAGCTGCTTCATCTCCCAGTACCTACTGCAACCTACTTCCTTCTGAATCTGCTTAGTGTATTCATCCCTTGGTCTCCCTCTACGATTTTTACCCTCCACGCTGCCCTCCAATGCTAGATTTGTTATCCCTTGATGCCTCAGAACATGTCCTACCAACCGATCCCTTCTTTTGGTCAAGTTGTGCCACAAACTTCTCTTCTCCCCAATCCTATTCAATACTTCCTCATTAGTTATGTGATCTACCCATCTAATCTTCAGCATTCTTCTGTAGCACCACATTTCGAAAGCTTCTATTCTCTTCTTGTCCAAACTATTTATCGTCCATGTTTCACTTCCATACATGGCTACACTCCATACAAATACTTTCAGAAACGACTTGCTGACACTTAAATCTATACTAGATGTTAACAAATTTCTCTTCTTCAGAAACGCTTTCCTTGTCATTGCCAGTTTACATTTTATATCCTCTCTACTTCGACCATCATCAGTTATTTTGCTTCCCAAATAGCAAAATTCCTTTACTACTGTAAGTGTCGCATTTCCTAATCTAATTCCCTCAGCATCACCCGATTTAATTCGACTACATTCCATAATCCTAGTTTTGCTTTTGTTGATGTTCATCTTATATCCTCCTTTCAAGACACTGTCCATTCCGTTCAACTGGTATTCCAAGTCCTTTGCAATTACAATGTCATCGGCGAACCTCAAAGTTTTTATTTCCTCACCATGGATATTAATACCTACTCGGAATTTTTCTTTTGTTTTCTTCACTGCTTGCTCAATATACAGATTGAATAACATCGGGGAGAGGCTACAACCCTTGTCTCACTCCCTTCCCAACCACTGCTTCTCTTTCATGTCCCTCGACTCTTATAACTGCCTTCTGATTTCTGTACAAATTGTAAATAGCCTTTCGTTCCCTGTATATTACCCCTGCCACTATTAGAATTTGAAAGAGAGTATTTCAGTCAACATTGTCAAAGGCTTTCTCTAAGTCTACAAATGCTAGAAACGTAGGTTTGCCTTCCTTAATCTTTCTTCTAAGCTAAGTCGTAAGGTGAGTATTGCCTCACGTGTTCCAACATTTCTACGGAATCCAAACTGATCTTCCCCGAGGTCGGCTTCTAACAGTTTTTCCATTCGTCTGTAAAGAATTCGTGTTAGTATTTTGCAACTGTGACTTATTAAACTGATAGTTCGGTAATTTTCACACCTGTCAACACCTGCTTTCTTTGGGATTGGAATGATTATATTCTTCTTGAAGTTTGATGGTACTTCCCCTGTCTCATACATCTTGCACACCATATGGTAGAGTTTAGTCGTGACTGGCTCTCCCAAGGCTGTCAGTGGTTCTAATGGAATGTTATCTACTCCAGGGGCCTTGTTTCGACTCAGGTCTTTCAGTGCTCTGTCAAACTCTTCACGCAATATCGTATCTCCCAGTTCATCTTCATCTACATCCTCTTCCATTTGCATAATATTGTCCTCAAGTACATTGCCCTTGTATAGACCCTCTATATACTCCTTCCACCTTTCTGCTTTCCCTTCTTTGCTTAGAACTGGGTTTCCATCTGAGCTCTTGATATTCATACAAGTGGTTCTCTTTTCTCCAAAGGTCTCTTTAATTTTCCTGTAGGCAGTATCTATCTTACCCCTAGTGAGATAAGCCTCTACACCCTTACATTTGACCTCTAGCCATCCCTGCTTAGCCATTTTGCACTTCCTGTCGATCTCATTTTTGAGACTTTTTATTTACTGCATTTTTATATTTTCTCCTTTCATCAATTAAATTCAATATTTCTTCTGTTACCCAAGGATTTCTACTAGCCCTCGTCTTTTTACCTACTTGATCCTCTGCTGCCTTCACTATTTCATCCCTCAGAGATACCCATTCTTCTTCTATTGTATTTCTTTCCCCCATTCCTGTCACTTGTTCCCTTATGCTCTCCCTGAAACTCTCTACAACCTCTGGTTAGTCAGTTTATCCAGGTCCCATCTCCTTAAATTCCGACCTTTTTGCAGTTTCTTCAGTTTTAATCTACAGTTCATAACCAATAGATTGTGGTCAGAGTCCACATCTGCTCCTGGAAATGTCTTACAATTTAAAACCCGGTTCCTAAATCTCTGTCTTACCATTATATGATCTATCTGATACCTACTAGTATCTCCAGGATTCTTCCATGTATACAACCTTCTTTTATGATTCTTGAGCCAAGTGTTAGCTATGATTAAGTTATGCTCTGTGCAAAATTCTACCAGACGGCTTCCTCTTTTATTTCTTAGCCCCAATTCATATTCACCTACTATGTATCCTTCCCTTCCTTTTCCTACTCTCGAATTACAGTCACCCATGACTATAAAATTTTCGTCTCCCTTCACTACCTGGATAATTTCTTTCATCTCATCATACATTTCATCAATGTCTTCATCATCTGCAGAGCTAGTTGGCATATAAACTTGTACTACTGTAGTAGGCGTGGGCTTCGTGTATATCTTGGCCACAATTATGCGTTCACTATGCTGTTTGTAGTAGATTACCGGCAGTCCTATTTTTTTTATTCATTATTAAACCCACTCCTGCATTACCCCTATTTGATTTTGTATTTATAACTCAGTATTCACCTGACCAAAAGTCTTGTTCCTCCTGCCACCGAACTTCGCTAATTCCCACTATATCCAACTTTAACCTATCCATTTCCTTTTTAAAATTTTCTAACCTACCTGCCCGATTAAGGGATCTGACATTCCACGCTCCAATCCGTAGAACGCCAGTTTTCTTTCTCCTGATAACGACGTCCTCTTGGGTAGTCCCCGCCCGGAGATCCGAATGGGGGACTATTTTACCTCCGGAATATTTTACCCAAGTGGACGCCATCATCATTTAACCATACAGTATAGCTGCATGCCCTCGGGAAAAATTACGGCTGTAGTTTCCCCTTGCTTCAGCCGTTCGCAGTACCAGCACAGCAAGGCCGTTTTGGTTAGTGTTACAAGGCCAGATCAGTCAGTCATCCAGACTGTTGCTCCTGCAACTACTGAAAACTAACATTTGTCTGGCCTCTCAACACATACCCCTCCGTTGTGGTTGCACCTACGGTACGGCCATCTGTATCGTTGGGGCACGCAAGCCTCCCCTTACCAACGGCAAGGTCCATGGTTCATGGGGGTAGGACTTCCACCTCACTACGTTAATTTAAATTACTACTGTCACTGAGTTGCTGCTTTGCCTGACCGTCAGCGGCGTTAGCAGCACGTACCGATATATCCCCTCTCGTACCGATCGAGGTGGTTAGCACACTGGATTCGCATTCGGGAGGACGACGGTTCAATCCCGCGTCCGGCATTCCTGAATTAGGTTTTCCGTTATTTCCCTAAATCGCTCCAGACAAACGCCGGGATGGTTCCTTTGAAAGGGCACGGCCGAATTCCTTCCCCGTCCTTCCTTAATCCGATGAGACCGATGACCTCGCTGTTTGGTCTCTTCCCCCAAACAATCCAATCCAATCCCCTCTCGTAG
The DNA here is from genome assembly GCF_023864275.1 of Schistocerca cancellata. Classification (NCBI taxonomy): domain Eukaryota; kingdom Metazoa; phylum Arthropoda; class Insecta; order Orthoptera; family Acrididae; genus Schistocerca; species Schistocerca cancellata. The sequence continues at coordinate 71,201,452 of NC_064631.1, forward strand.
TTTCTTTGCTCATCTGCTATTTCTTCCCGTTCGTTGTCTGTCGTAGGGCAGTTCGGTTCGCGAGTTCGGGCTGCCAGTCAGTTGGAACGTGTCTGGAGCGCAGTCCGGACCTGCCAGTCGGGGAGTTGCAATGCGGCACTAGGGCAGTCGGGTTAAAGCGGCTGTGAGGTTTACTTCGACATGGCTCGCCCGGCCATTGCCGCCACGCATCACTTGAGCCGGGCCACGGTCTTGGTGCATCGTCGGTCGGCCGTCCTACCGGACGACGCGTTTTGGCTCGCCGATCTTTCATGAGTCGGATGTGTGTGTGTGTGTGTGTGTGTGCGTGTGCGCATCGACTCCCGATTTGTCTTCGTGCGTGCTTAGTTACTGTTTGGTATCGTCCAGGTCTTCGTGCAAGTGTTTGTCAGGTTGTGTGTGTAGTTGGCGTTATTTCCACTGACGACAATTTTAGATGTTGTTGGCATTCTGAGAGGAGTCGGTCGGTTGCTGCGGACCAGGGAAGTTACCTCCGCACGATACAGTCGGCTGCGTCCGCTGCCGGCCTTTGCGCAGCGTCGGAGCGTGCGTGTGTTGAGCTGTCCGATCGCTACGAACTTCGTGGTTCACCGACCCAGGACGTCAAAGTTGAGTAGTGTTTTCAACTGCCTAAGCCACGTCCATTCATGTTGTGTGGTTCGTTTCGGTGGTTCGCTGTTTGGGAGGTTTTCCTGTGAGCAACACCGAGTGTTTCTATTGCTGAAATTTAGCCGCCATGCGGTGCAATTAACTACATACAATTCAAGTGCATCAGCGGAATTTCCTGCCTTGTGGCCGTTAGTGTTTTGGTTACCTGCCCTAGCCACTGACGTGAATTCAGGCAGTGTTTCTTTTGGGTGAAGTTAACTATATTACCGTATTTCAAATTCAAGTGTATCAGCGGAATTTTCTGCCTTGTGGGCGTTAGTGTTTTGGGTTACCTGCTCTGGCCACTAACGTAATTTCAGGCAACGTGCGTTCCTCACCTGTTGTCGCTGTCCAACATTCTGTGTGGTTTTGACAGCTTAATACATTTTTCGTTGTGGAAAATCACGTTCGTGACTTTTTGTGTTTGAGTTCTCATGTACCGATTGGTGGCAAGCAAGTCGTTTAGTCTGTCGGTCCGTGGCTGTCCCTTGGTTGGGCTCCGACGGATCAAGTGTAGTTGGGCTCACCACCTGTCTCGCTTAAGTGAACGAGGGTAGTCCGACCTCCCTGGAGGCTTCTGAGTGCCGTTTGCTTTATTGTCTTTCTCGCCGGTGTTTAATTTTCTGCTAATAATCAATCAAAGCCAGTGATTTAAAAATTCTTGATTTTGAATTTTGAAAAATCAACTGTGGACCTTAAGCCGCTTAAAACCTTATTCTTGAGATTACCTTTTAAGCAAAACCATTGCGCCCTTCTGTCTTAAAAGATTATGCTGATATATTTTAAAATTTTCAAATTTAATTGTTGCCCTCAGCCGCTTGTATTGCACCTTGCATATGTTTGTTGTATCTACTTTTGCCTTGAGGCTTTCCTGCCTAGCTGTGATACTATATGTATTTTAATTATATTATGTGCTATTTTAATTGCATTTTTATTTTGTTGACTCTTAAGATTTCTTGTTTGGAGGCCCTCAGCAGTGAAATAATTGCCTTTTTGAAACTCGTAGTTTTAAAGGTTCGGCTATGTGCCGTTTTGGTTTAAAAGTGTTATTAAATTATAATAAATTACAATTTTGAGTGAACCTGACCGACACCTTATTTGGCCCTTTCCACAATCTCAGTCACCTGTTCTGCCCTGCGGGTTTAGTGGGCCTCTCAGAGATGCTTAGGAGAGACTTTTCTAACATACAAGTATATCACAACATTTCGAATGATATACGTGGCCCGCCTTTGACATCGTTTCACTACCTCTCAATACATTCGCCTTCACAGTTTACACATTCTCCCCTGCATTCCAGCCAATTCTGGAAATGTCTTTTTTTTCTCTCTTCGCTGTTGTTTCTACAAAAACGTCCCGTTGGAAAGATTAAGTAGTATTTTTTGCTGTGTTCTGGTCACGCATATTTTATTCGACGTAAGGAAAGAAATAGATCGACTGCTACGGTCGCAGGTTCGAATCCTGCCTCGGGCTTGGATGTGTGTGATGTCCTTAGGTTAGTTAGGTTTAAGTAGTTCTAAGTTCTAGGGGACTGATGACCACAGATGTTAAGTCCCATAGTGCTCAGAACCATTTTTTTTAGAAATAGATCTCTATATCGTATAAATCAGGTGAATGGAGACGTTTTTCTCCGTCAAATAATTGTCGCTTACCACGTGACATCGGGCATTGTCATGATGGATGTTGCGACGTTTCTGATTGGTTCTGATAAATTCATTGATTACTTGTGACAAGCAAGTTGTTGTATTCCATTCAGTATTCACTGCTCTTCGATCATCTGAGTCAGTGGTTGTAATATGTCGAGAGTAAGCAAAGAAAAAGTCGATCATATTCTTCAAAGTGCTTCGCGAACGAGCAGTTTTTGTTGGCATCGGTTCTTCTCGAAACACCCGTACATTGATTACTGCTTAGTTTGCGGTTGGTATGTATGTATTCAAGTTTAGTCTCTCGTTACGATGTTGTACACAGATTTGCCACTTCCTCGGTCGCACTTCTTAAGCAATCTCTTATTCCAGTAGGTTCGGCCCTGTATTTGAGATTCGTTCAAATTTTGCGGAATCCGCGAGAAACAGGTCTTTTTTAGCAGCTAATTGTTCATGCAAAATCGAATTTGCTGCAGTCTTTAATATACCTTATTTAGCTAATACTGTTAGTTTCATGTTCTATGTATCATTTGAGATATTAATCATATTTCTTCGTAACGAGTCATTTTAGATTCACGTTACACATTCATACGCAATTAATGACTACAAACTGATCATTTAGAAGATTTAAAAAAATTCCGATGTGAGTTAGTTACACCTAGTAATCACTTTTTACGGATTAAAAACTCTGAATTCTTCTGCATGATAGGAGTTATCAATGAGAATTTCACTTTGTTTTCTCATTTAACTTTGCTCTGTGTCAGACATTTTATATCACTGGGCGACTGGCCAACAATTTTAGTGGCAGCATTGTGCACCCATTTCAGTGCTAAATATAACCTTAATCTAGGGTAATAAATGTCATTTTTTCTTCTGGTATTGTACTTATGTACATCATTGTTCATATTGAGCTGTAGAGGATTACTTACAACAAACTTCATAAGGGAATCAATATACTGTGAATCAGTAGTCAAAGATGCCTAACGCATTAAATAGATGTACTGTATCTTATGCACTATAAGACTCTGCAGACTATAGGACGTACATTAATTTTTAAGCAATTTAAAAAAAAATATTTTTATCATTTTCATTATTAGATTGCAAACCCAGACTAAAAAATTTCTTAGCTTATAAAACCGAACTGACCTTTAAAATCACTGAAAATCGACATCTGAACTTTCTTCTTCTTCTTCCTTTTCCTTGTCATCTTGATATATAAGATGATCTTCACTGCCATCGATAGTATTAATTAGGCCCGCATCTCGTGGTCGTGCTGTAGCGTTATCGCTTCCCACGCCCGGATTCCCGGGTTCGATTCCCGGCGGGGTTAGGGATTTTCTCCGCCTCGTGATGGCTGGGTGTTGTGTGCTGTTCTTAGGTTAGTTAGGTTTAAGTAGTTCTAAGTTCTAGGGGACTGATGACCATAGATGTTAAGTCCCATAGTGCTCAGAGCCATTTGAACCATTTTTTGATAGTATTAATTATGCCGCACTTGTTGAAAGATTTAACAATAGCGTCTGCTCTCTCTCTCTCCCTCTACACCAGGATTGTTTTATCTACTGACACACGTGTTTGATTGCAGGTCGTTTTAAAGCTACCTTCGATGCGAATTCATGTTGGGTTCCGTCCATCGTCCATTTGTTCCACTCCTCTCTCATATAGACTTTATATCTTTTATTTATAGAGACATCAAGAGATTGCAATTGTGAAGTAAGTCCTCCCGGAATTGCAGCAAGTTCTGTATTTCCTGGTCTCAGTTTCTCTTTCACAGAATTATTCAAATGTCCACTAAACTGACGTAGCGCAAGAAGAGAACTCTTCTTCAATAAAGCACCTTTCCTTATCTCCCACACTGCGGTAAGCTGTAATTTCGATATTACGCGAGGCTATGGCACTGTTTTGCGCTTGAAAATGACTACTGGGTGAAGTTTAATACGGTCAGAACAACACGAAAAGAAAAAAGTGTAGTGCGTTTTTCTGATGACCACTTGTTTTTATAGCTACAGTCTTACCACCTTTCATGACAACAGCTGTGTTATTCGGCAGATCAAAATTCGGAGGAGTTTCGTCCATATTCTCTGTTTGGCTTAGTTCCACCCGGGTTTTCTTTAGATGTTGAATGATAAAGGGATGGAAAGATGATATTTTCTCTTCATACTTTTGTGACATTTTCGAAGATATTTTGATTTTGGTTCAAATGATAAGTCCATGGCACTTCCTAATCGTGTAGGACGAACCAACTCCACCCTTGGAGTCTGTTAACTTCCCCAGTAGTGCTAGCATACGACAGAGTATATGAATCATCTTTGTATTAATTCTAATGACATTTTGACGGTGTCCTTGAATCCATTTAAATACGTCTTTTCTAGTTTGCGCCATTTTGCATTCAGTCCTGTATTTGCACATTTAGTCTTCCTCATTTCTTTCAGCTTTTCTTTACTAGACCGCCAATAACGAATGGATTTTTTCTGTCAGTGAACGGCAGAAGTGCGATTCAGTTGCTCTGTTTCCATGTTCTTCTGCATATGTTACTACCTTCAATTTATAGCCCGCATCATATGAGTACCTGTAGTTTTTATTTAATTTTTTTTTCGTTACAAAACTAGTTACTAACAAAAATATTTTACTGTTACCAGCAACACAAATCACTTTCAGTTCAAGTTCACTATTATCGTAGACTGAAATGACGCATCATAAGCTAGACAGTGTACTGGGTTTGTAACGGTGGGCTGGAGGGAGACAGTGTTAGCAAGCTTGTGTACCTCGCAACTCATGTTCGTCACATCGGTACACTGTTGCTGCCAGTTGAATCCACTGTTGCCAGATCGATAGGTTTCCCGCGGCATCGAATGTATGGTCACTTTTAAGACAGGTGGGACTTAAAAATCAAACACTCGTCATTTTTATATTAATTTCGAACGTAAGACGGACTTGAATTTTGGGGGCAATTTTTTGAAGAAAAAAAAACTGCGTCTTAGTCCGTAAAATGTGGTATACAACATGGTCGTGGGTGAGCACTACATATTCTTCTTAAAGCATGTTTTCGAGCAATGAAGACTTTCTTTCTGAGCGGCGAGTTATCGCAGAACATTATTCCATGTGAGATTACGGAATGAAAATACGCAACATTTGTCAAATTACTGATTTGTCTCTTTCCCAGATTTGCGATAATTTGAAATACAAATGTGGATGGGCAACGTTGTTTCAGAAATTCCAAAGTCTGTTTTTTTTTTACTTTAAATTCTCACCAAAATGGACACCTAAAATTTTTGAAGTTTGCACGCTAGTTGCTATTTCTTCTCCGGCATCTCTCACCCCCATGCGAGCAGGAGCGCCTGCTCGGGCTTCGCCGCGAAGCATCGTACACTGTCATGAAGAATGTGTGGGATGCAGTGCCAGAAGGAAACACTGTTGTGCCCTTTCACCTCGTGTGTTTCACTGTTGATGCACGCACGTTGTGTTTCTTAAGGGGCTCCGGAACGCCCTATACTTGCAATGTTAAAATAACGCTTATAAATTACATCTTTCCTCACAAAGTATTTGAGGTAGGAAGTTGAACTTTTTACAGATTATTTATTGGAATATGGGCTACAACTTAACACAGGGATTTTACAAAATTTTAGTTCAGTTATTAAAGATGATTTTTTTTCAATTGTAATGAAAATTCACAACATTTTTTTGCCATTTTTTATTTATATATTCAAAAATATACAGTTTTTTGGAAAAAGGCTGTGTTAAATTATGCAGAAGGTACTGTGTAACATTTACTGAAAGTTTGAAACAAGTATGTTTGGAAGATTCTTAGAAAACATGTAATTAGTATGAGAAAATAAAAGTTTTGGGAATCGAGCGACAAAGATTGGATTAACTTTTTAGTGCATTCCAGATCCATAGGATGGATTATCTTCATCCTCTGCAAACGCCTCCTCCAGCTTCCTCTTGTTCCTCCTCCTGTTTACTCTTGCTTGTATTTCTAGACTCTTTACAGCCCTGTCTGCAGCCCGAAGGCGTTCCTTGTCTAAAGCAAGCATCGCTCCTACCATGTTAGAATGTTATTATTTACAGTAATAACACATAGCTTTGGCTTTCCTACATTTCTCCTTTTCTTAAAAGCCTTCAGAGGATTTCTAATAACTTTACTTTTACTCATTATTATACTTGAACAAAACAGAGACTCAAGAAACAGAATTAATTACGAATATTTTCGAGATAACGACAGAGTAAATAAACATGAAACAATCGACAATCACACCAGCGATATATATTGAACCATCACAGGTTAGCCACAACACATACTTTATCTCACATCACTAAAATGTACCTGATGAACACGGACGTTAATAATAACACCAATTGACAGCAGTTTAACAGCGCCACAGTGGGTCACGCCCATGTAGAACACATTTCAAAAAAAATTTAAAAATAGTTGTAGTCTTCGGAATTGAATAAATTATTATCTATTAAAAGGTAATAGTCTGCAGATTCAGAAAACGCAAAAAAGTAAAAATTGGACTTTTCATGATTTTGAGCCTTTCCGGAGCCCCTTACGCATTTAGGTCGCTCGAACTGGCCTTCCGTGCTGTCAGACAGTACGCACTGGAACTGACTCGAGGACAGCACTACTTCAGCTGACCTTCTGCTGTCAGATACACACAGTGGACGTGCCAAATGACGCACGTCCAACGCATTACTGTGGTGTTGCCACTGTTCTTTATCCAACCTATGTGTTTATGACACCTGATTATGATTTGTGTACTGAAACTGATTGTATAGTACGGAAATTTTTATCCGGAGCTGTTGGTAGTGAATCACGAATTTCTGAAATAACACGGGCTTTGGAACAGCACCCTCTTAAAATATATTGTTTTATTACTTGGAATAAAACTGTCTGTAGAATTATTTACTTTTACAAAGACCCTCGTACAGGGTGTTTCAAAAATGACCGGTATATTTCAAACGGCAATAAAAACTAAACGGGCAGCGATAGAAAACACCGTTTGTTGCAATATGTTTGGGACAACAGTACATTTTCAGGCAGACAAACTTTCGAAATTACAGTAGTTACAATTTTCAACAACAGGTGGCGCTGCGGTCTGGGAAACTCTATAGTACGATATTTTCCACATATCCACCATGTGTAGCAATAATATGGCGTAGTCTCTGAATGAAATTACCCGAAACCTTTGACAACGTGTCTGGCGGAATGGCTTCACATGCAGATGAGATGTACTGCTTCAGCTGTTCAATTGTTTCTGGATTCTGGCGGTACACCTGGTCTTTCAAGTGTCCCCACAGAAAGAAGTCACAGGGGTTCATGTCTGGCGAATAGGGAGGCCAATCCACGCCGCCTCCTGTATGTTTCGGATAGCCCAAAGCAATCACACGATCATCGAAATATTCATTCAGGAAATTAAAGACGTCGGCCGTGCGATGTGGCCGGGCACCATCTTGCATAAACCACGAGGCGTTCGCAGTGTCGTCTAAGGCAGTTTGTACCGCCACAAATTCACGAAGAATGTCCAGATAGCGTGATGCAGTAATCGTTTCGGATCTGAGAAATGGGCCAATGATTCCTTTGGAAGAAATGGCGGCCCAGACCAGTACTTTTTGAGGATGCAGGGACGATGGGACTGGAACATGGGGCTTTTCGGTTCCCCATATGCGCCAGTTCTGTTTATTGACGAAGCCGTCCAGGTAAAAATAAGCTTCGTCAGTAAACCAAATGCTGCTCACATGCATATCGCCGTCATCAATCCTGTGCACTATATCGTTAGCGAATGTCTCTCGTGCAGCAATGGTAGCGGCGCTGAGGGGTGGCCGCGTTTGAATTTTGTATGGATAGAGGTGTAAACTCTGGCGCATGAGACGATACGTGGATGTTGGCGTCATTTGGACCGCAGCTGCAACACGGCGAACGGAAACCCGAGGCCGCTGTCGGATCACCTGCTGCACTAGCTGCGCGTTGCCGTCTGTGGTTGCCGTACGCGGTCACCCTACCTTTCCAGCACGTTCATCCGTCACGTTCCCAGTCCGTTGAAATTTTTCAAACAGATCCTTTATTGTATCGCTTTTCGGTCCTTTGGTTACATTAAACCTCCGTTGAAAACTTCGTCTTGTTGCAACAACACTGTGTTCTAGGCGGTGGAATTCCAACACCAGAAAAATTCTCTGTTCTAAGGAATAAACCATGTTGTCTACAGCACACTTGCACGTTGTGAACAGCACACGCTTACAGCAGAAAGACGACGTACAGAATGGCGCACCCACAGACTGCGTTGTCTTCTATATCTATCACATCACTTGCAGCGCCATCTGTTGTTGAAAATTGTAACTACTGTAATTTCGAAAGTTTGTCCGCCTGAAAATGTACTGTTGTCCCAAGCATATTGCAACAAACGGTGTATTTCTATCGCTGCTCGTTTAGTTTTTATTGCCGTTTCAAATATACCGGTCATTTTTTAAACACCCTGTAGATGCCGATAAGACGGAGATCAGTGTTGACAAGTCTTACTGGTACACAGCCACGGCAAATCGCGGGCTGTACGCGGGCCCAGAGGGGACTGAAGGGAAGGAAAGGGATGGAAAGCCAGGGAAGGGAATGGAAGGCAAGTGTCGCCGCTTGACAGGACAGGGGGTGGGGGTTGTGGTGTGAGGGTAGGTAGGCGTGGCGAGAGGACGCCATGTGTCTTGTCCGGGCAGGAATTCCAATAAACGGCACTGCGTGACCCGGGGCGTCTGTCGTCGCGTCCGCTGAGCGCCTCGCGTTTAAAAACTGTGAAGCGTGGGCGGGGGTTGGTGGCGGGGGCGGGGGCGGGGGCGAGCCGAGCCAGTACCCGACCGCCTTGCAGGGGCGGCTGAAACTATTTCTGCCGGCACCTGGCCGCTGCAATCAGGCAGGAAAACAGGCGTTTGCTGATCCATATCTTCCTTACTGCATCCTGTGATTAGTTCACTTTGCTGTGGTACCTCTCGCCTGCCCTCCACTTCCGCTAAAAAATGGAACCCAAAGGCTGTCTATAGAGCCGCCGTCTACACGCCACCGTGTACGTGGCCTCATGGCGGCTTTCGCATGTACGGAGCACGGGCTGGGGCCGTCCGAAAGCCACACGGAAACTGTGGCGTTAACACGGTCACGCGTGTGGCAGTGAGGGCTTCAGCCTAGTTTACATGCACGCACTCGGTTGCAAAAAGTGTATGCGTCGAAACGAGTGTTGCAAAGTTACTCTGGAGCGCAGAGTTAACGATGAAGGTAACTTTTGCGAGATGTTTGTCTGCGATGTAACTTAGCTCGTCCAAACTTGGACCACACAGAAAACAATTGGCACAGTATACTAGAGGTGGTAAATGAAAGAAATACGCAATGAGACGAACACAAATGACACTTTTAACGCAAGACTGTGATTTCACTGAAGTCACCGCGAGTCATGAAGGTTCCTCAGGTCATTACAAAATGGGAATGGTGGTTCTTAATAGGGTGTACTCTGCAATGTGCCCCCGTGCTGGCCACAAGGTTGGTGAAGAGTTTTTGAGACACGGCGCACCATTCCTACAACATCGCTATTGATAACTCCTGGCGCTGCAGTTATGGACTGTACGGCTGGTACAGGCGGAGGTTCGAGTCCTACCCCGGGCATGGGTGTGTGTGTGTGTGTGTGTGTGTGTGTGTGTGTGTGTGTGTGTATGACATTAGCAGTCAAGTCCCATAAGATATCACACAAATTTGAACGTTTTGCCGCTAGCATACATCACATACAACCATAATCTCTTTGGATTTTCTGCCAGGTTCTTTTTTGTGGAAACTATTATAAGCATCTATCATTGAAGTGCGTGCTAAATTTCGAGCTTCTGTAAAACATCGCGAATCTCGGAGATTTTGCGTCTGTTTAAATTTGGCGTGTTTTTTCGTTGTTTCTGTAACAGTGCTCTGATCCGTTTTGTGTATCAAGGACGATCAGCTATGTCGTTTCTTAATTTATTTGGTATAAATCTCTCAACTGCACTTCATTAACTGTCTCACTCAACAAGCAGATCGATGTTTCTATGCAAGTATGTAAGATAATTCATTTTTTAGTGTACTCTCATTGAGTAAATTCTGAAGAATTTCAATTGAAGAAGCGTTATCCTTAATTAGTTTATTAATCACCTATTCAAAATTTAGAAAATTGTTTGGTTAATACACTGCTCCTTTCAGTCATATCCCCCAACCGAGGTGGAAGTGCAACATCAGGATTTTTGGCCCAGAACAAATCAGTTCCTGTTGGCGCTTTCACAAACATCCTTTTGCTGTTTGAGATCAATCTGTCCACTTTGGAAAACAATGTACGTATCTGCTCATATAGACTGTGTAAACTATGTACTTTATAAGTTATTTGTATCATGCCTGGGAAGCTTACGTAAAGGCCTTTGGCTGCCTTCTTCACACATGGAGCACCATCCGGAAGTAAAACGCCATCAAATTTCACCCAGTTCGGTCAGAACAACTGCAGAGATTCATTGTTACGTGACTCGATGCTGATATTTTTTACATGGAAATGAAAAACGCCACGTAGAAACAACACCTTCATTTATCAGCACACTTATCTCAGTATTTCCCACATTCCTACCGCTAGCGTCTGGTGATTTGTCAATGCTTATGCATATTTTTCATTATTTTCACGTTCTTTCCTGGTTTTCCTTAGCATTTCTTCGCAACAGGCTGTCATACAATTTTCTTAATGTTGATTTATTCTTCTGGTGTTTCAAAATTTGTAAATTCCGTAACAAAATTTCTGAGCGATGGGCTTCTCAGTTCATATGAAGCAATATCACACGAAATAAAAGTGTTGCATAAATCTGCATAATACTCTAGGTATGAAACTAGGGTATGTGAAGAGGAAGCTGCTTCACCTAAAAGAACTTGTCTAGAAGTTGTCCGCGAAGCCGCTATTCTATGTTTTCTACGTGCTAAATGTTGCAAGGCTTGAGATCACCGGTCTCTATTTATTGATTTCCCACGTTTTTGACAGTAGAGAATTTGTCCATTAATTGTCAAGTTGCCACTAATTTCAGCAACATGTTATTGCAAACAAGAGCAAGCATTTCACTTTATTATTGATCTGCTGCAAATATAATTTCCTTGAGACGTACGAAACTTAACTATACCTTCCATAATGATAGAAGCTAAAGAAATGAATTAAAATTTGTGCAATGGCCGTGACTTAAGCTAAATCTCCTCTTTACTACGCAGATATGCCATCTATTACATCACCGTAGCAGTACGGCTAAGAGACCTTCCTCCAATGCCGTCCTAACGTCAATTCACGCCTTCAGCATTGGACTGGGGTACTCAGTGCAGGTGTGTTAGCCATTCTGTTATGGTGGTGTTACTGTTAACACATCTGGCTAGTAAGCGGGGGACCTGACTAAGTCCCGACGTTGCTACAATTTTTAATTCGGTTCTTCAGCTTCTGTCGTTATCGTATTTTACGTTCGGCATTATATCACCAGTCGCTTCACTTAAGATACCTTACAGTACAAACACCCCACTTTAAACAAGATGAAGGCAATGGCTGAAGACGGCTGTGTACAGAGCCCGAGCTGTCCACGTCATAAATAATGGATACCCATTTCAGATAGCGTGGTAGCTCATGTAGTGGTGATCACTGTCTATGCAGTATGCCTATGAATGAGGTCCATTCAAATTGCGTTCTCATAATATGACAGTGCACGAGATTTTCTGTTACATTTAAATATTATAACAAAGAAAATTGGTAAATTATACGTTTTTAGCAAAATTATTTAAAACATTTATTTACATAAAATATTACAAAAATGCGCATTTTTATGTGAAACTAAGTTTTGTGTATGCCTGAAGTGTGCTCTGTTTTAAGAATTTCAGTCTTAGTTACAGTTTTTTTATCAATAAGCAAATAAAAATATTTATTTACATAAAAATCCGTTCCCTACAAGTTTCTAAGTGTCCTCGTTCTCAAATACTGGATGAACAAAATGTGGGAAATCGTGCGTCATGGGCTGCATTTCTTTTTCACTTCTTTGATGTGTGCAGAGTTTATGGCTCTGAGCACTATGGGACTCAACTTCTCAGGTCATTAGACCCCTAGAACTTAGAACTAGTTAAACCTAACTAACCTAAAGACGTCACACACATCCATGCCCGAGGCAGGATTCGAACCTGCGACCGTAGCGGTCTCGAGGTTCCAGACTGCAGCGCCTAGAACCGCACGGCCACTTCGGCCGGCTGTGCAGAGTTTTTCTCCCACTCTAATTCTCCGCAAGCCATGTCATGAGTGCCAAGTTTGGCTGAAACTGATTCAGTGGTTTCGGAGGAGATGTGGAACGTGCATAAATCATGCATCCATACATACGTATGCACATTTCTTTAATGTATATCGGTGTTTTTTTCGTGAATGGGTTTTATTGAAATAAAGGCTATACGGTGCCCCAAGCTGTGCTCAGGTTACTTACGAAATCCGCATGAAAATTTATCTAATAACTTTGGAGAAGAGTGTTTAGACAGACAATTTTACAGAATTATCATTGGTACATACAGTTGAAGTTTCCCCAGTAATCAAATAACAAGTAAAGAAGAAGTTACAAAAGGAGATCAAGGAAGCCACTATGGGAAGGAGATGAGCGGGACAGAGAAATACCAGCTGTGAGGAGCAACAGCGGATCGTCTTGGCGTCAGTGTTGACCTAGCTTTAGCCTGTAGGCGGTCCCATCTGGCTGTAGTATGTAGACGGTAGTCTTACGATCGTGTGAATCGCGAAGATAACCCACTTTCCACGAATAGTAATCGTCGTACTAGACTTTCTAACGGTCTCACCACTCCTACATACATCAAAAACAGTTTTCCATCACCTTGGTTCTGAGAATTTCAGAAGCTGTACAGAAAATTGGAATAGAGATCAACATAAATGTCATTTTCGCTCTTTATATTGCTTATGAAAACCACACATTGCATGTTGTACCACCATACAGCGAGACCTTCAGAGGTGTTGGTCCAGAATGCCGTACACACTGGTACCTCTAATGCCCACTAGCACGCCCTCTTGCATTGGTGCATGACTGTATTCGTCGTGGCATACTATCCACAAGTTCATCACGGCACTATTGGTCCAGGTTGTCCTACTCCTCAGCGGCGATTCGGTGTAGATCCCTCAGGTTGATGGGTCACGTCGTCCATAAACAGCCCTTTTCAGTCTATACCAGGCATGTTCGATAGGGTTCATGTCTGGAGAACATGCTGACCACTCTAGTCGAGCGATGTCGTTATCCTGAAGGACGTCATTCACAAGATGTGCACGCTGGGGTTGCGAATTATCGTCCATGAAGACGAATGTCTCGCCAACATGCTGCCGATATGGTTGCACCATCAGTTGGAGGATGGCATTCACGTATCGTACAGCTGTTACGGCGCTTTCCATCACCACAAGCGGCGTACATCGGCCCCATATAATGCCACCCCAAAACAGCAGGGAATCTCCACCTTGCTGCACTAGCTGGACAGTGTGTGTACGTCGTTCAGCCTGACCGGGTTGCCTCCAAACACGTCTCCGACGATTGTCTGGTTGAAGGCATATGCGACACTCATCGGTGAAGAGAACATGATGCCAGTCCTGAGTGGTCCATTCGGCATGTTGTTGGTCCCATCTGTACCGCACTGCGTAGTGTCGTGGTCGCAAAGATGGACCTCGCCATGGACGTCAGCAGTGAAGTTGCTCATCATACAGCCTATTGCGCACAATTTGGGTCGTAACACGACGCCCTGTGGGCGCACTAAAAGCATAATTCAACATGGTGGCGTTGCTGCCAGGCTTCCTCCGAGCCATAGTCCGTAGGTAGCGGTCATCCACTGCAGTAGTAGCCCTTGGGCGGCGCGAGCGAGGCGTGTCATCGACAGTTCCAGTCTCTCTGTATCTCCTCCACGTCCGAACAACATCGCTTTGGTTCATTCCGAGACGCCTGGGCACTTCCCTTGTTGAGAGCCCTTTCTAGCACAAAGTAACAATGCGGACGCGATCGAACCGCAGTATTGACCGTTAGGCACGATTGAACTGCACACTACACGAGCCATGTACCTCCTTCCTGGTGGAATGACTGGAACTGATCGGCTGTCGGACCCCCTCCGTCTAATAGGCGCTGCTCATGCGTGGTTGTTTACATCTTTGGGCGGGTTTAGTGACATCTCTGAACAGTCAAAGGGACTTTACCTGTGACACAATATGCACAGTCAACGTCTGTCTTCAGAAGTTCTGGGAAACGGGGTTGATGCAAAACTTCTTTTGATGTGTGTATTTGTGTGTGAGGCTCTCGAGCCGTACTTCCGCTAACATGGCACCTACCACAAGCACCTTCCAGATGGACACTGTCTATGTCTACGCCACATGTTCACTGCTCCAGGACAGGGACAAACGTGAGGCAGAGTGAACTTGCTGGCACCTGCTTAAAAACTCGCTCACAACAGAAAACACCACCACTGCAACGCCTTTTTTAATGGATCGAGAGCGTGATAATTGCATGGAGGAGATCAAGACTGGTTGGGGAGGGGGCGATTTGAGTGTCTTCCACTTGAGTTGGCGTAACTTCTGCGTTACAACGTTTTCGATACGGTGTCGTGTCCTGACATAGGCGGGAGAGAGAAAAAGGGGTTGCTGATCAGTCTGCGCTCCCGAGCGGTACAGAGCAGAAGGCAGAAGGACAATTCACAGTGAAGGCATTTGATTATTTTCTTCTATCTGAGCCAACACTGGTACAGGTATTTACTAGAAATGCAGGTGGTGAGACTCGGTAGGGAACTCGTTGTGGAGACTCTTGGACAAATAGGGTTTTGAAATAGTTGTTTATTCGAGATAGGACTAACTAACACACTGGAGGCTAGTTCTAGAGTTAGAAAAAGCATGAATAACACTGAAACTTCCTGGCAGATTAAAACTGTGTGCCGGACCGAGACTCGAACTCGGGACCTTTGCCTTTCACGGGCAAGTGCTCTACCAACTGAGCTACCCAAGCACGACTAACGCCCCGTCCTCACAGCTTCACTTCTGCCAGTACTCATCTCAATCATGAATGACACTGTTACAACAGAAGCCAGTGCAGAAGTCTTAGGGGTGGATGCTAACCACAGCAGCAAACACTAGCAGCATCTTAAGGCAACAACTTAATTGCAAAACAAAACGTACTGAAAGTGACGCTGTTCACTGAGGCACTCCAAGTGAGAGAGCAGAATTACGCGGAGCTGGACCGAGGCTGGAGCCGACGGACGCGGATTCGGCAACCAGATCGTCTGATTGAGAACTCTGCCAAAATGCGGAATCTAGGGGTTTTAAAGAATCACGTGGGGGCACTGTTTATCCCACTTAAAGCCACCCAGTCAATCCCGTAGGTCTCTTGCAGGTGCCTGCCAATCATGGTTTAGTTAGGTTCCCTTCTACTACTCCTAAGGCGAGGATGTTAATGCAGTTGCACTAAGTCCGTATTTGGTATCTACATTGTTCAGCTGAAAGCTAAACGTAACTGCTCTGCCAAATAAGGCTTACAACATAATTGTTATACGTCATTTATCCCCGCTCCCCGGAGTAGGGACTGCTAGGTCAACAGTTTTTGGCGTTTTCGCTCTCTTTCTAACCCTTGTGAGTCTACGGACGTTGCTGTTCTCAGGGCTGATATCAAGATGGCTTTATACACTAGTACGTGCCTGTTGGTTACAAAGTTCTACGGTGACACCCTACTACAGCGTCTAGACGACATATGAAGTTACATGTCAATTCCTTGAAGAGTAACTAACGCCCTGGGACCACGTCTGGGGGCGTCTGCTTTTCCGTAAGGCTCTCTCCTTGCCGCTTACTTCATGTAACAGTATCTCTCCTAGTTTCGTCTGCCCTCAGCATCGTCTCTGCTTCCGCGCCTTGGAACGCCTGTCCTCCTTTCTCACAGCTTCAAGATAACACTACAGTAGCAAAGAATAATCAGTATTTTACAACGGGGACGTGCGCTATCATGAGATACCACCACCCTTTGCCGTACCATTCCACAACGGCGGTTTTCGACAGATATGCTTCCCGATACACAATCTT
Organism: Schistocerca cancellata; assembly: GCF_023864275.1. NCBI lineage: Eukaryota > Metazoa > Arthropoda > Insecta > Orthoptera > Acrididae > Schistocerca > Schistocerca cancellata. The sequence continues at coordinate 71,217,833 of NC_064631.1, forward strand.
CACTCTCCGATACATGTCTACTAGCAGTCAAGAAAAGAATAACAACACAGTGGTCCTGTTTGGATGCATTTAGTAATAATGTCGCCATAATTCAGATTTCCGTATTTGCCGCACGCACGTCGTAACGACACGAATGCCATACTAATCCCTTGTATAGATGTCGGTGCTTACATACCCGTGTCGGAGTCGCGCTACGTTGCGTATACGCTGCAGCAACCCCCACAAACGTAAATTTTATGATCGGCCCTTATAAGAAACAAAATAAAAGTAGTATCACAATATAGCAAGAATAGGGTCCTCAGGAACTTATTTGTTTCTCGATATGGCTTTGAATATGCAAGCAGCAAGTAGTCAGAGGATATGCCAGGCACGAAAAGTGGTGGACATTTCCATATCACTCAGACTTCTAGAAGCACATTTATCGTCTGCAAGATAAGCTTGCTGTGGTCGCTATCCACAACAAAAATAGGTAAAAATAACGGAATGTGGAGATGCGTCTAATGGAGTACTAAAGCCACACTAGTTGAAACTATAAATAAAACGATTCATATTTGAGTCCAAGCTGAGCACAAACCCAGAGTCAGTCCACGTTTTTCTTTTGCCTAAGAATAAGAGGCAAGAAATTAAAAATAATATTTATCATATCGCACTTGCACAGGCGATTAATATGAATGTTAAGAAAACCGCCACAGCTGTTATTGTAGGTGCATTTATTAAGCCACGACCGGTTTCCGCCTATGCTAACATCCTCGGGTAATCTTTAGTTTAACAAGACACACATTAAGTTAAAGCTACTAACATATGGATAATGTATGATATGACATTGTTACATGTAATGTTCATCAACAGTCTACCTATACGCCGGCTGCGGTGGTGTAGCGGTTCTAGGCGCTCAGTCCGGAACCGCGCGACTACTACGGTCGCAGGTTCGAATCCTGCCTCGGGCATGGATGTGTGTGATGTCCTTACGTTAGTTAGGTTTAAGTAGTTCTAAGTTCTAGGGGACTGATGACCACAGATGTTAAGTCCCATAGTGCTCAGAGCCATTTTTGAAGTCTACCTATACAGGGTGAGTCACCTCACGTTACCGCTGGATATATTTCGTAAACCACATCAAATACTGACGAACCGATTCCACAGACCGAACGTGAGGAGAGTGGCTAGTGTAATTGTTTAATACAAACCATACAAAAATGCACGGAAGTATGTTTTTTAACACAAACTTACGTTTTTTTAAATGGAACTACGTTAGTTTTGCTAGCACACCTCAACATATAAACAAATACGTAATCAGTGCCGTTTGTTGCATTGTAAAATGTTAATTACATCCGGAGATATTGTAACCTAAAGTTGACGCTTGAAACCTCCGACGTTCAGTTGCGTGTTGTAACAAACACTGGCCACGGTCGGCGAGCAGCATCTGCAGGGACATGTTTACGATGACGACCGTGTTTACAAGTGTGCCTGTAGTGCACTGTTGTGGTTTGGTCTAGCTGTCGCAGTGTCCGCATGTAGCGCTTGCTGCTATTGTTATTCTGCATTCGTCTCCGCAAGCAGACCAACTGTAGTACACCGTATTACCAGACGTCTGTGATAGTGTAGTGTTGTAGGAACTGTGACCCTGGTGTATTCGAACTCTGAAAAGGCGGAGAAGATACTCATCTATGGCGAGTGTCGACGAAATGCAGCTGAAGGCTGCAGGGTGTATGCAGAACGGTACCCGGACATAGAGCATCCAACGTGCCGCACATTGCAAAACGTCTACCGCCAACTGTATGCAACAGGTATGGTCGTAGCACGCAAACGGGTCCGTAACAGGCCCGTTACAGGAGAAGCGGGTGCAGTTGGTGTGTTAGCTGCTGTTGCCATGAACCGACACATGAGTACACGGGACATTGCGAGAGCCGGTGGACTGAGTCAAAGTAGTTCATGCGCATACTGCATCGTCACCGCTTTCACCCGTTTCATGTGTCGCTACATCAGCAATTACATGGTGATGACTTTAATCATCGAGTGCAATTCTGTCAATGGGCATTAACAGAGAATACGTTGCAGTTCTACCTGTTTACCGATGAAGCGGGTTTCACAAACCACGGGGCAGTGAATCTACGGAACATACATTACTGGTCCGTGGACAATCCTCGCTGGCTCAGACAGGTAGAGCGACAGCGACCGTGGACTGTAAATGTATGGTGCGGAATCATTGGCGACCACCTCATTGGTCCTCACTTCATTGCAGGGGCCCAAACAGCTGCCACATACATCGCGTTTCTACAGAATGATCTGCCAACGTTGCTCGAAAATGTCCCACTGGAAACGCGTCGACGTATGTGGTATCAGCATGATGGTGCACCTGCACATTCCGCAATTAACACTAGGCTGACCCTTGACAGGGTGTTCGACGGGCGTTTCATAGGACGTGGAGGACGCATAAATTGGCCAGAACGTTCTCCTGATCTTACACCTCTGGACTTCTTTCTGTGGGGTACGTTAAAGGAGAATGTGTACCGTGAGGATATGAAACAACGTATTGTGGCAGCCTGCGGCGACATTACACCAGATGTACTGCGGCGTGTACGACATTTATTACGCCAGAGATTGCAAGTGTGTGCAGCAAATGATGGCCACCACATTGAACATCTATTGGCCTGACATGTCGGGACACACTCTGCTCCACTCCGTAATTGAAAACGGAAAGCACGTGTGTACGTGTACCTCTCCCCTCATGGTAATGTACATGTGCGTCAGTGAAAAAGACCAATGAAAAGGTGTTAGCATGTGGACGTAATGTGCTGTTCCAGTCTCTTCTGTACCTAAGGTCCATCACCGTTCCCTTTGGATCCCTACGTAATTCGGTGCTCTCCGATACACACGATCGAACAGCGGAGGAGTGGTACTCAAGCGTCAACTTTAGGTTACAATATCACCGGATGTAATTAACATTTTACAATGCAACAAACGGCACTGATTACGTATTTGTTTATATGTTCAGATGTGCTAACAAAACTAACGGGGTTCTATTTAAAAAACATAGGTTTGTGTTAAAAAACATACTTCCGTGCATTTTTTTATGGTTTGTATTAACCAATTACACTAGCCCCTCTCCCCACGTTCGGTCTGTGGAATCGATTCGTCAGTATTTGATGTGGTTTACGAAATATATCCAGCGGTAATGTTAGGTGACTCACCCTGTATAATATAGAGTGGCAGAAATGTATCACTGTCATGGATTAAAATGCTTAGTCATCGACTAAAGCTTTGAGATATGCATGCTGGAATAAGACAAGCACATTGCTGTACTTATCTGAAAGTGCTTGGAATAAGCACGGGCAGCAGTACGCGTTCGGTACAGAACAGCAAGCAGTGCTGTATTGCTCTGACCGGGCACGATGCTCAGTGAAGCGTATTAGTGTACAGACAAACAAATGTAACACTTCACAGGTGGCGTCAAATGCCTATATTGCTTCGACATAAATGATTCACCTGAAATAGGAGTTACCTTAAGCCGCATAAGTCCGCCTCCGTAGCTGTATGGTCTACACGGTTGCCTGCCAAACAGCGGGCAAAGCTGCTACGGTCGCAGGTTCGAATCCTGCCTCGGACGTGGATGTGTATGATGTCCTACGGTTAGTTAGGTTTACTTAGTTCTAAGTATAGGGGACTGATGACCTCAGATGTTAAGTTCCATAGTGCTTAGAGCTATTTGAACCATTTTGAACAGATTAGTTAAACGAGTGATCAATTATAAACCAACAGCAAAGAGAGAGAGGGTTTCAGTGAAGATGAAACAGGCTGTAAACCTTCTCCATGAATTGAAGAAGGAGCAGGAGGAGGCTCCCTTTTTCTCTTTAACAATGATCCCACTTAGGCCAAGAACTACATTGAGCTACCTCTGATTCCACGAGCAGAAAACTACTGTTTTCCGTTTACCAAAACACATTTTACATTTCAAGTTTCCACCATTTCTGAAAGCACGTGGATGTAATTAAAAGTACACAGGCAGTAACTTAGATAATGGAACAAAAAATGAATTTATAATACTTTTGCTTACCTCTTCACTGAGAATTTGGGAAGGAAATTGCATTTAGATCTCCAAAAGAGCCTACAAAGGTGCACTCATAGATTTATTAAAGTTTCATATGGATCGGGAAATTAAGACTAAAAACAGCCGACCAGTTGCAATGGATAAAGCAATCTTTACCTAGGTTTCGACAGATTTAAATCTATCTTCTTCAGAAGGCGGTAGTATTACATTAATATGGGATGATGTATCGTCGTCATTTTTACAAATATCTGCATAAATCCATTAGTCCAAATTAAAATATAGCCCTGTAAATAGGGTTTGCCATGTAAATAAAATTTAGTACATGGATGTTACACGGCTCACAAGCTTGCACTTGCAGGCGCAACCAAGAGGAAAACAATTCTTCAAAACAAACAGAACTTGCTAGAGACTAATGTGAACCTTTTTCTGCAGATGTCACTTCACAGATACAGGAAAAGTTGGAGTAGTCCGCTTTATAAGGCCAGCGCAGCAGCAGTACAGCCAGTTCCTCGCCGAGCTAGGACCAGCTCCGACGGACCTCACTGATGCTCCTGATGAATGATCGCCTACAAATTATTTGTTTTTGTGTGTATATAGTGATTGTTCGAGAAGTGTAGGTTAGTTTCAATAAACGACATTATACTGAGTGATCTACAATACTGAGCATTCCTCACCTCCCGTAGGAAGTTCATGTCCTCCCTCAGGCATGGGTGTGTGTGTTGTCCTTAGCATAAGCTAGTTTAAGTTAGTTTAATTAGAGTCTAAGCCTAGGGACCGGTGACCTCAGCAGTTTGGTCCCATAGAACCTTACCACAAATTTCCAAAAAAGAGCTCCAGATGTAGGGAATTGCAGTGAGAGGTACAATTCGAAAAGCACTCATCAGTGATGCAAATGACTAAATTATGAAGCAATGCACAAAAGTCGTTTGGTCACGCGACTCTCACTGCACACAGTGTGCAACTTCCTGCCGACTTCACGACAGGAGAGTGAAGCATGGCGAGAGTTGTGTCATGATTTTGGCGGCCATGTCGTGGTGTCCCATGGGCTCCATGGATACTCGGCAAGGTGGCATAATGACCAAGGATTATGAGACCCTTCTGGCTGATCAGGTCCGTCCGATTGTGCAGTGTTTGTTCTCCAGTGATGATGCTGTGGTCCATGACGACAGGGGCCCCTGTTCACAAAGCCCGCCTCCTCGAGCGCTGGTCATGTTAACACAAGGACGAACTGTCGCATCTTCTTGGTCAACTCAGCCACAAGATGTCAATATGAATGTCTTTGTGGTCTGTGTTGGAGAGAATGGTGCGTGATCGCTATTCACTTCCAACATGGTTAGTTAAACTTGCTACTGCTTTGAAGTAGGAATGATGTAAGAGTGCCTTGGAAACCACGTAGGATCATCCATTCTGAGACGGCTGGAAGCTGCTTTCATTGACATCGGTTTTGATAAACCGCATTGTGCATGATAATGTGTTGTATTTCCATATTTTTTCCATCCCCAGATACGTCCATGCAGAGCCATGTAGACCTAATTTGATCAGTCTACATGGAGTCACACAAAACGTGCTTCTCGTCATGAAACAATACAGACACGGTTTGCATCGTGCTTGGCGCACATTCAGTAATGAGACAGAGTTTCAGACAGAACATAATATGCTCTTCATTGCGATCCACAACCGCAGCGCTCTGCAGCGGCAGGTGCCCGCTACATCTAGTGCCGAAATCAGACAGTTTGTTTACCACACCGGATGCACATAATATTCTAGCTCTGTTAAAACGCGGATTTGCTTGCGTGCCAGCCATGATGTTCTGTCCGTAGTACACACAAATAAAACTTTAATATTCATAATGTGATACACGGCAAGAAGAAAATGTCCGTGTCCAGACGTTAAGGACATCAGCTTATAAAATTTGCATTACAAATAGTGCAATGCAAAAGTACAGTAATCTGCCTCGTTTTTGTTGTTCTCTCTGTTGCTGTGGCCTTGAATCTTAAGAGTGATTTGACACAGTCCTCCACGCCAGTCTATCGTATGCAATCCTCTTCATTTCTGAATAACCACTGTGACCTACGTCCATCTGAACATGATATTGTATTGTAACTTTTGTCTCCATGCATTACCAAACTATCGATTCTTTGATGCCTCAGGATTCGTCCTATCGGTCGTCTCTTCCTTTCTGTTCATTTAGCCATTAATTTATTAATTTCCTTCTATGCAGTTCATTTCTGCACCTCCTCATTAGTTACTCGAGCTATTCACCTAATATTCAGCATTTGCCTTTACCATCACGTTTCAGAATCTTCTGTTCTGTTCTTGTCTGACACGGTAGAGAGGCAGCATGAAGGTGGTTCATTGAACCCTCTGCCAGGCACTTTATTGTGAATAGCAGAGTAATCACGTAGATGTAGATGTGAACAGCTCCTCGTTTAACTCCCATAGAAGGCAAGACTACACTCCAGCCAAATATCTTCAGAAAAAACTTCCAAAGACTAAAATTTATTCCCTTGTTGTTGTTGTTGTTGTTATCTCCCAGTACTTACTGCAACCTACGTCCTTCTGAACCTGCTTAGTGTATTCATCTCTTGGTCTCCCTCTACGATTTTTACCCTCCACGCTGCCCTCCAATGCTAAATTTGTGATCCCTTGATGCCTCACAACATGCCCTACAAACCGGTCCCTTCTTCTTGTCACGTTGTGCCACTAACTCCTCTTCTCCCCTATTCTATTCAATACCTCCTCATTAGTTACGTGATCTACCCATCTAATCTTCAGCATTCTTCTATAGCACCACATTTCGAAAGCTTCTGTTCTCTTCTTGTCCCAACTATTTATCGTCCATGTTTCACTTCCATACATGGCTACACTCCATACAAATATTTTCAGAAATGACTACCTGACACTTATATCTATACTCGCTGTTAACAAATTCCTCTTCTTCAGAAACGCTTTCCTTGCCATTGCCAGTCTACATTTTATATCCTCTCTACTTCGACCATCATCAGTTACTTTGCTCCCCAAATATCAAAACTCCTTTACTACTTCAAGTGTCTCATTTCCTAATGTAATACCCTCAGCATCACCCGACTTAATTCGACTACATTCCATTATCCTCGTTTTGCTTTTGTTGATGTTCATCTTATATCCTCCTTTCAAGACACTGTCCATTCCGTTCAACTGCTCTTCCAAGTCCTTTGCTGTCTCTGACAGAATTACAATATCATCGGCGAACCTCAAAATTTCTTCTCCATGGATTATAATACCTACTCCGCATTTTTCATTTGTTGCCTTTACTGCTTGCTCAATATACAGATTGAATAACATCTGCGAGAGGCTACAACCCTGTCTCACTCCGTTCCCAACCACTGCTTCCCTATCATGCCCCTCGATTCTTATAACTGCCATCTGGTTTCTGTACTAATTGTAAATAGCCTTTCGCTCCCTGTATTTTACCCCTGCTACCTTTAGAATTTGAAACAGAGTATTTTAGTCAACATTGTCAAAAGCTTTCTCTAAGTCTACAAATGCTAGAAACGTACGTTTGCCTTTCCTTAATCTTTCTTCTAAGATAAGTCATAAGGTCAGTATTGTCTCACGTGTTCCAACATTTCTACAGAATCCAAACTGATCTTCCCCGAGGTCGTCTTCTATCAGTTTTCCGTTCGTTTGTAACGAATTCGCGTTAGTATTTTGGACCTGTAACTTATTATACTGATAGTTCGGTAATTTTCACATCTGTCAACACCTGCTTTCTTTGGGATTGGAATTATTATGTTCTTCTTGAAGTCTGAGGGAATTTCGAATGTCTCATACATATTGCTCACCAGATGGTAGAGTTTAGTCAGGACTGGCTCTCCCAAGACCGTCAGTAGTTCCAATGGAATGTTGTCTACTCCCGGGGCCTTCTTTCGACTCAGGTCTTTCAGTGCTCTATCAAACACTTCACGCAGTATCGTATCTCCCATTTCATCTTCATCTGCATCTTCTTCCATTTCCATAATATTGTACTCAAGTACATCGCCCTTGTATAGACCCTCTATATACTCCTTCCACCTTTCTGCTTTCCCTTCTTTGCTTAGAACTGGGTTTCCATCTGAGCTCCTGATATTCATGCAAGTGGTTCTCTTTTCTCCAAAGGGCTCTTTAATTTTCCTGTAGGCATTATCTACCTTACTCTAGTGAGATAAGCCTCTACATCCTTACATTTGTCCTCTAGCCATCCCTGCTTAGCAGTTTTGCTCTTCCTGTAGATCTCATGTTTGAGACGTTTGTATTCCTTTTTGCCTGCTTCATTTACTGCATTTTTATATTTTCTCCTTTCATCAATTAAATTCAATATTTCTTCTGTCACCCAAGGATTTCTACTAGCCCTGGTCTTTTTACCTACTTGATCGTCTGCTGCCTTCACTACTTCACCCCTCAAAGCTACCCATTCTTCTTCTGCTGTATTTCTTTCCTCCATTCCTGTCAATTGTTCCCTTATGCTCTCCCGAAACTCTCTACAACCTCTGGTTTAGTCAGTTTATCCAGGTCCCATCTCCTTATTTCCCACCGTTTTGCAGTTTCTGCAGTTTTAATCTATAGTTAATAACCAATAGATTGTGGTCAGAGTCCACATCTGCCCCTGGAAATGTCTTGCAACTTAAAAAATGGTTCCTAATTCTCTGTCTTACCATTATATAATCTATCTGATACCTTTTAGTATCTCCAGGGTTCTTCCATGTATACAACCTTCTTTTATGATTCTTGAACCAAGTGTTAGCTATGATTAAGTTATGCTCTGTGCAAAATTCTACCAGACGGCATCCTCTTTCATTTCTCTCCCCCAATCCACATTCACCCATTATGTTTCCTTCTCTCCCTTTTCCTACTCTCGAATTCCAGTCACCCATGACTATTAAATTATCGTCTCCCTTCACTGCCCGAATAATTTCTTTTATCTCATCATACATTTCATCAATTTCTTCATCATCTGCAGAGCTAGTTGGTATATAAACTTGTACTGCCTTAGTAGGCGTGGGCTTCGTGTATATCTATTTATTCCCTACATTCATAAAAATAAATGCTTTTCTTGCCCCTGCAAGTCTGCATTTTAAATTATGTCTACTTCGGCCATCATCTGCTATTTTGCTGCCCAAAGAGCAAAACTGATCTACTATTTTTGATACGTATCTCTTTACTTTATCTAATTCCCTCAATATTGCCTGAGTTCATTCTACTTCATGCTAATATCCTTGTTTCACTTATGTTGATGTTCACGCTGTAACATGTTATTACGAAACTATTAATTTCGTTCAGCTGCTGTTCGAAGTCCTGTGCTGTGTCTGACAGACTTACGATGTTATAGGTGAGTTTCAAAGTTGTTATTTCTTCTCCCTGAACTTTAATTCCGTTTTGTACTTTCTCCTTTGTTTGCCACCAGCTAAATGTACAGACCGAATATCAACGGGGATGGACTACAGTACTTGTCTCACTCCCTTCTCCCCATCTGCTTTTCTTTCAATTCTTTCCTTGTAACTATAGTCTCATTGGGCAAAAGTTGTAGATAACCTTCTGAATGTGAAAGGGAGTATTATATTAAACATTTTAGAAATATTTCTCTGAATCCATTTTCTAAGCCAAGTCATAGGGTCAGTACGATCTCACCTGTCTCTACATTTCCCAGAAACCAAACTGATCTTCTAAGTTTGAACTAAAATTGTTACTTAACGAAACGTTTATATAGTTGGTGCCAAAAAAGTAACTGGGTAAATAAACGGGTTCAACAACCGGTTGTTTCAACCAAAAAGCGACGGTTCAAATACTATCACAGTTCGTAACTGATATTCATTGCTGCTTCACAGTTTATCACCAAGGTAGGTACTTACTAAGACCACAACTCAGCTTCACTCCCGAAACTCCTAAGTTTCCAACAAAACTTCACTGCACTTCGACCTAGATGAAAATCCTTCCTCCAAGTGCCCTTACCGACACATCCCTTCACGACCCATCAAACGCAAGTCCCCTCTTCACCGCATCCCAAGCACTATCCCCACCACTTATCCTAAGCCACATCATTCCAGGACGCACGCTTCCAATCCGTTGCAACATACATTTCTCCCCTCCTAACCGTTACAGTCATTTGGGGTGCCAGTCAGTATAAATTACACATATTCGCAACTGTCGAACTACTAGGCCATTTTAAAGTACAAAGATATTATTAGATACGGGCTTAGGCATTTCGAATATTGATAAAAGCGTGAAATGGTCAGCTCAGTTATTAGTCATGAAATGGTACAATGAATATTTGGAGTCTTTCGAAGATTTGATCATTGACCTTAACGTTTACAAAAATGATTCGACAAATATATAGGGTGATTATAATTAAACTTTCACACCGCTGTAGAAATAATACCACTGGTGAGAATGACGTCAAATTGCAAAGTTATATTATCGGAGAAGGGAGAAAACGTTAGGGAGAAGAAAAATAAATACTTACAAAATGTAGCAATAGATGGCGCTGTAAGCATTATAAGTTAATGGCGGTCGACTACAAATGACAAATGAACTATACAACAATGCCTAAGGTGTACGTTTGATGATAAACAAGCTGTACTACTCAGTGTGCATGTGTGTACAGCTGTGATACTGTAAGCCCATCCACCACGGCAAGGTAATATCACATCGGATGGGAAAAATCGGTTTCAATTGTCCTGAGGCCAAAAACCGCGTACAAAGTATCGATAACATCGGTTTTTAATTTTCCTGAGGCCAAAAACCGCGTTTAATGCACCAGTCAAAATCAAATCGGATTATTAATTTCCGTATGACTGGCGCAAAAAAGTTCAAAATGCTGTCCATCTTTTCTGCAACAAGTTGAAATGGAGGAACAGCATATTCCACAACTGATCCAAGTGTTTCCGGGGTCACGTTCAGAATGTGTTGCGCAATGCGTGCCTTCAGTGCAGCTAAGTTTGCAATGAGAACACTGAACACAACATCTTTCAGACAGCCCCACAGCCAGAAGCCACACGGATTAAGATCAGGTGATCGTGACGGTCCTTCTGTAGGTAAATGGCGGCTGATAATTCTACCATTTCCGAAACGGCGCTTCAGCAGCTGTTTAACTGGATTTGCAGTATGCGTAGGTGCGCCATATTGCATAAAAATGATCCCATCCACACATCCACGCTGTTGGAGAGCTGGAATGACGTGGTTGCGCAAAAGACTCTCACAGAGCTTACCAGTGACGGTACAGGTAACAGGACCGGAAGCACCTGTGTCTTCGAAAAAAATATGGCCCTATGATAAATGATGCCGTAAACCCGTACCACACAGGGACCTTTTCAGGATGAAGTGGTACTGCTTGATGGACGTTTCTTAGTATCTTACACACCGTGCTCAAGGTTATGTCCAATGTTCGGGCAATTGTCCGTGCACCACACGTTTGCACACCACCACTCGTCTCCTCCTGCATTGCTGTGGCCACTGCTTCCACTGACGTCGAATCAATTCGTTTCCTCCCTCTACCAGGTTGCACTCCAAAAGAACCCGTCTTTTCGAATTTCCGAATCATTTTCTCCAGACCCACGGCAGTCATCGGACCAACACCTTTTTTCAAACCCTTCAGTGACCGGAACTTCTGCAGAGAGTCGTGTGCACAGTCATCATTCTTGTAATACAACTTTACAAGCAGAGCGCGACCCTGCAATGAGACAGTCATGGCGTATGTCGCACACGCGAAAGGAGGAAAAGCCTTGTACCTGGCGCGTTTACGCCAACCTCAATGGATCGTCCACATGTCAGGTGTTTTCATTTACCTATTCTGACACATACAGCGCCATCTGTTGATCAATTTTCACGCTGTTTTTTTTATTCTGCCATACGTTTTCCCCCTTCTCCGATAATATTCTGTAGCTATTTGACGTCATTCTGACCAGTAGTGTTAATTCTACAGCGTTTTGAAAGTTTCAAATGGTTCAAATGGCTCTGAGCACTATGGGACTTAACAGCTATGGTCATCAGTCCCCTAGAACGTAGAACTACTTAAACCTAACTAATCTAAGGACATCACACAACACCCAGTCACCACGAGGCAGAGAAAATCCCTGACCCCGCCGGGAATCGAACCCGGGAATCCGAGCGCTTTTGAAAATTTAACTTTAATTATAATCACCCTGTATACAGGGTGTTACAAAAAGGTACGGCCAAACTTTCAGGAAACATTCCTCACACACAAATAAAGAAAAGATGTTATGTGGACATGTGTCGGGAAACGCTTAATTTCCATGTTAGAGCTCATTTTAGTTTCGTCCACCTACGCTCAATGGAGCACGTTATCATGATTTCATACGGGATACTCTACCTTTGCTGCTAGAACATGTGCCTTTACAAGTACGACACAACATGTGGTTCATGCATGATGGAGCTCCTGCACATTTCAGTCGAAGTGTTCGTACGCTTCTCAACAACAGATTCGGTGACCGCTGGATTGGTAGAGGCGGACCAATTCCATGGCCTCCACGCTTTCCTGACCTCAACCCTCTTGACTTTCATTTATGGGGGCATTTGAAAGCTCTTGTCTACGCAACCCCGGTACCAAATGCAGAGACTCTTCGTGCTCGTATTGTGGACGGCTGTGATACAATACGCCATTCTCCAGGGCTGCATCAGCACATCAGGGATTCCACGCGACGGAGGGTGGATGCATGTATCCTCGCTAACGGAGGACATTTTGAACATTTCCTGTAACAAAGTGTTTGATGTCACGCTGATACGTTCTGCTGCTGTGTGTTTCCATTCCATGATTAATGTGATTTGAAGCGAAGTAATAAAATGAGCTCTAACATGGAAAGCAAGCGTTTCCGGACACATGTCCACATAACATATTTTCTTTCTTTGTGTGTGAGGAATGTTTCCTGAAAGTTTGGCCGTACCTTTTTGTAACACCCTGTATAATAAATTATTTTACATTTACGCTTCATTGTATTTCGTCTGGAGGAAAACATTATTGTCTTGCACGGTTAGTTGCATAATCGCTAAATTAGGATAGTAAGAGTTAACACAAATATTCTGCACATATTCGTAAGTGTGTGGTGTTAAAGGGATGAAATACCTAAGGAAGGACATGCCCTAACTGCATACTGCAGTGTGTAATTATTGTATGTTACTAATAGAGAATGACTGTTAAGCTTGCACTACGGCATAATAAATTGTGTATTCTCAACACCGTTCCGTCAGTTGATACAACTTTTCAAGTACTGTCCACAGACTATCGGTAATCGTTTCAGACTCAGAGACAGGAAAACGTATTACTGCAGTAACAGTTTAGAAGGCAAATTCTGTGAGAAAAATAAAAAAGAAAGAGCCATAATAAGAGAAAAGAGTATCTCGACATCTTCCGCAACGCTACGAGGAAATCGATGATTTTCGATACAACGTTCACTGATGTATATAAACTTAGTGAAACTAGTTTTATAGTAAAGAAAGTCAATCAACAACAGAAGAAAGGAAGATGATACCTGAGAAAAGAATTTGATAGGAATGCACCCTGTCCCTCGTATTATTCTGTCTGTACACTGAACCAGCTTTAGGAGATATTTGGAAAAATAAATAAATGTCAAGGAAACATGTTTAAAAGTATGAAGTCTGCCGATTACATTGGAATTCTCTCACAGACGGCAGAGAACTCGCAAGTCACTTGAACGGCATGGACAGTGTCTTATAAAGAGGATGAAATTAATGTTATCCTAGCAAAACAAATGTATTGAACTGTAGGCGAATTTTAAAATCAGAGGATGTTGAGGAATTAGATTACGAAGCGAATCACTGAAACCAAAAGGCGAGTTGTGATATTTCGCAGCAGAGCAGCTGATAGTGATGGTAGTAATATGTAGTCCTACAACTGCAACACAAGCTCTTCTTGTCAAGTAATGTTGTATGGAAGCGAAACGTGGCCCATAAAGAGCACAGACAGTTTGGTGCTATAGAAGAATGCTTAACACTAGAGATCAGATAACTAAAGAATATGTAATGAATCAAATTTGAGAGAAAATCCTTTTGTGGCACTCACTGGCTTAAAGAAGGAGCAGGTTGATACGATATATCTTGGACATCAGGATGTGCCAATGTTTCGCCAGTTGTAGGTTTTGTATAGCACTTTTCACACGCAACAATCTCTTAAGTCTCCCAAATATTTTTGCAATATGCTAGTATATGCATTACAATACCTTACCAACTGTAAGCCTTGAACTGAATGCTTTTGACTGTTTCGCTTCCTACAGCCATAAATTATTACCCTATGGTATTTGTTCGAGTTAACCATTGACAGCTGTCACTCGTCAATCCTATACAGAGAAGCTACTATATTGTATTTTTTGAAGCACACAAGTTTACATTTTTTATACATGAACAAGTAGTTTATAGTTTTCAGAATATTACAACGTATTACTGCAGTGTTGATTTGATGAGACATTTTCACAGATTGCCACAAAATCTGCTGTAAATATTATCTGCTGTATATGCTACCACAAAAATGCTTTGTGTGATTTAGGTAAACCATTAAATACTACCTAAAAGTAAACTTCATGTTTACCCGAGGAAAACGAACCAACATCAAATTCTCGAATGGGAAAAATGGTACAAAAGTTTCATCGTTGACAAGAGTTCTTAAAACTTAATCATTGCTCTCTCTATGTTGCTTCGTGAGTACCACGGCTGTTGTGATTATAAAGAGACTAGCTGAGCACCAACTGTTTGGTTCGTGTAGATTGTGTGGTATGCACATATTTTGTCTTTTGTTTTCGTTTAATCGAATTTGCCACACCTTCTAAACTTTTCACACGAGTTCAGGTCATAGCAGCATGGTCTTTTTCGGATGTATTTCTGACCAAAAGGCAGTTCCGGTAGCTAGTTTCTGTTAATCAAGTCTTTTGTGCTCTTGTGGTGATATTTCCAAGTAAACTTTCATCCCCTAACACGTATTTCTTTCACCGAGAGGTAAAATACCAGTTTTAGTAGCTTAGCCTTAAAAAATTTTTAATGTAACGAAATATTTTCTTAAAATTTTTCATCCCCCGTTCCATCATCCCTGTAGGGGATTCAGCTCTATAGTTAGCAGTTTAGGCTGGGGGATGATGAGTCGGTGAATCAGCGGGGCCCTACTTCATCCTCTTAGGGGTTTCAAAAACAGTGGAACATTTATTTTTTTTCATTTCTAACTTAGAAGCAAAATACCAGCTTTCAAAGATTTAGCTTTAAAAATGCTTTCAAAATGAAATATTTTCATAAAAATTCTCAGCCGCTATTTCAATCCCTTGGAGGCTGAATTTCCAGAAACAGTGAAATACGAATTTTTAATTTGTATCAGAGAAGCCAAATACAAATCCTCATAAATTTCCCTTCAAAAATGTTTGCAAAATGAAACATTGCCATAAAAATTATCATCTCTAATGTTATCCTCATAGCAGTTGAATTTCTAAAAACACTGAAACACGTATTTTTTTCTTTGAAACCGAGAAGTGAAATACCAATTTTCTTACATGTAGATTTAAAAATCCTTTAGTAGCTCTTAAATAATTATTTACTTGAAAAACAAGATTTTCACGCCCTACTTCACCCCATAGGGGTTAAATTTCGAGAAATGGTGAAACACCTATTTCTTTATAAACTATAAGGTTAGAAGTATCCGGACATCCCCCAAACATACGTTTTTCATATTAGGTGCATTGTGCTGCCATCTGCTGTCAGGTACTCCATGTCATTAGACATCGTAGAGAGCAGAATGGGGAGCTCCGCGGAACTCACGGTTTCGAACGCAGTCAGGTGATTGGGTGTCATTTGTGTCATCCGTCTGTGCGCGAGATTTTCACACTCCTAAACATCTCTAGGTTCACTATTTCCTATGTGACAGTGAAGTGGAAACGTGAAGGGACACGTACAGCACCAAAGCGTACGGGCCGACCTCGTCTGTTGGCTGGCAGAGAACAGCGACAGTTGAAGAGGGTCGTAATGTGTAATAGGCAGACATTTATCCAGACCATAACACAGGAATTCCAAACTTCATCGCGATCCAGTGCGAGGACTATGAGGTGAGAAAACTTGGATTTCGTGGTCGAACGCCGCTCATAAGCCAGACATCACGCTGGTAAATGGCAAACGATACCTCGTTTGGTGTAAAGAGAGTAAATATTGAACGATTGAACAGTGGAAAAAGGCTGTGTGGAGTGACCAATCACGGTACACAATGTAGTGATCCGATGTCAGGGTGTGGGTATGGCGAATGCCTGTCATCTGCCAGCGTGTGTAGTGCCAACAGTAAAATTCGGAGGCGGTGGTGTTATGATGTGGTCGTGTTTTTCATTGAGGGGGATTGCATCTCTTGTTGTTTTGCGTGCCACTACCACAGCACAGGCCTACATTGATGTTTTAAGCACCTTCTTGCTTCCCACTGTTGGAGAGCAATTCGGGGAAGGCGACTGCATCTTTCAACACGATCGAGCTCCTGTTCATAATGCACTGCCTGTAGCGAAGTGGTTACACGACAATAACATCCCTGTGATGGACTGGCCTGCACAGAGCCCTGACCTGAATCCTGTAGAACACTTTTGGGATGTTTTGGAACGCCGACTTCGTGCCAGGCCTCACCGACCGACATCGATATCTCCCTCAGTACTGCCATTCCCCAAGAAACTTTCCACGCACCTGATTGAACGTATATCTGCGAGAGTGGAAGCTGTCATCAAGGCTAAGGGTGGGCCAACACCATATTGAATTCCAGCATTACCGATGGAGTTCGCCACGAACTTGTAAGTCACTTTCCGCCAGGTGTCCTTATGCTTTTGATCACAGAGTGTATCTGACCGAGACATCAAATACGAATTTTCGTTGGCCTGGTTTCAAAACAGCCTTTAAGCAATCACTTAACACTTCCGGGCTGAGATGCCGTGGTCCAGACATAAGACTCTCCCCTGACGTTTCGCCTTCGAGTGCGGATGGCATCCTCCGAGGACAATCGGCGAACTGCAACGAGAGAGCGAGTGAGCGTCGTATATATAAGCCATCCAGAGGGCGCCGCTGTCAATCACGTGACGTCGGCTGTGCTATGATCTCTGATATTGCCACCTTTCTCAATTGAAATTATTCGATTGTCACGCTATTGCTGCAATGTTGACATCCATATCCAGCTTAATGCCTTCATCGTTTCTATTAATATTATTGCAGTGTTTGGCAATCTCAATGGCCTCTCTGTACATTCGCGCACAATAATGCGACGTCTTTGCTATGTATGTCCTAGGCGGCAGTTCCTTTTATGTTCACCCTGACGGGTGTTGACGCTTCCTTTTATTGTACCTATGTAGACCTTTCCACAGATGCACGGAATTTTATAGACACCTGATGTAGCTAGATGATGTCGTTTATCTTTAGCGGATCTTAAACATTCTTTTATTTTCGTGGTGGGTCTGAAAACAGTTTCCACATCGTACTTGCTTAAAATTTTTCCAATGCGATCAGTGACCTTACAGATAAGTGGTAAGAACACTTCCCCTTGGGTTGGTGTCGATCGTCGTCCGTCCTAGTTGTCAGTCCAGGGCGTAGTGCACGATCTATCTCTCTGTTGGAATACCTTTTCTTCTTGAAGATCACTCTAAGGTGTTCAATCTCATCATCTGAGCTGATTCACATATTTTGAGCGCCCTATTAATGTTTTAATCACCCCTCTTTTATGTCTTGGGTGGTGGTTAGAATAGTTCTGCGGACAAAGATCAGTGTGTGTGTGTCCGTTCTGAAAACCTTATGACCCATTGATCCGTCCTCTCGTTTGATTACAGTCTCGTCTAAGAACTTCAGGTGACCATCGTTTTCCTTTTCCAAATTGAATTGAATTCTTGGATTAATACTATTCAGATGTAACAGGAAGGCATCCAGTTCCTCTTCCCCATTGGTCCATATACCAAATGTATCGTCTACATAACGATACCAACTGGCTGGTCTTTTTCTAGCTGTTTGCAGTGCCCATTGTTCAAAGTTCTCCATGAACAAATTAGCCACAGCTGGACTAAGAAGACTTCCCATAGCCACCTCGTCAATATGTTCATAATAAATATTATTATATTGAAAATAAGTTGTTGTAAGGTAATGTCTGAATAATGCCAAAACATCACCAGGAACAATTTCCGCTATACCTGTAATCGCTTCATTCACCGGGATCATGGTAAACAACGACACCACATCAAAACTAACCAAGATATCATTAGGGCCCACACTAATTTCCTTAATAATATCGAGGAAGTTGTATGAATTTTTAAAATGACTGTCAGTTTCACCAACGTGAGGTTTCAGCATCGAGGCAAGGTGTCCGGCTGACTGACCCAAGGTCCATAAACCGCTGGTTCCTTTGAGACCTATATGTTTAAGATCCGCTAAAGATAACCGACATCAGGCGTCTATAAAATTCCGTGCAGTTGTGGAAAGGTCTATATAGGTACAACAAAAGGAAACGTCAACACCCGTATGGATGAACATAAAAGGAACTGCCGCCTCGGACATACTGATAAATCGGCTGTAGCGGAACATGTGTTTCAGGAAGGTGATCATGAAATAAAGTTTAGTGAGACGACCGTCATAGCAAAGACGTCGCATTATTATGCGCGAATGTACAGAGAGGCCATTGAGATTGCCAAACACTGCAATAACTTCAATAGAAACGATGAAGGCATTATGCTGGATAAGATATGGAAATATCAGAGATCATAGCACAGCCGATGTCACGTGATTGACAGCGGCACCCTCTGGATGGCTTATACAGGGCTATTACAAATGATTGAAGCGATTTCATAAATTCACTGTAGCTCCATTCATTGACATATGGTCACGACACACTACAGATACGTAGAAAAACTCTTAAAGTTTTGTTCCGCTGAAGCCGCACTTCAGGTTTCTGCCGTCAGAGCGCTCGAGAGCGCAGTGAGACAAAATGGCGACAGGAGCCGAGAAAGCGTATGTCGTGCTTGAAATGCACTCACATCAGTCAGTCATAACAGTGCAAGACACTTCAGGACGAAGTTCAACAAAGATCCACCAACTGCTAACTCCATTCGGCGATGGTATG
Source organism: Schistocerca cancellata (assembly GCF_023864275.1). Lineage (NCBI taxonomy): Eukaryota > Metazoa > Arthropoda > Insecta > Orthoptera > Acrididae > Schistocerca > Schistocerca cancellata. Next base: position 71,236,966 of record NC_064631.1, read on the forward strand.
CGCAGTTTAAAGCTTCTGGATGCCTCTGTAAGGGGAAATCAACGGGTCGGCCTGCAGTGAGCGAAGAAACGTTTGAACGCGTGCGGGAAAGTTTCACGCGTAGCCCGCGGAAAATTGGCTGATGTCACAACTGGAGACCGACAGCGCCGACTTCATCTTTCAACAGGATGGTGCTCCACCGCACTTCCATCATGATATTCGGCATTTCTTAAACAGAAGATTGGAAAACCGATGGATCGGTCGTGGTGGAGATCATGATCAGCAATTCATGCCATGGCCTCCACGCTCTCCCGACTTAACCCCATGCGATTTTTTTCTGTGGGGTTATGTGAAAGATTCAGTGTTTAAACCTCCTCTACCAAGAAACGTGCCAGAACTGCGAGCTCGCATCAACGATGCTTTCGAACTCATTGATGGGGACATGCTGCGCCGAGTGTGGGAGGAACTTGATTATCGGCTTGATGTCTGCCGAATCACTAAAGGGGCACATTTGTGAATGCCTTAAAAAACTTTTTGAGTTTTTGTATGTGTGTGCAAAGCATTTTGAAAATATCTCAAATAATAAAATTATTGTAGAGCTGTGAAATCGCTTCAATCATTTGTAATAACCCTGTATATACGTCGCTCACTCGCGCCCTCGTTGCAGTTCGCCGATTGTCCTCGGAGGATGCCTTCCGCAGTCGAAGGCGAAACGTCAGGGGAGAGTCTTATGTATGGACCACGGCATCTCAGCCCGGAAGTGTTAAGTGATGAGAACACCTGCCGTGAAAGCCTTCATTCTATGGTCAGCCTTTGAGGAATATTTTCAAAAAGCCTTTCATCCCTTATATCATCCACTTAGGGACATAATTTCGATAAAATACCTTTTTAAACGACCCTACAGTGTAGGAAGAACATCGTCCCAAAATTTGAGATTTTTATCCTTAGCATTTTGGGCTGGGCGATGATAGTCGGTGGGTGGATCAGTCACTCGAGACATTGCCTTTTACATATTGAGATTGTAGCTTCATTATAACCTCCTGCACAGTGTCGTATATCTTGCATTAAGTCAACGACTCTTGCCGTTAGGATCACACACCGTCAGCTGAACATACGATTCAAATTGCTGTCATAGTGTTGTATAACGAACATCCTAAAATACAAAAGACAATCAAACCCACATCTTAGGAGCTGACTTTCATGATTCAGTAAGCCCATTATGAACATTTGTTCCGAAAAGGTTGTTTTATAATATGCTTAATTGTTCGGCAAAACATATTGCACTCAACATCACTCCTTTGTACTGTTACAGAGAAGAAGCTGTGAAACTGTGGAGTAGACATAGGACACACAACATATTATGAACAGTAATTCTTTTCTGACAATTATCGGGATAATACCCGAAATTGGATCTGTGCATATCAATAAATCCCTGTCCTATATAATACACTTAGTACTACCAGTCAAGAGTGTATCACAGAAGTCAGTCGCAAACTCAGGTTTTGTACCTAGCACGGTGTTATTTTGTTCTGTGTGGCACTACAGTGCTAATGCGTTAATGTGGGAAGACTTCACTGCTCAGTGAACATCAGTGCGGCGTTCCGATGTCATTGACGTGACGCGCACCCGGAAGAAAAAAGTATTGATTGAAGATGTCAGCGTTTGACGGATCGCTGCGGACACATGACGCCGCCAACTTTGGTAATAACACGGCGCCGAGGGCCCTCCAATCTGGCTGCGCCCCAGCCAACAGCACCCCGTCACCCACCCCTACCCCCGCCACTCAGCCAGGGACCAGCAAGTTTGTTTCGAGTTAGGCCGATAGGCGGCGGAATGAAACAACTTGGGATTCTTTCAATATCGGCTGCGAAAGGGCGAGCCGGAAGGGGTGGCCAATGTTTCGATAATGCCCTGGCTGGGTCTCGGCTGGCCCCGCCCGGCCCACTTCATCCCCTCCCCCCGCTCCCCCCCCCCCCGACGTAACGACCCCTACCCTCCTAAACCACGCCCCGCGGTTCATTTTTGCCGCCAACCTGCATGACCGCCGCCTCTCTCTCGAGCCCCTCAAGTAGCGCCGAGACTCGGCGTGTGATAGCGCCGGCGCTGCTGCAGGTTATTTGCTTGCGAGACCCGGCCGTATATTGCTTATTACCATGGCGAGATAGGATCGCCTGAAAATTTTTGGGGGGGTCTTCCATTAACGAGGAGGTTTACGTTTGCTGTCGACGAGTTTGGTGTAAATACACGTAGTTGTATATGCACTGAACGATCGAAGAAGCTGGCCATGATATATAGTACCCAGACTCACATCTTATAATGGTGGGCATGATACTACAGGAACATTAGGAATCCGGTCAACGAGCATGTTTACAATAGATATTTATAAAGTTTTCATTGCTGTTGTTGTGGTCGTCAGTCCAAAGACTGGTTTGATGCAGCTCTCCGTGATGCTCCATCCGGTGCAAGCCTCTTCATCTCTGAATAACTACTGCAACTAACTGAATCTGCTTACTGTATTCGTCTCTTGGTTTTCCTCTACAATTTTTACCCCACAAATTTCTACGCAATACTAAACTGGTGATCCCTTGATGTCTCAGACTGTTTCCTGTCAACTGGACCCTTCTTCTAGTCGGGTTGTGCCACAAATTTCTTTTGTCTCCAATGCTTTTCAGTACCTTCTCATTAGTTCCATGATCTACCCATCAAATATTCAGCATTCTACTGTAGCACCACATTTCAAAAGCTTCTATTCTCATCTTGTCCAAACTGTTCATCGTCCATGTTTCACTTCCATACATGGCTACACTTCATACAAATACTTTGAGAAAAAACTCCTAACACTTTATTCTATATTCGATGCTAACAAATTTCTCTTCTTCAAAAATGCTTTTCCTGTCAGTGCCATTCTAGATTTTATACCTTTATGCATTGGCCACTATCAGTTATTTTGCTGTCCAAACAGCTAAATTTATCTGCTAATTAAATGTCTCGTTTCCTAGTTCCCTTAACATCACCTGATTTAATTGAAGTAAATTCCATTATCCTTCTTTTCCTTTTGTTGGTGTTCATCTGATATTATCCTTTCAAGACTCTGTCCATTCTGCTCAACTGCTCTTCCGAGCACTCTGTCGTCACTTACAGAATTACTGTGTAATCGGAAAACATTAAAGCTTTTATTTCTTTTCGCTGGACTTTCTTCCTTCAAATTTGTCTTTAGTTTCCTTTACTGCTTGCTCAGTGTACAGATTGAACAACAATGGAGGTATGCTAGATCCCTGTATCACTCGCTTATCTCTGCTTCCTTTTCATGCCTCGCGAGTCTTATAACTGCCGCCTGATTTCTGTAAAAGTTGTAAATATCCTTTACCTCGCTATATTTCTCCTCTTCCAACTTCAGAATTTCAGTGAGCATTGTCAAATACTTTCTTTAAGCCACCTTTGCTCTAAATGTAGATTTGTCTTACTATAACCTAACCATGATCTTCTTCAAGGTCAGCTTCGACCAGTTTTTCCACTCTTTGTAAGGAATTCAAGTTAATATTAATTATTAAATTGATAGATCGATAGTATTCACGCCTGTCAGCACATACTTTGTTTTTAATTATTACCTCGAAAGACAATGTTACTGTACTTAATAGATTACTGTACTTAATAGATTACTGTACTTAAATGATTTTTAATTTCTTTAAGTGACTATCGTGTGCGGCTTCCAGTGTGTACCACAACAGCAAACATGTGCCTGAAAACAAACAAAAAATTAATTGCATAATTAATTGAAACTTATATACTTGGATGATATGTAGCGGCTCCAAGGTCTGGAAAGCTGACAACTGACAAGAGAGGCATGTGCTGACTCTATGTCCTACCACACTTCATCTCAATGACACCAAATAGCGGAGGATGACACAGCAGTGATTCCGCATCACATCCGCTTCTGGATCTGATCACGGCATCGTACACCAGCTGTAAATGCATATAAGTGCAGATATTTTTGTGTGTGGTACCTTAATACGATTTTTCCCTGTGTCGAACAGTCTTCCCACAGACATGTTTGAAACTCTACGATCTGATGTTTTCCGCATGGTTGTAACTGCACCACCAAGTGGACTACATCTGCCAGTTTAGACTAACTGCTTTGCATCCGCTGACCTGCTGCCCAGGGGAAAATAAACAATAATGGCTTGCTCTTGCCACATATACTTGGAGATACTACCCATCCTAAAAATATGCAACTCGTAATAGCTATAGTTATTTCTCTGCAAATAACGTAAATACTGATGTAATGTTGTTCAGTACGCGGCCTTCAAAGTGGTTCAAATGGCTCTGAGAACTACACTCCTGGAAATTGAAATAAGAACACCGTGAATTCATTGTCCCAGGAAGGGGAAACTTTATTGACACATTCCTGGGGTCAGATACATCACATGATCACACTGACAGAACCACAGGCACATAGACACAGGCAACAGAGCATGCACAATGTCGGCACTAGTACAGTGTATATCCACCTTTCGCAGCAATGCAGGCTGCTATTCTCCCATGGAGACGATCGTAGAGATGCTGGATGTAGTCCTGTGCAACGGCTTGCCATGCCATTTCCACCTGGCGCCTCAGTTGGACCAGCGTTCGTGCTGGACGTGCACACCGCGTGAGACGACGCTTCATCCAGTCCCAAACATGCTCAATGGGGGACAGATCCGGAGATCTTGCTGGCCAGGGTAGTTGACTTACACCTTCTAGAGCACGTTGGGTGGCACGGGATACATGCGGACGTGCATTGTCCTGTTGGAACAGCAAGTTCCCTTGCCGGTCTAGGAATGGTAGAACGATGGGTTCGATGACGGTTTGGATGTACCGTGCACTATTCAGTGTCCCCTCGACGATCACCAGTGGTGTACGGCCAGTGTAGGAGATCGCTCCCCACACCATGATGCCGGGTGTTGCCCCTGTGTGCCTCGGTCGTATGCAGTCCTGATTGTGGCGCTCACCTGCACGGCGCCAAACACGCATACGACCATCATTGGCACCAAGGCAGAAGCGACTCTCATCGCTGAAGACGACACGTCTCCATTCGTCCCTCCATTCACGCCTGTCGCGACACCACTGGAGGCGGGCTGCACGATGTTGGGGCGTGAGCGGAAGACGGCCTAACGGTGTGCGGGACCGTAGCCCAGCTTCATGGAGACGGTTGCGAATGGTCCTCGCCGATACCCCAGGAGCAACAGTGTCCCTAATTTGCTGGGAAGTGGCGGTGCGGTCCCCTACGGCACTGCGTAGGATCCTACGGTCTTGGCGTGCATCCGTGCGTCGCTGCGGTCCGGTCCCAGGTCGACGGGCACGTGCACCTTCCGCCGACCACTGGCGACAACATCGATGTACTGTGGAGACCTCACGCCCCACGTGTTGAGCAATTCGGCGGTACGTCCACCCGGCCTCCCGCATGCCCACTATACGCCCTCGCTCAAAGTCCGTCAACTGCACATACGGTTCACGTCCACGCTGTCGCGGCATGCTACCAGTGTTAAAGACTGCGATGGAGCTCCGTATGCCACGGCAAACTGGCTGACACTGACGGCGGCGGTGCCCAAATGCTGCGCAGCTAGCGCCATTCGACGGCCAACACCGCGGTTCCTTGTGTGTCCGCTGTGCCGTGCGTGTGATCATTGCTTGTACAGCCCTCTCGCATTGTCCGGAGCAAGTATGGTGGGTCTAACACACCGGTGTCAATGTGTTCTTTTTTCCATTTCCAGGAGTGTATATGGGACTTAACATCTGAGGTCATCAGTCCCCTAGACTTAGAACTACTTAAACCTAACTAACCTAAGGACATCACACACATCCATGCCCGAGGCAGGACTCGAACCTGCGACCGTAGCAGCCGCGTGGTTCCGGACTGAAGCGCCTAGAACCGCTCGATCACAGCGGCCGGCACGCCGTCCTCATTTACCAATTAAAATATCTACACTTCGACCGTTACACACTGTATATACACATACTAGTGTGCAAAACTTGTTGATGAAAATAATTGTATCAAGTTACCTTCCATTCAGAAGGCTGTTGCACGTAGCGGCTGTTATATTGACTTATAAATAATAGATTCCAGCTATCAGTCGTCCTTTTGAAATTTTATTGGAAGATCAAGATTTCAGCTAGAAACTAGCTATTCTCAATGCACTATAATTTTTGATTAATGAATGTAATGCCTGTTGGTCGGGCTTCATCCACAGTCCATTGATCAAAAATGATAGTGCATTGAGAGTGGCTAGTTTCTAGCTGAAATCTAGATCTGCCAATAAAATTTCAAAAGGACGACTGATAGCTGGAATCTATCATTTACAAGACAAATAATTGTATCATGATGTGACACTGTCAAACAACATAGTTCGATGAAACTTGGACAACAGATAGATAGATAGAACTCATACACTATGCTACAGAAGCTAACTGAAAAAATTTGTAGTCAGACGAACGGGAGTGACGCTGTTATGCAAAGAGAATAATTACACTGAAGTCATGACGATTTAGTGACGGTTCTATGGGCATTACAAAAGGCAGGACATGATTCTTAATAGAATGTGTGATCACCACGGTCAGAACTGTATGCTCTGCAGCATAGTCCCATTCTGGCCACAAGGTTAGTAAGGAGTAGTTGTGGTGGGGCGTTCCATGTCTACAGTAACACCGTTGACAACTGCAGGACAGTCTCTGATGCAGTGGACGTGCTTCACTACGCGTCCACACCTGCTAGATGGCACTGAAGTCGGGAGAATGGGCAGGCCAGTCCGTTTGCCGAATATCTACACGTTTCAAGAACTTCTTAACTAGCGCAGTTCGAGGCAGTCGGTCATTGTCATCCATAAAAGTAAATTTTTCACGCCCATGCAGCATTACGTTTTGCCACACCAGAACACGTGGACCAACAAAACGATCATGTTCAACAATGTTGCTGAGTGCATGACGTGTTCCCAATTCTCGCCATATGAGGGTACGGCCAGCATTACTGCACGAACAGCAAAAATCTAAGAGATAAACTTTTTTTCATTTCATAATTTTGTGGAAGTGTGTCAGCGAGGAAAGCTTCGTAAAGGTTTGAAATTATATATAAAGTTCGTTGAAGTAGCTAAGATTATTCTCAAATACGAGATGAATATGGTTTGTGTAATTTGCACGCTGTTAGTTATGATGGTTCATGACGTATACACTCATCTAATATTCATAGTTGTCTTACTGTTAAGTAGTAGTAGTACGGTATTCTGCCTTTCGGCAGATCTTGTCATGGGTTAAGCCTCTTCCAGTTTTGTCTGTCCATAGCCAGTCTTTTCATTTCCGAATACTTGTGTCCTTTGATGATTGTCCAGCATTTTAAATCTTCTTTTTCCTCTGCCCTTTTTCCCTCCACCATTCCTTCTATTCCTTCCTTCAATAAACAGTCGCTCCTCAAACAGTGTCCATTCCAGTTCCGTTTTCTGTTTCTGATGACTTTCAGCATATTTCTTTCTTCTCCAACTCTTCTTAATACTTCTGCATTCCTTACTCGGTCTTCCCATTTCACTTCTTCCATTCTTCTCCATATCCACATCTCTAGTGCCTCCAATCTTCTTTCATCTCCCTTCCTCAATGTCCAGGTCTCCGCACCATGCAGTGCAACGCTTCAGATATAACATTTGGCATGTCTTTTCCTCAGATCTTTGTTTAGTGGTCCACACAGTAATTTCTGTTTCCTCTTGAATCCTACTTTTGCCATTGCAATTCTTTTCCTAATTTCTGTTGGGAAATACATGTCATCCAGTATTAAACTTCCCAAGTAATTAAAGGTACTCACTTGCTCTATTTCTTCTCCCCCTATTTTCATACGGCATTTTCTCCCCTTTCCTCCAGTTACCGTGCTTTTCGTTTTCCTCTTGTTAATCTTCATTTCATATTCTTCTAAATTTGTGTTTAGACCATCTAACATTTGTTCCATCTCTCTTGCACACTCTGCCACCACAACCATGTCGTTTGCAAATCTTATACACTCCACTCTCCGACCCCCTATGCAAACTCCTCTTCTTTCATCAAAACTTTCACTAATAATTTCCTCCAGATATATATTCAACAGTGTTGGTGATAAACAACAACCTTGTCTTACACCTCTTCCCAGTTCAGTTTCTTCTCTCATCACACCTCCTGTTCTTACTCTTACTCTCTGGTTCAAATATAAATTTATAATTAGCCGTCTATCCCTCCAGTCAATTCTGTTAGAACCTTTAATATTAATTCGCGCACTACAATGCATAGTACCAATTCGTTCCAAACAGCAGCGCGTGAAAATGCAACTTTTCCGGGGGTCATATATCGGGTTCGCTTTGTCACAGAGATAAGGAGGCAAGTGTTGCGGACAGGCCTTGGCCTAGCAACCATCTATATACCTGTCAACGTTTGGGCATACTAAAGCTGTCCTATTCTTGAGGGCAAAATTTAAACCTTACACATTTCACCCAGTGCAGGCAAGTTGAGCGGTTTTTTTCCATTGACTGTGATCAAGAGTGGACCCGAGGCAGTTCCAAAAAGCACCATTTGTTCGTGGGCGGTTACTGCGAAAACCGCGAAAAACCATGATTTTTTCGGTATCATAACTACCAGTTGTGGGGATGGCCACTTCTATAATTTCTTTTTTTGGCAGATCGTGCAAATTTTTACCATATGTTCTAAAGGAGACATTCTCGCGGAACTGCCGGCCGCTGGTGGCCGAGCGGTTCTCGGCGCTTCAGTATGGAACCGCGGGACCGTTACGGTCGCAGGTTCGAATCCTGCCTCGGGCATGGATGTGTGTGATGACTTTAGGTTAGTTAGGTTTAAGTAGTTCTAAGTTCTAGGGGACTGATGACCTGAGATGTTAAGTCCCATAGTGCTCAGAGCCATTTGAACCATTCTCGGGGAACTTCTTATATTTTCGATACCATTATCCATTACCGAGATCCAGAGGTTCAAAGTTATCGTACTTCGCAGGAAGCCACAAAAACCTGATTTTAGCCTTTTATGTACCACGAGCCGCAATTATCTAAATAATTGTCCACAGCAAATGGCTCAGATTTTCACTCTACATAATTTAGACACACATCTAGGAGAGCCATTTTCTCGTTTTCGAAAACCTGATTTTTGGTTACCAATAATACCAGTTGTGGGGTTGACCACGTCCGTAGTTCACATTCATGGCAAACTGTCGAAAGTTTTACCATATACTCTTAAGGTGATGTTTTCGGGATAACTTGCAAATTTTTTCGGTATTACCCACTACCAACAGCCAGAGCTTCAAAGGTACCGTACTTGTACACGTATAAATGTAAATAAAATCTAGTCTGAGACAGAAATGTAATTTTAATGGAAGTAGTGAATGCAACGCAAGGTTTCTTAACTTCTCCGAAAGGTTTCTGAGGTCACCAAAGTATGTTTTTAGTTAGTACTGTTTCACTGGTAAAACGTCCTGAAGTACTGTCTCTGTGTAACGGTTAATTCACGCACATATAAATAAGCCCAAGCAGTACTACAGTGAAGAAAAGGGGGGTTAAAATGGGTGTTATCTTGCCTGAAAACAACTTAAAATGACCTCTAAAAGCTACGAAAAACTACAAAGACCGCAAATTCAACAAAATATTTCTAATAATATTTTTACTGTCTTAAGATACAAGTCATAAGCGTTTTCAATGAATTGTAGTCAATGAGCAAAATATCCAGAAAGAAAAGGGAAGCAAAACTTTTTGTGTTAAACTTATATTATGCATACTAATTTGTTGTTTATATGTGCCAAGGAATATAAATGTGTTGAAGTGCATAAATAAACTGTCAACACCTTTACTTACTTATATAATTCGTTTTATGTAGGGTATTAGGGGTACAGCTAAAGATATTGTGCCGGCCGGGGTGGCCGAGCGGCTCTAGGCGCTTCAGTCCGGAACCGCGCCACTGCTACGGTTGCAGTTCGAATCCTGCCTTGGGCATGGATGTGTACGATGTCCTTAGATTAGTTAGGTTTAAGTAGATCTAAGTTCTAGGGGACTGATGACCTCAGATGTTAAGTCCCATAGGGCTCAGAGCCATTTGAACCATTTTTTTTAAGATATTGAGATAAGTAGTACCTTAGTTTCTATCCACTTAAGTGTGTTCGTTGCTTTTTTCCCTGTGTCGAGAAGTTTCTTGCCAAATACGTCACATAATTTATTACCCGATTTTTCTGCACAGTAGTAATTGCTGTGAACTGGATTATGCCTGTGTAGTGTAGACTTCCCGTTTTGCGTGCACGCGCCCACACTTCAATTTTTCACCTACTGTTCCGGGGAAAATAAACATTAACGACTTTCTTGTGCCACATGTACTTGGACGTACGAACCATTCTGAAAACGTACGAGCCGTAAGGTATATAATTATTACTCTTCATCTGAGGTAAATACTGATGCAATGTTTTTAGGACACTGTCATTATTTATCAGTAGAAATACGTGAACTTATACTCCTAATACCCTGCACATGCAGCACACCCTGCAGTAGTGGGCAAAAGGAGGGAAGCAGCGGGAAACGCTCCTGTCAGAGCACGAAAGAGGGGAACATATTCCTCTCTAAAATACTCTGACAGAAAACTAGGGAACCAGCTGTCTCAATCGTCATTCAACCATCCTCACCGAAATTTTTTGCATGCGAACATATTTGCGTACTTTTGTGATGCTCGTGAGTAGCAGAGAGACAGCGGCAGTGCGGGCGAGTGCAGTCAGTGCCAGTACGAGAGAAAGAGAGGGGAGACAGTGATGGTCGATGACAGACATTGGTATTAAAAAGAAAGAGAATGGGAAAGAAATACACTCCTGGAAATGGAAAAAAGAACACATTGACACCGGTGTGTCAGACCCACCATACTTGCTCCGGACACTGCGAGAGGGCTGTACAAGCAATGATCACACGCACGGCACAGCGGACACACCAGGAACCGCGGTGTTGGCTGTCGAATGGCGCTAGCTGCGCAGCATTTGTGCACCGCCGCCGTCAGTGTCAGCCAGTTTGCCGTGGCATACGGAGCTCCATCGCAGTCTTTAACACTGGTAGCATGCCGCGACAGCGTGGACGTGAACCGTATGTGCAGTTGACGGACTTTGAGCGGGAGTATAGTGGGCATGCGGGAGGCCGGGTGGACGTACCTCCGAATTGCTCAACACGTGGGGCGTGAGGTCTCCACAGTACATCGATGTTGTCGCCAGTGGTCGGCGGAAGGTGCACGTGCCCGTCGACCTGGGACCGGACCGCAGCGACGCACGGATGCACGCCAAGACTGTAGGATCCTACGCAGTGCCGTAGGGGACCGCACCGCCACTTCCCAGCAAATTAGGGACACTGTTGCTCCTCGGGTATCGGCGAGGACCATTCGCAACCGTCTCCATGAAGCTGGGCTACGGTCCCGCACACCGTTAGGCCATCTTCCGCTCACGCCCCAACATCGTGCAGCCCGCCTCCAGTGGTGTCGCGACAGGCGTGAATGGAGGGACGAATGGAGACGTGTCGTCTTCAGCGATGAGAGTCGCTTCTGCCTTGGTGCCAATGATGGTCGTATGCGTGTTTGGCGCCGTGCAGGTGAGCGCCACAATCAGGACTGCATACGACCGAGGCACACAGGGCCAACACCCGGCATCATGGTGTGGGGAGCGATCTCCTACACTGGCCGTTGACCACTGGTGATCGTCGAGGGGACACTGAATAGTGCACGGTACATCCAAACCGTCATCGAACCCATCGTTCTACCATTCGTAGACCGGCAAGGGAACTTGCTGTTCCAACAGGACAATGCACGTCCGCATGTATCCCGTGCCACCCAACGCGCTCTAGAAGGTGTAAGTCAACTACCCTGGCCAGCAAGATCTCCGGATCTGTGCCCCATTGAGCATGTTTGGGACTGGATGAAGCGTCGTCTCACGCGGTCTGCACGTCCAGCACGAACGCTGGTCCAACTGAGGCGCCAGGTGGAAATGGCATGGCAAGCCGTTCCACAGGACTACATCCAGCATCTCTACGATCGTCTCCATGGGAGAATAGCAGCCTGCATTGCTGCGAAAGGTGGATATACACTGTACTAGTGCCGACATTGTGCATGCTCTGTTGCCTGTGTCTAAGTGCCTGTGGTTCTGTCAGTGTGATCATGTGATGTATCTGACCCCAGGAATGTGTCAATAAAGTTTCCCCTTCCTGGGACAATGAATTCACGGTGTTCTTATTTCAATTTCCAGGAGTGTACAAGCAGTGGGTGCAAAAGAGAGAGCGGACAGATAACTAGGGATGGTACATGGGTTTGGAGGGTCTGGATCCGTACCAGACTGGAAAACACGTAGATACAGGGGAGGGAGCACTTTGGACGAAAAATGGTACAGATTTTACTGTACGAGAAAGTAAGATTACAGACATAATGTTTGACACAAGTCAGACTCCCATCAAAAAGGTCAATGTCGAAATGTCAGTAAGGAATATTTGCCCGCCCGGTTAGAACGCACGGCTTTCCGGAGCGGGAAGGAACGCCTGGTCCCCGTCACGAATCCGCCCGGTGGACTTTGTGTCGAGATCCGGTGAGCTGGCCAGTCTGTGGATGGTTTTTAGGTGGTTTTCCTCCGACTCGGCGAATGCGGGCTGGTTCCCCTTATTCTGCCTCAGCTGCACTATGTCGGCGATTGGTGCGCAAACAAGTTCTCCACGTACGCGTACACCACCATTACTCTACCACGCAAACATAGGCGTTACACTTGTCTGGTGTGAGACGTTCCCTAGGGGCTGGGGAGGTGTCCACCGGGGGCCGAACTGCACAGTAACCCTGGGTTCAGTGTGGCGTGGTGGAGGGGTGAAGTGGACTGCGGTAGTCGTCGTGGGGTTGTGGACCATTGCGGCTGCGGCGGGGACGGTGCCTCTCCGTCGTTTCTAGGTCCTCAGTTAACATACAACATACAATGAATATTTTCTCCTCGGGCACTAATGTTATTAATGCTGGCTGCCAAACTATTGAGGAATCCTTAGGGGATGTTGTCCCACTCCTCTCTCAAGTCTGTCTTCATTTCTTATATGGTTCTGGGAGGGGGTGTTCGATGGAAAACACGTCTGCCAAGGGCATCCCAGGCATGTTCTAAAGGGTTTATGTCTGGGGAGTACGCAGGCCATTCCACACATTCAGTGTCTCCACTTTCCAACGTGGCCGATACCTCAGCAGTCCTCTGTGGGAGTTGATATTATCGTCCATAAACAGAAAGTCGGAATCTACGGCATCCCTAAACAGACGGATATGATCCAGAATAATCTCCCTGCAACATCTCTGTGCTGTAACGGCAAATCGTGCACAGATATGCGTCGGTGTTCTGTCATTGTGCGTGATGTTTGCCATACCGATGACGTTCATGAGCATTCTGTGGTGTGTAACGCGTCCGCCAGTCTCTCCTTGCTAGCCAGACTCACTTGCCACAGTGGAGCGGGAATCATCGGAGAACATCACTCTGGAGCACTGTTGCTGACCCCAACCGACATGCTCCCTACACCATCGAACTGTTTTTCGGCGATGTCGTGGGTGAAGTGGGATGCTTGTGACGATCTTCCGAGCATACGAGCGAACCCTTTTAATCATCGCGAAGTAGTTCCAGCAGAAGCACGTATACCAATATCGGTTGCAAGGTCTGCAGCCATCTGCCTAGGAGTGAGATGTAAATTACTTTTCGCCACTGTGGCAACGTATCGGTCCTTTTGAGGTTTGGTGGCCCGTCTACGACCACCAGCATGTTTTCTCATAGCATTTTCACTTCAGCGGCCTTTTTTAATCGCGAGATGACACTTTTGGGCACACCCATTACTGCAGACACAGTAGTGACAATTTGACCGGCCTGAACCGTCCAACTGCTCGTCCATGTTCGTAAGCACTCAAATGCCGCCTCGCAGACATGTTACCGTCCCACACGAAATGGCACCCTAATCGTTTCCACAACGACCTTCGTCACACAGCGTACTGCATGAACTGTCGAATGCGTACAGAACGTTCGTGTTAACTCTTCCGCCCTATACATTTGGTTTTGCTATCATTGGTCGAGTGTTCCGAAACAATTGTTGGATATTCAGTAGCTCAGTTGTTCAGCAGCAATTGGCAGTTGTTCCTTAGCAATTGTCAAGTAGTGTATGCGGAACCCCATAATTTTTGAGCTGCCGATGTATGGCAGACACAGTGGCTGAGGGGAAAGAAAGACAAAAGGAGACAGTGAGTGAGAGCGAGAGTGGAGACATTGGGAGTGGGATATACTGTAAATCAATGGGAGAAAAAGGAGACGGCGAGCGACGTATAGACATTGGGAGTGAGTGAGAGATGCCGAGTATGAAGGCTTAAGTACAGAGAGAGACTGGGTAAACGGCTTTCGAATGTTCTGTGCTAAAAGAGCGCGAAATGTGTTCGCATGCAAAAATTTTTGTTGAGGAAGGCGGAATGAGAACTGAGGTATCTCTCCGCTTTTATGTCAAGAATCTTTTATAACAGTAACATATTCGCCTTTTATGTCCTCCGGTAGGAATATTTTTCCACTGTACCTCACAATGAGTAGATTGCGAGAACATTTTAAATTTTTTTAAAACTCTGGCTTTAATTATCTGAAGTCATTGAAGTTCGCTTGGAAGTCTTTAGATAGGTAAGATGCAAATAGGCCTTGAGGCTGGGTGCCGGTTCTAGCCTCCTACTGATATTGCTTCCGTGGCTTATGTCAATATTAGCGCGAAATGGGCTGTGAGCTGGCTGTAGATGAGAACCGTTTTTCAAAACTCGCTTTCTGGAAAAATGGATAAACTGTACTATTTTTTTTTTCGGCCGGCCGGTGTGGCCGTGCGGTTAAAGGCGCTTCAGTCTGGAACCGCGTGACCGCTACGGTCGCAGGTTCGAATCCTGCCTCGGGCATGGATGTGTGTGATGTCCTTAGGTTAGTTAGGTTTAATTAGTTCTAAGTTCTAGGCGACTGATGACCTCAGAATTTGAGTCGTATAGTGCTCAGAGCCATTTGAACCATTTTTTTTGTACTATTTTTTTAGATAGCCACCTGCTTATTTACAAAACCGTTTTTTCCCAAGACTCAGGTACTTCCATTGTTAGAACCTACCAAAGTCCTCCGTTATTCCAAATCTCGGTTTCTACCATGTAACTGATATAGCAAATGTAGCTTTCTGCAGTTAATTTTTGTAGGATGAATAATCTTTTGATTTTAATGACGCCATTTCCAAGTATGTGTTGGTAACATTTGCAGATGTAACAATACAGCCTTGCGGCATTTGCCTTCTCTCCATTTGTATTATTTTCAGGTCATTGTCAGTGGTAAGACTGCCTGTCTAAGATGGCAAGCCTGCTGCATGTATTCTTATCCTGCGTTTAAAAGATTATTTTTAAATAAAATTTTTAAAATAACAGACAAAAGGAAAACTCACAACCTGTAGTAGAAGTTGAACGAGGGAGGAAGGGAGTCGTGACTTATGACCATTACTTTACGACGCAGGCCACACCTATGTGTCTACTCATTGGTTTTCCGATAATGTGGAAGAAAAATCCAGAGAGAAAGAAGAAATCATACCATCTAAGCCGTGTCATGACATCCCCAAAAACCTGGTGGTGTCAAAGTAAACGTGACTGGAATGTGTGTTATCTCAGTTAGAAGAGTAGTTGTACCTTAAAGTCCATATTGCCTTTCAGCATTGCCAAAGTTATTCAGTACAAAAAGCATAGCAACTTCGAAGTGTTTATTTCTACATTGTTAAGGCCTTCTTGGCCACTTGTTGACAAACTGCCTGTTGGCTTCTGTCTCGGGCTCTTCGGCCGACGTTTGTTTGATGATTTTTCTGACGTTTCGCCAACACGAGTGGCTGACATTGTCAAAGCTTTACCGACCACAGCTGAAGGTAGGCTGGAGTCGAGCTCGCTACCGCAGGTTATCCGAGTATGTATGTGGCGCGCCAACGTCCGAGGACTTTTCCGTGGGCACTTCCTATGCGGTTCTCGTCTTCCTACCTGTAACGGTCGTTCGCTGTAGCACGGGAATCCACGATCGATTCAACTGGGGGGTTTCTTCTTTCTTCTGAAAGCTGTTCTCATGATCGTGTATTTCTACAGCTTTTCTGAACAGGCGGGAGTGATAGCTCTTCTCTACAGCCAGAACTTCCACGTCATCGAATTTTACAATGTGGTCGGTCTCACAAAGCGCGTGTTTCGCCATAGTCGATTTCTCCACCTGCATCGGCCTGCAGTACCATGTCCGGTGATCCTGGTGTTGACTGATCGTCCAGTCATTCCAGCATAACTTTTCCACATGTATATGGGATGCGGTACATTCCTGACATTGTAAGAGGGTCCCTTTTCTCCTTCGACGATCTGAGACACTCTTTGACCTTCTTTGTCGTTTATAAACAGTCTTTACGCCGTGTTTGCTCAATATATGCCCGATTTTGACTGTCACTATGGAAATCTGTAGCCTCTGTGTCCCAGGTTTTGATCATTGCTGTGACCAGCACATCTAGAAAGGGTAGGACCTTTTCTCCCTCCATCGTAAATTTTATGTTGGCACGAAGGCTGTTTAAGTTTCCGGGGAAGTCACCGACCTGTTCCTCACCTTGGCTCCAATGCCATAGTAAGAAAACTTTTATAAATGTAAATATCATCAACATTTCGCGGCACTGTCAGCAACTGATAAATATTAATTTTAATTTTAATAATAAACAGCCTCAGTTGCACCGTTTACCTAGAAATTTACCTAGGTTTCAGTCGGGATAACCCAACCTTCTTCAGAATAACAGTTACCTATCGTTTCAGTACAGCACTCGTGGCTGCCGCATCGTGGTCGCGAAGTGGGGCCACATAAGTTTTATATTCTGACGATAATTCATGGATTTGTAGTTTAAGCTTGACGATGCCCACTATGGACAAACGATAGATACTGTTATTGTGAAGTATCCCCACTGAAACCTAGGTAAATTTCTAGGTAAACGGTGCAACTGAGGCTGTTCATTATTAAAATTAAAATTAATTTTTATAAATGTACATATTCATTCACTCGAGACAACACGTAAATACTCACTCACTGAGATAAGATACTATAGTTTCTGTTTACAAGCCGATTAAAAATTGTTTTCTGGCCTTTGTAGGTACTAGCTACATACTAAATAGTTCAACCAGTAATAGTATCTCTTAACAAGTCTTACAGCTTAATGATTTTTTTATTAAAGAAAGATAAGATAATAAAGCTAATTGGTTACACTGGTACTTCATATATGCAGGTACCGATTCCCCTCTATTTAATGACCATCAGCTACATTAAACTTAATTTCGTATCAACATTTTTGATAGGAACGTTCCGGTCCATCTCATAATATTCCTATTTTCGAGACTGAATACGGCTTGAAATTAACTTAAACCTCTCACTTACTAGTATTAAAAATAAATAGCCAGTTAAGGACGACTTACCAAATGTCTGGAATCAACGAATAAATTGCGTCACAGTCTGTCACACACACACACACACACACACACACACACACACACACACATACAAACAAACATGAGGTACGGGACAGATACTTCTGAATCCCTCGAGGTCTGTTCATGTGAAATAAAACCCGTTTCGAAAAAGCGTAAGTAATATCGCAGTGCAAATTATCATATGAAAAGGTTTTTTTTAGAGACTGATACCAGATACAAAATTCTGTTGACTTTATTAAATTAGTATCTGAGGCAACATATTGCCGGCTACAGTAGCAATAAAAGGCATTCAACAGTTGAACGCGTAGCTAATACTGATGTTCTTTACGGTATTGGCACGTTCTGTGGTCGTTGTATAGAGAAAGAGACAATTAAGCTAATTTATTGGTCTGCTGTTCACAATGAAAATTTTAAAATAATCACTCACTTCGTTCATATGACACAGCTAGCTTCTTGTGCTGCGTTCAGTTGCCTCTGTTACCATGTTTCTTTTTGGCCTTGTTAATCACTGTTCGCAAAATTACGTCTTGCTGTCGCATCTCTGATGTTTGTTGGAGAAATTCATTACAATACTAGATACTATTTATGGCAATCAGATGTTAAAAATTAAAGTATAAGATTAATTTTAAACCATTACAACGATATTGTTATTGGAATAGAGATATAGATGTATTCTTATCGTTGCCTACAGTGTGGAACACATTTAAAGGATCACTTTTTCGAAACGCCATAATTGTGTCTCATTGCGACGCAGAAATTTGAAATTTCGCTGAGAGGTGTCTAAAATATTCCTTTGTAATGGTACGAAAGCAGGTCGTCCTGCGAAGTCACTCACGGGCTCAGCGACGCATCATACAGCAAAGTGTCGACACGTGACGGAAGGGGGTCAGAGCCCGGAAGTTCACGTGAGTTGTAAGGTAGGTTAATGACGTCACATTGTCACCAAACTTCACCACAATTCTGTCCAACGTGACCGTGGTCGTGTCACATGATGGGAAGGTCGACACATCCCGTCTTATTAACTTTTCACACCTTCTTACTCACATGCCACCCCTTCCTTTGACGCCAGCGCGATGGAAGTCAGAACCGCGACACCCAGCATTCAAATCACGCGGTTTTCTTATGGATGGTCAAGGTAAACATTTCAGACACACCGTCGTTTATAATCGACACGAAAAGCCTTGGGTCGGGCAAAGAAGCCGTCAGTGAAACTACCATTTCCCTTGGGACGTTGGTTCCCATGCACTTCACTGTCGAACAACAGGACGAAGTTGGCAATCTTTGCGACTGCTGACAGCCTCCGGACTATTCTACCCTTCTCTTAAACACATCATGGGCCAGCAAACCTACTAAATGTTGATCGTAGCCATTTGGAGCGATTTATGCTCTGGTGTACACGTTGCAACCAATAGGAGTTCTATTTGACGAAATTTGGCGGCGATCCGAAACAGCGAACGGTATTTATGCTTTTTAAGCCCTGCTGCTTCGCCACTTGTTGTGGCATGATTATGGATGTGTGAAAAACTGACACATGCATGAATGAAACGGCAAAGGCGGCCTCTGAGACCCCCTATTTCGGTAACAACCTCACTGCCAGACACCCACCCTGAAAATGTACCTGTACAAAGACGACCTACGAAGAGAGTCCTAGGTGCCTGCAGGCAGGCTATGCTACTGCTCTGCACATGCTAGTAGAAATGTGGAATCAGAGGGGTGTGAAAAAGTTGCCTGTCCGCAAGCTCCTAGGAAACCGTCACAGTTTGCTTCTGTACAGGCACTTTTTTTAAAGTGCTCAACAAAGGCAGGCGGATGGCATGGGGCTGTTCTGGAACTCTCTGGTCTTCCCGCATTCATCAATGTCTCACCCCACCGTGATAATGTCACAAGAAGGCACGAAACAGGGGCGTAAACACTCGTTCCTGCTTCGGATCAGATTCAGATACGGTCGAATGGTTTTCAACGGATCCTAGTGGTTCCACCACGTACACCAGAGCAAAACTTGCGGTCGCACGCCGTCCAGATGGGTGCGATCATATTCATTGGAGTTGCTGGCCCACAAGGTCCTTAGAGAAGGGTTGAATCATCCGGATGGTCTCACCAGTGTCAATGATTCTAAAAATCGCTGTTCTAGAGGCGTCCAATGAAGGGGTGAAATGTGGGGAAGATGGGCTGTGGCGACTTTCCTATCGTGTGACATATCCAAGGTGACGTTGGGCAGAAATATGGAAAAATTTGGTGCCAATGTGACACGATTAACACAGCTTTACGGTTAACCTCAGGTTAACTTCCGACCTGTGGCCTTTTTTCTTTCTGTTTGAAACATCGCCGAGCACGAGGGTGACGTAGCAGGGCGCCACGTTTTTGTATCTTTACAGGGGGAAAGTTGTAGGCAACTCTGAGCCAGACTTCTACTTCGCAATGCGATATGTGGTCCTTTAACTATATTGTGCAATATATTATCTGTTTTAACTGTAAAGAATTGAAGAAAGGCGAGAACCTGCAGTTCCGTTAAGGCTCTCCTTTTCCCACTTTTGGCCGTTTCCATTTCTCCGAGATGTCCATTTCCTAACTGTTCTCTGCAGTTGATCCCGGCGGAGGTTCGAGTCCTCCCTCGGGCATGGGTGTGATTGTTTGCCCTCAGGAAGATAAAGGTTAAGTAGTGTGTAAGCTTAGGGACTGATGACCTTAGCAGTCAAGCCCCGTAAGATTTCAGACACATTCCTAACTGTTCTCTAAAGTATGCAGTGCCTTAACATCGTTGTCTACTGGAACACTGCGTCTCGTTTCGTCCATATCCTTCGCAAGAGTTGATTTCTTAGCTTTATCAACCGTGAAGCAGGTGTAAAATTTCTGCTGAATGTATTTCTTGCAGTGTCTGCGTGTCGCTTCAGAGATTCCTGATTTGCTAAGTTTCTGAATTGGTTATGAACTGTGAAGCGCCAGTTTCTCTGTTGGGTTGTTAGTGGTGGCAAAAGTTATCCTGATGGCTGTGCTCTTAAAACAGCTTGGTTATTTTGTCTGGAACAACCCATAAATACGGAATAGGTATGTACTCAGGTTCTTGTACGTGTTTTACATGGTGGCCATCCGGGTTCCTTTATTTTTGATTTTTGTTCTGTGTCGTGAAAGTGTGTCTATTTCACGTTAGTGATTGCCATTGTTATGTGCAACAGATTTGACTGTTCGCTTCTCGCTCATAGTCTCTAGCAATAAGTGGGAATCTCCGTTTTCTGCCTAACTGGGAATGTATCCCCTTCTTGGCGGTCAGAAAGTTCTTAACAAAATCAGTGACCACAAAACAATAGGAAAAAAATCTCTCGCCTACTACTTTTAGTCTTGGTCTGGCCTCTAGGTTAGTGCTAGTTTGAAAGATTTTGTTTGTATACTCTATCGCAGGGTTGATTATTCACTAACTGTATCTTCGGTTATTGTGATTACTTATGTTCTTTTCTATTGTTGTGGTTTTCAGTCCGAAGACTGGTTTGATGCAGCTGTCCGTTCTGCGCTATTCTGTACAAAACCTTTCTTCCCTTCATTCTTCTTTACACCTCAGCAAGTGTCATATCAGTTTATCTATTCTTTTTTTTCCAGTAGTGCTATAAATATCGATTTCTCGCTGATTACATTCAGTACCTCTTCGTTTTCCAATTTACTCGTGTACTCTCCAGCATTCGTCTCATCCACGTTTCAGTTATGAAACACTGCTTCCAGTTACCTGTTTAACAATGTTTCACATAGTGTTTATTGTACTGTTGTATATTTAATAGTGGGTGTGACCTACCAGTCATTGCTGTAACATCTGGTAAACTGAGGTACAGTTACGACCGTGGCAACTAGAAGCTGTTGCATTTATCGCCTCTACCTAGTTTAGTGTGGCTCAGCAAGGACCAGGCCTCTAGGTTCACTGTTGGTGTGTTCGCTTTCACAACCCCTCTCACTTCCCTCAAAGAGTAGAAGGATCGGCGTTCAGGAGCTGTCCGCTTTTGATTTCAGTGGGCCACTACAAGGTACCGGGCTGCTGAGCTACCGTCTGCGTGCCACTAGGAACAGAATATACACCACTACAGGTTCAGAATATTTGTTGTACATACCTGCTTCGGGAAACGGTTTCTTCCTCTCCTTTCCTTTCCTTTCCGAATTTTTCTAGATACACTTGTTGTTAACACCCCAACTCGCTGGTTTTGCAATAAATTTCCTCCCTACGCTCTGTTATTATACAATGTCGAAAGAGAATGTAGTGCCCAGAATATGATAAATCCAGCACTATAATACAGGGTGATTCAAAAAGAATACCACAACTTTAGGAATTTAAAACTCTGCAACGACAAAAGGCAGAGCTAAGCACTATCTGTCGGCGAATTAAGGGAGCTATAAAGTTTCATTTAGTTGTACATTTGTTCGCTTGAGGCGCTGTTGACTAGGCGTCAGCGTCAGTTGATGCTAAGATGGCGACCACTCAACAGAAAGCTTTTTGTGTTATTGAGTACGGCAGAAGTGAATCGACGACAGTTGTTCAGCGTGCATTTCGAACGAAGTATGGTGTTAAACCTCCTGATAGGTGGTGTATTAAACGTTGGTATAAACAGTTTACAGAGAACGGGTGTTTGTGCAAAGGGAAAAGTTCTGGACGCCCGAGAACGAGTGATGAAAATGTAGCACGCATCCAGCAAGCATTTGTTCGCAGCCCAGGAAAATCGACTCGCAGAGCTAGCAGAGAGCTGCAAATTCCACAATCAACTGTATGGAGAGTCCTACGAAAAAGGTTAGTTATGAAACCTGAACGTCAACTACCCGAGGCGATGGATCGGCCGCCAGGCAGCCCGTGACAGAGCACTTCATCACTGGCCTCCAAGAAGCCCTGATCTTACCCCCTGCGATTTTTTCTTACGAGGGTATGTTAAGGATATGGTGTTTCGGCCACCTCTCCCAGCCACCATTGATGATTTGAAACGAGAAATAACAGCAGCTATCCAAACTGTTACGCCTGATATGCTACAGAGAGTGTGGAACGAGTTGAAGTATCGGGTTGATATTGCTCGAGTGTCTGGAGGGGGCCATATTGAACATCTCTGAACTTGTTTTTGAGTGAAAAAAAAACCTTTTTAAATACTCTTTGTGATGATGTATAAATGAAGGTTATATTATGTTTCTTTCATTAAATACACATTTTTAAAGTTGTGGTATTCTTTTTGAATCACCCTGTACAATCAAAAGTGAGATCACTAATGTTCATAATGTCTCGTGTCTGCTTACAATGTTTAGCTTGATACTTATAACGTTAAATTTCGAACACTTTACTATACTTCTAGTTTAAATTGTTGTTTTAAATTATTTGTTCATACTGTTACTTTGACTTTCAAAACGCAGTGTAAATAGCACTTGATATTTCCCATTAGCATTATAAATAAAATAAAAGTTTTTCCGAAGTTAATGATGATACACAAATATTACTTCCTATAGGCATCATCGCTTACACCTCATTATCCTGTAATTTGCTGCGTCTAAATGAGAATCTGATGTAAATAAGAAACAACTTACCTTCAGCTACCATTGTCCAGCACACTTACAGGTCGGACTTAGCCTAGAGCTAAACGTTTGACATTGCCTACAGCTAAACGTTTGACATTGCTGTCATACTCATTAACTTGTACTTGAAAAGAAAATCTCTGTTATCAATGACGGCATACTCGTAAGGTTCCAAGGTAACTACAAAGAATAAATAAAATGATTCAACAGTGAAGGGAACAGATTGTTCGTCGGTTGTATTAAACCACCAACTGAAATTTAAGTTCAATCGAAAAAGTTTTTTCGTTACTGAAAAACCTTTGAGGTCTATTATCATTGTGTCCGTAATTTTCGCGGACGTTCTGCAAATAGTCTGGTACAATACGGCATTTCTGTCGCCCAGATTGGAATATTCGAACCGGTTAAATACTTCAAACCTGAGGCTGAATCCTTCCCACAACGTTCATGAGGTTTGTGTTTGACTCACCACGGCAGCAATCATTCATCGCGGTAAACCTACACAACCTCAATTATGCACGTCTCAACGGATTTTTATCGTCATGTCCTTCAAATATAAACCACGCACAGCTGAGAACATTTTTGCGCTCGTTGTCGATTCCAAGCCACCGCTGTTCGTTTGATTAACGTAAGTTGACTGCAAAGTGTTGTCCTCACACACATACACTGTTTCAACGACACTTAAAAGTTTCTCTGTCCACTCTCTGATGTCATGAAGGCCGCAAACGACTCTAAGACGCCGTTTTCGTTTACATTATAGTAACAAAATAGTGCTAGAAATTATTTCTATTCTCGTCGAATATTCTAAACGTTGTATGGTCGCCTCGTCTTCTAGACTTGAATCCAACCTTCCTCGAACGTTTCACACTCCTAACCATATTAATCAATGTTGAGGCACAGTGGTATTTTCGTGTGAGTGAGGGTGATAGAATGAGGTACTTCGTCATTGAGACCCTCCCGTCGTCCGTCTCGCAGCAGCCCCAAAAAGTTACGTACTCCAGACAAATACTTCTGGAAAAGAATTCCCAATACTTAAATTTATATTAGGTGTTAATATATTACCCTCTCTCGGAAACACTTCTCTCACTTTTTTTCAGCCCGCATTTTTAATACTCTCTATACGGCTATCGTCAGCAGAAATCATTTGCTACTTTTAGTGTTTCATTTCCGGATCTAATAGACTAAGAACTTTTTTTCAAATTATGAAAATATGTTATTGTTTTTGATGCATTCTTTTACCAGATTCCAGAAATGTTTTAAATTTTTCAGTTAAATTTAACCGAAAAATTTAAGTCTTAGTAGTTGATGTCACTTTCCCCAGTGAAACTCATATTCGATATTTTGAGGTGTAGGACCTTACTCGCGTTCAGTACTTCTTTAACAAGTATGTTATGAGCAAAATCCAACATACATTAACGAAATTTGCATCAATTTTTTGTCGTCATAGTGCAGTTGATAGTACAAGTTCTGGTTTCTAGTTACACATCAGTATCTCTTTAAAAAGAATGTTGTTAACATAAGTCAGCAACAACTAACGAATTTTATTTTCTTCAGATTCTTTTAGGGTGGGCACAGTCTTCCTCATCCCCTTGGTAACCGGCGTTATCGCAAATGCACTGGTAGTGCTGGGGTTAATACACAGCTTCAATAACATTTGGGGCAGACTACAACTCTTTCTCACGCCCTTCTCAGCTACCCTCACACTTAAATGCCCTTCAACACATGCAACAATTACAGTCTATATTGTGGATAATCTTTCATTCCCTGCGCCTACCCCTGCCACCTTCAGAATTTCAAAGAATGTTTTCCATTTAACACTGTCGAGCGCCATATCAAAATCTGCATCTGCTATAAATGTAGCTTTGTCTTAATTCCGACTATCTCTCGAGATAAGTTGTAGGATCTGCAGTGCTTCTCGTGATCCTCCTTGAGTTCTCCTTCTACCGGTTTTCCATTCTCCTGTAAATAATTCGTTTTACTATTTTGCGTCCATGACTTATTAAAGTGATAATTTGATAATATTCACGTTTGTCATCACCTTATTTCTTTCGAATTGTAGTTGTAATGAATGCTACAGTTTTGAATATGGCTGTCTTTCAACAACCGTATATAAGTTTCTACGGAGAAGTAACACAGCCAAACCATTGCAAATAATTTTTAATACTTTGACCTAGGTTTTGACACCTCTAAGGATGTCTTCATCAGAATGAAATTTTATCAAATGTAAAATTACAATGCGAGAAGGCAATAGTCACAGTTTCGATCAGGCATGCTCAAGTCAAAAATTAAAAACCAAACGCTGGAACATTTTTAATTTTTTATATGAGCATGTCTGATCGAAACTTTGACTACTGGCTATTTCCCCGTTGTAATGACTGAACTCCGTGTGACTTGTTCTGACATAGACCTTTCAGAGCGCTATCAAATTCTATCACAGTATCATATCTCCCATCGCATCCTCATCTGCTTCCTTTTATCCTTCTGTAATAAATATAGTCTTCAAGTTTATTTTCCTTATATAAACCCAGTATGCATTCCTTCCACCTTGCAGCCTTCTCTTGTTTTCTTATAAGTAGGATGGCATATGGGATCTTGACATTCATAAAATTCCACATTTCTCCAATGGTGTCCTCAATGTTCCTACTGGCGGCCTCTGTCTTTCCCAAACTCATGCTATTTTTCTGCAGCTTTGCATTTATCCTCTAGCCAGTCCTGATTTGGAATTTTGTGTTCCTGCCAATCTCGCTTTTAGACGTCTCTATACCGTCTTTCCTGGTTCGTTTCAGTATCCCACGTATTACTTAGGAATTGTTACGAAGCCCTGTCCCACTGCCTAGTTTTTCCTCAACTGTCAAAGCTATTTACACACCTTCTATTGTCACTTTTCTATTTTTTATTGTGTCTTCTGTTGTGCTCTTTCTGTCAATATACACTCTGAGAGAAAGAATACAACGCACCACGAAGGAATTAGCTGAATGGGACGGTAATCGGCAGATGCGATGTACGTGTACAAACATGTGATTACAACATCGGAAGATTTGGATGATTTATTCAAAAGAAATAATTTCACAAAGTGATCACGTCAATAACATGTTGGTCCACCTCTGGCCCTTATTCAAGTAGTTATTTGGCTTGGTATTGATTGCCAAATTATTTCCAAATGACGGAATAGATCGTGAAAATCCCGAGATGCTGGAAGCGTTCCCAATTGGGCAGAACCTGCGATTTTGCTGTCCAAGCCATGGTTGGGCAAGCACGAAGACAAGCAGCATAAATTCTCCCTGAGAGCGGGAGTGCATTACCTTGTTAAAATGTAAGACGAGAATGGCTTGCCATTGAGAGCAACAAACCTATGCGTAGAATGTCGTCGACGTACCACTGTGCTGCAAGAGTGCCGCGGATAACACGTCACACTGGACTTCACTCCTGGTTGTCATGCCATATGGCGGGCGGCAGTCATGTAGGTATCACACCACTGTCCGGGGTTGTCTCCAGACTAGAGATGGGGGATCCGCTCTTGAACTGATTCATAGAGTTGAATCTTTCTAAGGAGTGAACAATCAGTGATTCAGTGATGCAGTGTCTGGCGCAGCTTAACTTCGAACCGCACTCTGTCGGCGATCGTTTCAGTCGCACGCCTGCCCTCTGGGCAGTTGATGCGAGCAACAGGACAGAGAGCCACCTAACAGATAACATAGGAACTACTTGCAACAACCTGCTCGCAAGGGAACGGACGATTTGTCTCGGAGCAGGTGAGTGGTGGCCGCTCACCGCTCCCCCCACCCTCGGAACTCGCCCGCTCAACGCTCACCCCACCGTTCTCGACTCTAGCCAGAGCGTTGAGCAAAGCAACTCAGGTGTCACTCTGGTCTCTGCGGTCTTAGCTCACGCAGTAATACAGCTCGCGGCTCAACCTGCTCGACTCAGTGCTTCTGCATCGGAGTTCGTCTCTACTGGATATTGTTCGTCGTAGTAATACCGCTATGTATATTACATTATTATGTTATGTATACATCATTTGTTTTTATTTTATTTTTATTTATTTAAACTGATCAGATTAGGTTCCTGACGACTCCTCTTACTATAGGATTTTTATTATGGACACTCGAATTTACGCTTTAATTACGAGCGAACCGATAAACGTATCGCAAAATGTGATACACCAATATTTTCCTTGTTTTATTCTGCGTAAGGCTACATGCAGCACTTTCGTTTTACAGTCAAATTTATATATTTTTTTCTTATTATGGTACGGATTTTGCGATTTTAGGCGTTTTCGGAAGGAAACGTTCACTTTAAAAATATGTGGCTTGCGATGTATTTGTATGAGGTTAATGAAATTTTAATACATTATAGCCAACTATATTGTTAATGTAAATCTCAAGTTACAACATTTTCCGGTCACCCAAAAAACCACGATAGTGCAAAATAAAACAATAATCAAAAACTTTGTCATATCGTGGAAATTTCAGTAAACAATACAAAATTCTTACTCATTATCTGTGTTACTTAAAAATAGGATCAAATAAGATCAAAATACAGGTATAGTACTGGAATAAACCAAGTTTAAAGGGCAATGTGCCTTCCATTTATTTTCTATTGTAAATGAGTGATGAGTCATGAAAAAGAGCTAATTCATTTCAGGGAGTGAACAGTTCTGATCCGATCTCTGAAAAGAACAGTTTTGCCCATCTCTACTCCAGACACATCTTTGCTGGTCATTGAGACCCAGCTGGAGGCGGAACCGAACACTGACGACAGCTGTACTCCAGCCAATGAGATCCCAGGCCGAATGTGCCCGACGTCACTGCAGACGGGCTAGTTGGTGTACAAAGGTGAATGGTAGCCG
Source organism: Schistocerca cancellata (assembly GCF_023864275.1). Taxonomy (NCBI): domain Eukaryota; kingdom Metazoa; phylum Arthropoda; class Insecta; order Orthoptera; family Acrididae; genus Schistocerca; species Schistocerca cancellata. The sequence continues at coordinate 71,264,801 of NC_064631.1, forward strand.
ACCCAAGTGGCGCCGTGAGCGCAGCTGCCTTTCTGTAAAGCCGCCTACTTGATGGTCCTTGCAGTCACTGAAGCACCAGCTGCATGTCGGATCGATGATAAGGATGGATCCTGGGTTCCGAGTGGTTCTCTGACAACTGCTCGCGCCTCTCGTTCTCTCGTCTCTCTAGGTCGACCGCTTCCTGTTTGATTGTGGGTTCACCCATTCCTGCCAACACCGCCGAATAGTGGCATCGCTCCTATTCAAATGGCAAGCGATTCGCCGATTACTCCAACCGGCTTCAATGGGTACAAAAAAAATGGCTCTGAGCACTATGGAACTTAACATCTGAGGTCATCAGTCCCCTAGAACTTAGAACTACTTAAACCTAACAAACCTAAGGACATCACACACAACCATGCCCGAGGCAGGATTCGAACCTGCGACCGTAGCGGTCTCGCGGCTCCAGACTGTAGCGCCTAGAGCCGCTCGGCCACCCCGGCCGGCACTGAGTACAGTTACATGTCCTACTCACATCTGTGTATGTTGTTCGTGCGCCTGTTTGTGGGGCAGAGTTACTGTCCAGCTGAGTACACGGACCGGGAGGTGTGGCGGTGCGGTTCTAGGCACTACAGCCTGGAGCCGAGCGACGGCTATGGTCGCAGGTTCGAATCCTCCCTCGGGCATGGATGTGTGTGATGTCCTTAGGTTAGTTAGGTTTAATTATTTCTAAGTTCTAGGCGACTGATGACCTTAGAAGTTAAGTCGCATAGTGCTCAGAGTCATTTGAACCATTTTTTTAGTACACGGAAAGAAATTCGTCAAGACGTTATGCTCCGGTATTAGCATGTCCCCTGTTTACTTTCTTCGCTAGCTGGGCTGTGAAATTACGCTGCAATGTCACACATTCATCCATCGGCCGCCAAAGTTAACAGTTTTGCAATTTCCGTCGGCACCTGTATTAATATCAATTTGCGAGCAATCTGCTAACTCCTTCGTGTGCATTGTTTCCCTTAGAGTGTATGAATGAAGCTCCCTTTGAAACTCTCAACAACTTCCGGTACTTTTCTTGAACCGACTGTTAATCATGTTAATCCGCTGTGTAAAATTTTACGTCGAGGTTTCCCCTGACATTCCTTTTCCTATTTATTCCTATTTTTCCTTCTCTTCCTTTTTCTGTTATTAATTTTCTGTACCACATCACAATTCATTTTTCGTCTAGTTCAACGAACTAAATAATTTATGTTTTCACATTATTATTTTTTGGGCTAACAGGCATGTACAGGGTCTTAACAACAATGTTGAAATACTATGAGAAATTCATTCTTCAGCATAAGTGCAGGTGCTACCACATGTTTGCATGTTTCGCTGTTCCTTTTGACCAGGAACGGCACCTGTGCAAAGTTCTCAATACAGTGCAAGCATCAGCCTCGGTCAGAACAGTGTTCTGTGTAATTACAAGTCGGATCTAAGTGAATTCGTAGGTGAATAAATTGTTCTTAGTCTTATGGTGGGTGCTTCCATAAACAGGGCAGTCGAAGTATTTGGTGTTTCAGAAGACAGAGTACCGAAAATTTTCTGCATACAGGGAAAGTGGAAAAACAGCATCCGTTAAGTTACAACGTAGATGAGGTTGTGTTATCTTGATAGACATTAATTGCAGAGAATATGTGTAGCTCCGTAATCAAGCTGGCTAAGCCACATAAACGTCATAGAGCAGGTGAATAACGACTTTATTGATCAAAGGTAAAAAAGTATGCATGATGCGCCTCAGAATTATTTCTGTCTTCAGAAATTCACGTATAAAAGTGGCACAAGGGTTACCAATTGTGTGTGTAACATATGATGACAGAGTCAACTTAATTACAGATCTACGAATATTTACAAGAATGGTCGGTAGAGTCCTGCGTGGCTTTATGTCGCACGTTAATTGACTGAAGAGGATTGTGACGAAAAGAAACCATGCGGAACTGAATCTTGCACTCTCGAACCCTGCCAGCACAAAAACAACACGATGGGAGCACCAGAAGCAGGGAACTCTAGGGCACACTGCAATTCCAGAAGCACTCGTCAGTGATACAAATGCCCTTAAGAGAACGTGGTGCCGAGGCCATAAGACCTGGGCTATGGAACAATGGAAGAATGTCATTTATGTAATAGGATGACTGGAGTGGGTGACGTGGTCAGGGTTGTAGGGCGTGACTGGGTAGAAGAAGGTGACTGTTTTTAGCAATCTTCCTCTTTATTGTTGGTTCTTCCAATACGTATTCCGGTAGCTCAGCCCCACCGCTCGTGTCGTGGTGGAGACGTGCTGATGCACGCAGTCCGGGGAACGCGATGCCGCGCTTGGTAAGCGGCTGTGCAGGCGGTAGGAGGTCAGTGGCATGAGGCCTGACCCAGCTCGCAGACACGGCAGCTCGTGACGACGCCGGGAGTCGCCGGCGCAGCCGTGGGCAACGCCCCCCGCCGGCCGGTCCTCGGAGACAGCGTCACTGAAGACGACGACGTGACAGCGACCGAACGCCCAGTCGGTTGAACCGAATGCCGACGCCCACCTCTGATGCCCTTAAATAGTGCAGAACGCTACTGAATCCGCCAGTTACGCGGCGGCGTATTTATTAGAAGGTTCCCGGTGAGTTGGCTAACGCAACCGCGCCACACGCGGCCCGCGCCTGCGTAATTCTGCTAAGTCTGCGTTCTGATGGCTGCTGTGCACGTACACACATACTGAAGCTCGTTGTAAAACTGTGTCACCTGCATAACGCGCTGGCCGTCCTTCGTCTGCCGTTTGCTGTGAGGCTGGCGCATCGCGCACTGAAACACACTAAATCACAATTTCGCACTGTATTTCCTAAAAATAACCCCTTGTCCTCTACAGTTCCTCCGTCATACGAAAAGAATTCCTCCCCTAATTCAACCATAAGTCAAAACAACTACATTTCACAAACACCACAAAATGCGATGTATTCACTATTTACACTGTGTTCATTCACTTTTATCTTCAGTATAATCTTTGTCCAAAAATATTACTTAGTGTTCTGCTGCAGTGCCTCACAACTGTTCAGTGATTTTGTCTGGACCCTTAGGTTAAAGGCTGGAAGGGGGCGGGATTTCGGCTACCTTCCTCGTGAGCCGATAGTACACTAATCCTACGACAAAGATAAAAATACACGTGGCGGCGGTTGATGATCCAATAACTAGTAAGCGTTTCTTATGCTCATTCCGGTACTCATGTACTCGTTGAAAAAGATGTTCCATAGTTATACATCCATCCTGAGCTGCTAGCATCCGGTCCAAAGAGGCGAGCAAAGTCGGGTCTAATGGGTGATTCAAAAGAGTGAGGTTTTCTTTCGTGACAAATTGCACCAGTTGGTTGGGTACAATGATCAATGTGCGGGTTATGTTCATGATTTTAGTTCCAGTAATCACGGCTGGTAAACTAAAAGGTGGCCCTGAAATGTCACACTGTGTGCCGTTAATTAACAGTCCCTGCCCCTGCAATTCTATTATTTGCGTACTCCCTTGCTTATCCTGCTCATAAGAAACGCAAATAACTACTGTGTTTTCCATTGCTGAAAATACCCAATGTGGACCCACTTGCTGAAAGAACTTCTATAATTTCCTTAGGGCACTCTGCGACTGTTTCTTGAGAGTGGAATATATAATACTCTTAAGATTTGGGAACAGTGTGTAACAATTTCGAGGGGCAGATTGTAACTGGATCTGTTCGACAACGCAGCAAGTCTTGTGCAGTGAGGAACGCATGAGCTTGTCTGTTACGTGCCACTAACATTATTTCCCATACGGTTAATTGTACGAATTTCTGCAAAATTTCCCACTTTACTGGATACGTATGCAAGGCGTAACATTGAAATTTACAATCCTTACATGTTAATGGTATTATGATACGAATTCTCAGCAGGGTACCCGTCCGCGTACTGGTAACAGTGGCCATTTTGCAGTACAGAGATAAGTGTTCGTCTGTTAATGTCGTCAGTAGCTCCAGGGATGCGGGCAATTCCGATTGAACTTTCCATAATCCTTCCTGAAGTTGTTCCGAAAGGGTACCGGCGTTAGGTGCCCGCGCATTGCGTGCAACAAAGCCTCCTGTAGTTCTGTCGCTTCTATGCGTGCTTCCGTAATACTATCAGCAAGAAAATGGAGCAGCTTAGCGATTATCAGCTGTGAATCGATGTTATCCAACCGGTACTTGATTACACCCATGTCGTCATTGGTTGTGTCGGCTGTGGCCTTAATGTGCGACATCAAGGTGGCGGCCAAAGCTCGCAATTGGTGCGTATTATTAACTACATCTTTGTCCAAACTCTCCAATTGGGCTGTGTGAAGATCTAGCATTCCATGGTTGCTATTCACATTATCCTGTAGCTGCTGTGGCGTTTCGTTACTACTTTTAATATCTTCAGAGGTCCCAAAAACAGTTTTTAGGATACGGCCACCTGCATCTAACCATCCTCTTTTCCTACGGACGTGCGGGATTAACCCTGCAGTTTGCCTTAACTGAGCTTGTAAGCGTGCGAAAGCTGATCATAGTAGCTGATATTCCCCCTGTGTGTCATTAAACCTTGACTGGTTAGCCACCATGGAATGTAGTTCATTGAATGTATCCTCTAATTTACGGATTTCGTCTACAACCGCCCAAATATTACAGTCATTACGTCCCCTTGTGGCGAGAACAAAACACCCTATGCCCGCATCTCGTGGTCGTGCGGTAGCGTTCTCGCTTCCCACGCCAGGGTTCCCGGGTTCGATTCCCGGCGGGGTCAGGGATTTTCTCTGCCTCGTGATGGCTGGGTGTTGTGTGCTGTCCTTAGGTTAGTTAGGTTTAAGTAGTTCTTAGTTCTAGGGGACTGATGACCATAGCTGTTAAGTCCCATAGTGCTCAGAGCCATTAGAACCATTAGAACAAAATACCACTTGATATAGGACGTACCTTCAAGGCTTCAGCTAAGTTGCAACAGCAAAACAGAATAACTATGCTGAGAGTTAGTGCACATCTTCCCTCTTCAGCGCAACCCATGACGCTGGAACTGCTGGTCTTACCAGAACGTCACGCCTCCTGAGAGACAAAAGAAAAACAGCTCTTCCTTTTTGCACGTGGCCTAAGAGCATAATAGCATGTCTGATCGCTTCCACAATTAACTTGGTTCTCTTATCTACTCCTTTCTTACTCTTTTTCTTAGATTCATCTCTCTCTCCACTAGAAGTTACTGCAGACAATGAAGGAAGTTCCTCAAAATTCCCCTTGAAAGGCCTAATTCGGCTCACATGCACAATAGTAGGGCGAGTTGGAAGCTGTAATTTTGCATTCACCGGCGATGCCATTTCGATCGCCTGCAAAGGACCTTGATACGGGATACAAATTTTTTCGTTCTACCTTTTGGCACATACGGATTAGTCATCATCACCCATTGTCCTACATGATATTTGGGTAAAGCCGCCTTTCTATTGTGAACTTTGTCCTGTCTCTCTAACGCTTTAGTGTTCATTTTTTTCACCTGCCGCCAGATTATTTTCAACTTTGTGGATAAATCCTTAACAGCCGAAATATCGGTTCCTGGTGGGGTCTTGAGCAATTCAAATGGAGATGGCATCTTCCGACCGAACAGTGCTTCATATGGAGACAATCCTGTACTTTCATGCACTTTTGAGTTATACACGGCTGTTACAAACGCCAATAGGGTATACCAATTGTTGTGTTGAGAATTTACATAATAACTGAACATCTTAGCTATTGTACGATGGCCGGCCGTACCGGCCGAGCGGTTCTAGGCGCTACAGTCTGGAACTGCGCGACCGCTGGGTCGCAGGTTCGAATTCTGCCTCGGGCATGTATGTGTGTGATGTCGTTAGGTCAGTTAGGTTCAAGTAGTTCTAAGTTCTAGGGAACTGATGACCACAGCAGTTAACTCTCATAGTGCTCAGAGCCATTTGAACCATTTTTTTTATTGTACAATGAACTCTCTCGGTCAGACCATTAGCCTGCGGGTGTAACGTGCTCGTTCTCAATTACTTTAGATGCAATAACTTGCATAACTGTTGCATTAAATCGGACATAAAGTTTGACCCTTCATCTGTAATTATAGTTTCATGTGTTACGAATTTCAATATCCATTGATGTACCATGGCGTGAGCCACTGTTTCGGCTCGCTGGTCTGGAAGCGATTACCCGCTGGTGTTTGCACAAACGGTTCTAAGACGTCTACGCCAAGTAATTGGAGGGGTCTATCTCCTTCCGGTAGTCGTTGCAACACAATTTTCTGATGACTCAATTCCGCCCGTTGAGCACACGGAATGCAATTCTTTACGTACTGATCGACATCCTGCCTATGCGTTGACCACCAATAACTCTGTGCTACTCTCCTTTCCGTTGCTCTTCGACCCGAATGACCAGAAAACATTGAATCATATGCTTGCCTTAAAATTTCGCTTCGCAATTTTTCTGGTACGACTATGCGTGGACCGTTCCTAGTTTTACAGTACAATATACCGTCTTCCACGACGAACTGTCGCTACGAGGTAAATCGTTGACAATCTGTGTCGGCGGTTTGTGCCTCCACCCACTCGTTCTCATTTATTCCTGTGCATTCCATGGCGCATACTTTACGACCCAGACCATACGCGTTTCCGTGCGATTTACCCGGGCGATGAATCACTTCAAAATCGTACTCACTAAGACGCAAAGCCCACTTATTTAATCTACTCGTTGGGTATTTAAGCCCTAACAACCACTTAAGTGCTGTATGGTCAGTAATCACCTTGAAACTTCGTCCATACAAATAACACCGGAAATAGGTTATCCCGAAAATTAATGCCAGTAACTCCTTCTCGGTTGTTGAGTAATTTTTTTCTGCATTGTTTAGCTGTCTGGAAGCATATGCTATCGGGTGTTCCTGCCCATCTATTTCCTGAGATAATACAATACCCAAAGCATAATTGCTAGATTCACAAGATAATATAAATTGTTTACTAAAATCTGGAAAAGCCAAAACCGGACTAGATGTTAACAAATTTTTTAACTTTTGGAAAACCTTTTCGCGTTCTGCTGACCAATGAAATTTTGCTCCCTTGTTCAACAATTGTGTGAGGGGCCTTGCAATTTCCGCCAATTCTGGAATATACCTCCTGTAAAAATTGGCGAGACCTAAATAAGAACCGAGCGAAATGGCGCAGTGGTTAGACACTGGACTCGCATTCGGGAGGACGACGGTTAAATCCCGCGTCCGGCCGTCCTGATTTAGGTTTTCCGTGATTTCCCTAAATCGCTCCAGGCAAATGCCGGGATGGTTCCTTTGAAAGGGCACGGCCGACTTCCTTCCCTAATCCGATGAGACCGATGACCTCGCTGTCTGGTCTCCTTCCCCAAAACAACCCCCAACCTAAATAAGACTGCAACTCTTTCACTTTTGTAGGCGTCGGAAAATTCATTACCGCCCCCAGAAGTTTTGGATCCGTGCGGACACCCTCTTGCCCTAAAATATGACCTTAATAACGGACTTCTTGCAATAAAAAATGACATTTTTCCATATGAAGAGTTAACCGCGCTGCTTTCAGACGATCGAAAACTTCGCACAAACGGCGCACATGTTCTTGAACGTCCTTTGAGTAAACAGTTATGTCGTCCAGATATACCATATACTGATTCGGTTTCAGACCTCGTAACACGCTATCTAGTAACCGTTGGAAGGTTGCTGGAGCATTTTTGAGTCCGAAAGGCATTCGCCGATACTGATAATGACGTGTAGGTGTTGAAAAATCTGTCTTCGGTCGGTTTCCGGGGCGACCTCCAACTGGTGGTTCCCGCTTCGAAGATCCAAGTTCGTGAAGTACCGTCACTGACCCAAATTATCCAGAGTTTCAGTCATATTAGGCATTGGATATGCATCCGATACAGTTTTTTCATTCAGGAAACGATATTCACAACAAAAACGACATGCCTTGCCCCCATCAGATGATTTTTTTACGCACTATCACGACAGGAGCGGACCAGGGACCACTACTGATTTCTGTTATCCCATCCCTAAGCTGTTAATTAATAAATTCTTCCATGACAGGCCGCAAACTTTTTGGAACACGATACGGGCATTTATACACCGGTGCTTCATTCCCAGTGGGGATGTAATGCTGAACTAACGGTATGGCGGGCAGTGGACAATGAGAATTAAATCTCTTTATATTCCGTCAAAAGGTTCTCCATGATTTCTCTGTCTTGCCCTTCTAAATGTGCTACTTTACACGTCAGTGCGGACTAGCTGACAGACTCTCCCGGCATTGTGTAATCTGCTGCGAAATCCTTATCCAGTTCATCTTCCCCTATTATCTCCAAATTCGCTATTACGGTACCCCGTGCTAACTGCACCTCTTCAAGGCCAAAATTATCAATACTGACAGGCACAACCTTTTTTCCTTCTACCTCCCGCACGTAGGACACGCTGCAGCGCGTAAAACACTTCATTTTATACAGCGGCTCTTTCTCAGACAAAGGTTCAACGACACACAACGAATTTACCGGCACGCTAGCTCCAACATCTGCCCAGATTATTTTCCCTGTACCCTTCGGTATAGTATCCTGCGAGTTAACCCTGAGGGGCCTTGTACGCAGTTTAGGTGGCCAACCCGACGTCTGGGCGGTTCCTTGCGACAGTTTTTCGGCCGCAGAACCTAGTCGAAATTGTATTCCGTCCAGTTCTACCGTACGCCGTTCCAGGTTAACTATTGCGTGATGCGCAACCAGGAAATCCAATCCGAGTATGACATCATAGCTGCTGCCAACAACTGGAAGAACTTCTACCTTCACCTGGAACTTCCTCATTTCCACTCGGAAGTTTAACACCGCTGATCTGAGTGACTTCACCTGTCCCCCACCCACGCCACATTTCTACTCGCCACGGATACCTGAGACCAGGTATCCAATAAAAATTTGCACGTGCTGCCCCTCACCAAGCCGGTCACAAAAAAGTCTGCCACTGATTCTGCACTAGCATTAATCCTTACCAGGGGTGTTGCACAGTGGGCACACCACCCCCTACCCCGTTTAACTGATCATGATTCTGCCAGGACCCATTGCAATTACGCTCCCGATGATCCCAACGTCTGCATTTCCTGCAGTGCACTTCCTTGCAATCGCGTCTAATGTGTCCCATCTCACCACATCTCAAACATTTTATTTCTGCATTAAACACTGCTTTTCTGTCCCGCGTCTTTGTGACTGCTTTAACTTCCTCTAACGCCACAGCGATTCCGACAGCCTCATTGAGAGTCTTAGTGAATTCCATCCTAATCGTGCAGGAGGTTTTGGGTTGCATTCCCCGCAAAAATGCATCTAGTGCCCTCTGCTCAGCTTCCTGCAGAATGGCTTCATTAACCCTATCGGAATCTGTTAGCTCATAGGAATTAAGATTATTTTTTTCTAATTCGATCTACAAAAGTTTCTATTGATTCCCCATTCCTTTGATACATTCTATTCAATTGCTCCCGATAATATCTGGACGTATTTTCCCTCCGATACCTTTTCAGCAACCCTTTTTTGAATACTTCAAATGTCCGAGCATCCCTTAATTCTTCATGGCATGTAACGTACGCACTGGCATCCCCAGTTGCTTTCAACTTAGCCACATGCAAAAATGGATACTGCGGAGACATGGCTTAGCCACAGCCTAGGGGATGTTTCTAGAATGAAATTTTTACTCTACAACGGTGTGTGCGCTGATATGAAACTTCCTGGCATATTAAAACTGTGTGCCGGACTGAGACTCGAACTCTGGACCTTTGCCTTTCGCTGTAGACTGAAAATTTCATTCTAGAAACATCCCCTAGGCTGTGGCTAAGCCATGCCTCCGCAATACCATTTCTTCCTGGAGTGCTAGTTCTGCAAGGTTCGCAGGAGAGCTTCTGTGAAGTTTGGAAGGTAGGAGACGAGGTACTGACGGAAGTAAAGCCGTGGGGACGGGGCGTGAGTGGTGCTTGGGTAGCTCAGTTGGTAGAGCACTTGCCCGCGAAAGGAAAAGGTCCCGAGTTCGAGTCTCGGTCCGGCACACAGTTTTAATCTGCCAGAAAGTTTCATATCAGCGTACACTCCGCTGTAGAGTGAAAATTTCATTCTAGTTTATCCATAATGCGGTGCCACAGCCAAGTAGACATTGCACAGCAAATGATAAACTACTATCTGTGCTGTCGATATTTCTCGTGTTCCTCTCTTATCTACAACCGACCTTCAGCTCATTATCAACTGCTGGCTCAGAATAGGATATGCAGATCTCTTAACGACAATCCCGATTCATAACGGAGACCCAATACACTTGCCACATCAAACGTTGTAAAATGATGGACGCTTTAATAACCGCCCAGGAGATTTTAATTATCTGCTACATACCGAGACAGATTGTGAATTTAATATCTCACTTGACCCTATATAAATGTGTATTAATGCCACTAGGAGAATCAGAATGTAAGATGCCGCTGGTGAGAGGCGAACGGTCCGGAAAGACCGCTATGTTCGCTTTCGGGCACGGACTGGCTGCGAAGAGTGGCCAGTTAGCGCTGCTTTCAATTCGCGCGAGTCAATACCGGAAGGCGGCCCTCTGGATAGCTAATTTCCGCTTCCGCCCAGATAAACTTAGTGCAGTTCCGCTCTATTAACAATGACGGACGGCGGCCCGATCCAACTGCGTAGCCGGCTGCATTATTAAATCTAATCAGACGGGACCCGTGCGTGGCGCACGGAGTATTTCAGCCGAAACGCGCCTACCCTGGGTGGCTTACGGCAGTAAATAACGCCAGCCAACTCACGCTGGGTACGCCTCCAATATAAAGCCTCCTTGAGCCAAACACTTGCATTAACTCTTGTTGACACGATAAATAATTATTTCCAGTCTTTTACAAGGACGAGACTTCGCCTAGGTACATAAATTACATACTCCCTATACGGCGAACGATACTTTTGTAGATAAAAAGTTCTTGCGCCGTACGATGCAGGCTTTCACATCTTGTACTTGCATCCCTATTGATTTTCGTTACATGTTCGTAAAGATGTGGTGCGTGTGGCTAACGGTTGAGAGTTTGTCCTGGAGGATGGCTGTACGGTTTTTGGAGACTTCCCTGCACGAGGTTCATCCTCAACGTGTTCTCTGCCTTCCGAAATTTATTTGTACGAGCCAAAACTTGTGCTCTTGATGTCCCCCATAGGCCTGATTCAACTTCTCAAAGGTCACTCTCGTTGATTCCCCAAGTGTAACATAAAACATGATGGTATAACGTTGCTCTAAATTCCGCTGTTCCATTTTTGTAACCCACAACAAGAACACAACTTCACTGCTGGCGCTCTCAAAAATCACGTGACGGGTGTACAGAATTGTAACTCGTACTGAGCATCTGGAGGGGATGAACACACCGGTCAACTCAAGTAGAGCAACACAGCTGTGCCGCATATCACTCGCAGTGTCTGTCTCATTACTTTTCTCACACAGTTCGTATACCAGCTGTGTCCGTCATCTGTTGCGATGCCAGCTTTACTTTCTAACTGTTACTCGATATACACTCCTGGAAATGGAAAAAAGAACACATTGACACCGGTGTGTCAGACCCACCATACTTGCTCCGGACACTGCGAGAGGGCTGTACAAGCAATGATCACACGCACGGCACAGCGGACACACCAGGAACCGCGGTGTTGGCCGTCGAATGGCGCTAGCTGCGCAGCATTTGTGCACTGCCGCCGTCAGTGTCAGCCAGTTTGCCGTGGCATACGGAGCTCCATCGCAGTCTTTAACACTGGTAGCATGCCGCGACAGCGTGGACGTGAACCGTATGTGCAGTTAACGGACTTTGAGCGAGGGCGTATAGTGGGCATGCGGGAGGCCGGGTGGACGTACCGCCGAATTGCTCAACACGTGGGGCGTGAGGTCTCCACAGTACATCGATGTTGTCGCCAGTGGTCGGCGGAAGGTGCACGTGCCCGTCGACCTGGGACCGGACCGCAGCGACGCACGGATGCACGCCAAGACCGTAGGATCCTACGCAGTGCCGTAGGGGACCGCACCGCCACTTCCCAGCAAATTAGGGACACTGTTGCTCCTGGGGTATCGGCGAGGACCATTCGCAACCGTCTCCATGAAGCTGGGCTACGGTCCCGCACACCGTTAGGCCGTCTTCCGCTCACGCCCCAACATCGTGCAGCCCGCCTCCAGTGGTGTCGCGACAGGCGTGAATGGAGGGACGAATGGAGACGTGTCGTCTTCAGCGATGAGAGTCGCTTCTGCCTTGGTGCCAATGATGGTCGTATGCGTGTTTGGCGCCGTGCAGGTGAGCGCCACAATCAGGACTGCATACGACCGAGGCACACAGGGCCAACACCCGGCATCATGGTGTGGGGAGCGATCTCCTACACTGGCTGTACACCACTGGTGATCGTCGAGGGGACACTGAATAGTGCACGGTACGTCCAAACCGTCATCGAACCCATCGTTCTACCATTCCTAGACCGGCAAGGGAACTTGCTGTTCCAACAGGACAACGCACGTCCGCATGTATCCCGTGCCACCCAACGTGCTCTAGAAGGTGTAAGTCAACTACCCTGGCCAGCAAGATCTCCGGATCTGTCCCCCATTGAGCATGTTTGGGACTGGATGAAGCGTCGTCTCACGCGGTCTGCACGTCCAGCACGAACGCTGGTCCAACTGAGGCGCCAGGTGGAAATGACATGGCAAGCCGTTCCACAGGACTACATCCAGCATCTCTACGATCGTCTCCATGGGAGAATAGCAGGCTGCATTGCTGCGAAAGGTGGATATACACTGTACTAGTGCCGACATTGTGCATGCTCTGTTGCCCGTGTCTATGTGCCTGTGGTTCTGTCAGTGTGATCATGTGATGTATCTGACCCCAGGAATGTGTCAATAAAGTTTCCCCTTCCTGGGACAATGAATTCACGGTGTTCTTTTTTCAATTTCCAGGAGTGTACATACGCAAAGTAGACGCATTTAACGCCTTTACAAGTGCAAAATAAAAGAGAATGATTCTTTTTGCATTAAATTAAATTTTTAAATAAGTCTATTCAAGTGCTTTAGGATATACAATGGTTTTTATCTTTCCAAGCCGGCCGGGATGGCCGAGCGGATCTAGGCGCTTCAGTCTGGAACCGCGCGACCTCTACGGTCGCAGGTTCGAATCCTGCCTCGGTTATGGATGTGTTTGATGTCCTTAGGTTGGTTAGGATTAAGTAGTTCTAAGTTATAGGGGACTGATGAAGTCCCATAGTGCTCAGAGCCATTTTAAACATTTTATCTTTCCATCTTCTGCAAAAACAAGTAAATTTTCGGCTATCCCAGTCATGACACAGATAAGAGATGATTGCGGTTCATACATTTAAAGTATTACGTGTCAACTAAGAAATGTCTACAGATCGTTTACTGATGTTTCGAAATGTCATCCCTTCCCATTCTCACTCCCACCCCCAGCGGCGGCAGGACTATTTTATCCCAACACTATTTGTGTACAAATAATGCTTCATGTAGATACAAAATTTGGTTGAAATTCCTCCAGACCTTCCTGAGTTGTGCTTCTATGTAACTCCTTTTGCCTCTAAAGCCTCTTCCGTGTGGTGCTACAAGTGTGTCACGGTAAATTATTATAGACAGTAATATGTGTGCTAATGTTGGTACGAAATCCCCTGCTCTAAAGATGAAAAGTCATCGAGACTGTCACCAATAAATCTGATGGGTACAGCTAGAGTACTTGATAAGCGAGTAACAGGAGACGGAGCTTTAGACACCCAAACATGCCTTTGAAGACGGCCAAGAAAAATAAGCAGTGGTGAAAGGATCTTTCAGTATTTTTATATATTAAATATTGGCATAAATCATCCAAGTAAAGTTGACCAAGGTCGGATAAAGAGAAAGTATTAGCATTTCTTTGTGTTTCTACTTTACTTTGGCTCATAGGTATAAGAAGACTTACAGAAATTCCGAATCACTGACTGTAAGAACTCAGTAGCCAGACAAAATGTATGAATCTGCGAACTAAAGACTCAATGACGGACTCCTGAAAACTAATAAACAAATTTTCCACTCTGGGGAAAATTACTGAGTTAATTTTTTGAATATTTGGATCAGGAAAGCTCACAGTTAGTCTTATTGTCAGGCGGGAGAGCACGTTATTGAATGAATGCAAAAGCGACAGTTATGCCAAGCAGTGGCATGGCTTTGAACGTATACGCGAACATAAACCGATTGCACTCACTATAGCTCGATTGGCGGTTGCGTTACATGCTCAGACATTAGCTGTATGAAGCACCACACCAACTGCGCCCTGCATCGGACTATCGTAACATCTAGAGGTGAGCTAGTGTCTCAGATGGGCCATAGGTAACCTCAGAACATCAAAATATCGGAAGTGCACCGCCCATGTTGTTGTTGTTGTTGTTGTGGTGATGGTGGTGGTCTTCAGTCCTGAGACTGATTTTATGCAGCTCTTGATGCTACTCTATCCTGTGCAAGCTTCTTCATCTCCCAGTACCTACAGCAACCTACATCCTTCTGAATCTGCTTAGTGTATTCATATCTTGGTCTCCCTCTACAATTTTTACCCTCCACGCTGCCCTACAATACTAAATTGGTGATCACTTGTTGCCTCAGAACATGTCCTACAAACCGATCTCTTCTTCTAGTCAAGTTGTGCCACAAATTTCTCTTCTTCCCAATTCTATTCAATACCTCCTCATTAGTTATGTGATCTACCCATCTAATCATCAGCATTCTTCTGTAGCACCACATTTCGAAAACTTCTATTTCCTTCTTGTCCAAACTATTTATCGTCCATGTTTCACTTCCATACATGGCTACACTCCATACAAATACTTTGAGAAACGACTTCCTGACACTTAAATCTATACTCGATGTTAACAAACTTCTCTTCTTCAGAAACGCTTTCCTTGCCATTGCCAGTCGACATTTTATATCCTCTCTACTTCGACCATCATCAGTTATTTTGCTCCCCAAATATCAAAACTCCTTTACTACTTTAAGCGTCTCATTTCCGAATCTAATTTCCTCAGCATCACCCGATTTAAGTCGACTACGTTCCATTGTCCTCGTTTTGCTTTGGTTGATGTTCATCTTAAATCCGCCTTTCAAGACACTGTCCTTTCCGTTCATCTGCTCTTCCAAGTCCTTTGCTGTCTCTGACAGAATTACAATGTCATCGGTGAATCTCAAAGTTTTTATTTCTTCTCCATGGGTTTTAATACCTACTCCGAATTTTTCTTTTGTTTCCTTTACTGCTTGCTCAATATACAGATTGAATAACATCGGGGAGAGGCTACAACCGTGTCTCATTCCCTTCCCGACCACTGCTTCCCTTTCATGCCCCTCGACTGTTATAACTGCCCTCTGGTTTCTGTACAAATTGTAAATAGCCTTTCGCTCCCTGTATTTTACCCCTGCCACATGTTATGAAACGGAAAAAGAGGCTGACGGCAGCGCTCGCAGAGGCCTGGCAGTGAACTTCGAATTCGGGAAATTATGGCGCTTTAAAGTGTATCTTGCTTTGCGAAATATGAGTACTAGACGGTAAGTGTGTTTATTTGTAAAACTCAATATTGCAATTTCGACTGTGTGACTGTTACCATGTGAAAATTATGTTCCTGATGACGGCCTTCTTGTGTACACTGGACTCTTTGAATTAAGTTATAAATACGTTGCTCGTATTCTGCTTAATTTATTCTCTCATTCGCAAAACTGGGTGGGGTATATGATTGCATTTTTGTTTTTGTTTCATATGAAACAGGAGCTCTTTATGTCGCATGGTATTCTGTGGACTCATGTCTATTTGTTACTGCTTACTAATCCGTCTGTGAACTGCGTCTAGAAAATGTCTCGATTTAAATGAATTGCAACTACATTGCTCTTATTCTAAGTTACTTTCGTTCGCATCTGTTTTTCGTGCTGTCGCATTTAATGGAGGCCACTGAAATTTTCATTGACTGCTGCTAAAATGTATTGTTTATAGTTCGAATGGCTCTGAGCACTATGGGACTTAACATCTAAGCTCCTCAGTCTCCTAGAACTTAGAACTACTTAAACCTAACTAACCTAAGGACATCACACACATCCATGCCCGAGGCAGGATTCGAACCTGCAACCGTAGCAGTCGTGCGGTTCCGGACTGAGCGCCTATAACCGCTCGGTCATCGCGGCCGGCTATTGTTTATAGTATCTGTTAATAATGTTAATAAAGTGTGAAAACATTTGCGCTACTAATGCCGGTTTTTTAGCATTTGCGAGGAAGAATGGTCTAATTACCAAGACTACAAAGTAAACTACATCTACATTCGTACTCTGAAAATCACTAAAATGCATGGCAATCAGTGGTAAGAAACAACATTGCTCAAAGCAGAACTACATACTCATTTCATGACCAAATGTAATACTGTCAAATCCTGCTAACATGGAGTTGTCCATTAAATACGAGAAAGTACGGAAAACAGATGCAAACAAGAAGTAGAATAAAATATACTTAACATGTATTTAATGTTGTCACACAGATTCGTAAG
This sequence comes from Schistocerca cancellata, assembly GCF_023864275.1. NCBI lineage: Eukaryota > Metazoa > Arthropoda > Insecta > Orthoptera > Acrididae > Schistocerca > Schistocerca cancellata. The sequence continues at coordinate 71,281,344 of NC_064631.1, forward strand.
CAGAAACAAATACACTAAGCCGGCCGCTGTGGCCGAGCGGTTCTAGGCGCTACAGTCTGGAACCGCGCGACCGCTACGGTCGCAGGTTCGAATCCTGCCTCGGGCATTGATGTGTGTGATGTCCTTAGGTTAGTTAGGTTTAAGTAGTTCTAAGTTCTAGGGAACAGATGACCTCAGATGTTAAGTCCCATAGTGCTCAGAGCCATTTGAACCAAATACACTAAAGTCCACAAAAAACATTTGAACAAACGAGCTTCTCTTTTACATGAAACAAAATCAAATACGAAATCATTTGCCCCACCCAGTACTACGGATGTGAGCAGAACTCAATCAGAGTACGAGCAACATATTTACAATGCAATTCAAAGAGTGCAATCCACGAGAGAAGTCTTAATCAGAAGCACATTGTGATGAAAAAAGATTCTGTTAATTACAAAACGAAAACAAACACAGAATACTAAAAATCAACGAATAAGAAAGCGAGATGATGGACTGATAAACTTGCACAGCTCCAAGTGGCCAGGCAGTGAACCAAGGTTGTCCACCGACCTACTATCGATATAAACCCGACCGCGTGATAGGAGCGTCACCTGGCGGGAAATGACGGCTAATCAGATACACGCACGGTGCACGTAGTGACACTGGGTGTAGGCCTACTGTACGTGTCTAGAATGGGGAAGGCGTGCGATCTACCTGAGTTTGACCGGGAGGAGACTGTGATGGCCCGGAGGGTCGGCACGACTTGTCGGTGTTCGAGGAAAGCTGTGGTGAGTGTCTTCAGCACGTGGCGAGACCAAGGTGAAGACAGACGTCGTAGGGGTGGGCGGCCACCCCTCATCACAGATGTCAGACGTCGCAGGTTGGACAGACTATAGTTCAATTCTTTTATCTTGGCGGTTCGCGTATGCCCGCCCAGACGCGGGAGATTGCTGCGTTGCCAGTTGTACGCGCCAAGAGAAGCAGCGCCATAGTATAGTTCGCAAACTTACGTTTAGAGAGGAGCGCGCAGTTTATGAAGTAAAGCCACCACAACCGCATTAACCCTTTCGCTGCTACAAAGACGTGCTTCCTGCATTCCGCGCTGTGCGCGATTTTGTCATCATTGCATTGCTCGCCTGTGCAGACACATGGTGTTTCGACTGCTTTGACACACTTTATTATTCGATTTCATAAAAACTATTTGGCCAAAAAAATTTGATTTTTCCACATCTTCTTGACTGATACCTTCCCCCCATTAACGACTTAATTTTGATTCGATGTTCAACGCAGTTATTTTGCAGCATTAGATGTAGTAAACCATTGAACGAAATTTTGAAGAGTTTGCAGAGGTAAAAGTCCATTGCGTATACTTTCCATATGGTCGATTTTAGTTGCCACTAGAAATTTCAAAAAATTACATTCAAACGAATAAAATTCATGAAGTAAGATACTTCGATATTGTTTTTAAATAAAGAAAATATTAAGCACTGAAGAAAGTTTGAACTCAGAACCTTTCTCTTTGCAGCCATACACTTTAACCATTACGCTATCGCAACTTGTTATTCCATGCTGCTCCCGGAGGAATTTAAAATATCATGCAAATTACCGACAAACACTGTTGGTATGACTATAAATTACTCACGTTTCGTCGAAGTACAATAGGAAATAACAATTACCGCTGTTCTTTATTGCGAAAAAACGGTTAGTGAGAATGATACAAACACCTTTCCTTGCTATCGCCTGAATTAGGAGGCTTATTGCTTGTTTGGTTTAATTAATTAATAGAATATGAAGCAACTGGTATAAAGAACGCTTTTTCCAAACTTTCTACAACAGAAAGTCGGCTATCAAGACATTGCTTTTGTTCAATTTATTTATGACTGAACGTTTCTAAAACTGAAGACACTCGTCCGTGCTCTGCACTGCAGTCCAGCTCTGGCAACGTCGTTCTCTGTTCATTGGCTGACTGTGTTTTGTGACGTCAGATGTGCAGAACGAACCTAAACTCGGCCGCCGTCATAAATGACGCGCACTTTAGTAAAGCAGGACAGACAGCGAACTGTGGCAAAACTAACATCAGTCTTTAGTGCCGGGCAGAATAAAAGTGTGCCCGAACACACAGCGCACAGACCACTCCTAACGTTGGGCCTCCGCAGCGAACTGTGGCATGCATGTGCCGATGTTAACACCACATCGGTAACTACGACTGAAATGGGTATGTGACCATCGGCACTGGATGTTGGCGCAGTGGCAGAATGCTGTATGGTCTGATGAATCCCAATACCTTCTTCACCATGCCAATGGGAGGGCGCCAATCTGTCGTCTTCCAGAGTAACAGCCCCTTGACACCTGTAGTGCGGGACAGAGGCAAGCATACGGCGCCTCCATTATGCTCTGTGGAACATTCGCGTGGGCATCCGTGGGCTCGTTAGAGGTCGTGCAAGGCACCATGATGGCCAAGATGGATCGTACACTGGTTGCAGACCGCGTACTCTCCTTCATGACGGTCATGTTTTGCGACGGCAGTGGCATTTTTCAACATGATAATGCGCCTTGTCACACATTTTCAACATGATAATGCGCCATGTGACAAAGACAGGAGTTTGATGGAGTGGTTCGAGGAATACGACGGCGAGTTGCAATCGATGTGCTGGCCTCCCCAATTCGCCAGATCTGAACCCGATCAAACATATCTGGGCTGTGAGTGAACGCGGTGTCAGAGCTCATCAACCAAATCCCCGGAATATATTAGATGAGTTACAAGTGCAGGTGTGGCGCTAGCTCCCTTCAGACACCTACGAGGGCTTCATTGCTTCCACACCGCAACGCGTCGCCACGGTGGACACACCGTCTATTACATAGTGGTCATAGTATTCTGGCTCAACAGTGAATGAGCTTCACCAACACCACCTAGAGACAATCGTGTCAAACGGCGATCGTAATATAAAGCAGGCCAACAACAAAAGAATTGCTTGGCTCGTAAAATTAGTGACTTTTGAGTTAATACTTGAATGAGGTTATTTAAGAGAGAAAAAACGTATTGTTCCTTATGTTGCAATGGGGTAAAAACTGTTAAGAAAGCATAACTACGACTAATTTCGTGCATAGCATATACACTCCTGGAAATTGAAATAAGAACACCGTGAATTCATTGTCCCAGGAAGGGGAAACTTTATTGACACATTCCTGGGGTCAGATACATCACATGATCACACTGACAGAACCACAGGCACATAGACACAGGCAACAGAGCATGCACAATGTCGCCACTAGTACAGTGTATATCCACCTTTCGCAGCAATGCAGCCTGCTATTCTCCCATGGAGACGATCGTAGAGATGCTGGATGTAGTCCTGTGGAACGGCTTGCCATGCCATTTCCACCTGGCACCTCAGTTGGACCAGCGTTCGTGCTGGACGTGCAGACCGCGTGAGACGACGCTTCATCCACTCCCAAACATGCTCAATGGGGGACAGATCCGGAGATCTTGCTGGCCAGGGTAGTTGACTTACACCTTCTAGAGCACGTTGGGTGGCACGGGATACATGCGGACGTGCATTGTCCTGTTGGAACAGCAAGTTCCCTTGCCGGTCTAGGAATGGTACAACGATGGGTTCAATGACGGTTTGGATGTACCGTGCACTATTCAGTGTCCCCTCGACGATCACCAGTGGTGTACGGCCAGTGTAGGAGATCGCTCCCCACACCATGATGCCGGATGTTGGCCCTGTGTGCCTCGGTCGTATGCAGTCCTGATTGTGGCGCTCACCTGCACGGCGCCAAACACGCATACGACCATCATTGGCACCAAGGCAGCAGCGACTCTCATCGCTGAAGACGACACGTCTCCATTCGTCCCTCCATTCACGCCTGTCGCGACACCACTGGAGGCGGGCTGCACGATGTTGGGGCGTGAGCGGAAGACGGCCTAACGGTGTGCGGGACCGTAGCCCAGCTTCATGGAGACGATTGCGAATGGTCCTCGCCGATACTCCAGGAGCAACAGTGTCTCTAATTTGCTGGGAAGTGGCGGTGCGGTCCCCTACGGCACTGCGTAGGATCCTACGGTCTTGGCGTGCATCCGTGCGTCGCTGCGGTCCGGTCCCAGGTCGACGGGCACGTGCACCTTCCGCCGACCACTGGCGACAATATCGATGTACTGTGGAGACCTCACGCCCCACGTGTTGAGCAATTCGGCGGTACGTCCACCCGGCCTCCCGCATGCCCACTATACGCCCCCGCTCAAAGTCCGTCAACTGCACGTACGGTTCACGTCCACGCTGTCGCGGCATGCTACGAGTGTTAAAGACTGCGATGGAGCTCCGTATGCCACGGCAAACTGGCTGACACTGACGGCGGCGGTGCACAAATGCTGCGCAGCTAGCGCCATTCGACGGCCAACACCGCGGTTCCTGGTGTGTCCGCTGTGCCGTGCGTGTGATCATTGCTTGTACAGCCTTCTCGCAGTGTCCGGAGCAAGTATGGTGGGTCTGACACACCGGTGTCAATGTGTTCTTTTTTCCATTTCCAGGAGTGTATAACATGAATAACACATGCGGTATTTTCTTTCATGAGAATTGCTATGAAGATCGGGTCATTTCCAAATGTGCGATATTTATTTAGTAAAGCATTCACAAATTTCCAAATAATGTTTTTATTTAAAAACTCGGAGTCATGGACATCAGAGTTGGTTGTATTCACACAATTTTTGTTACCATAAAACTTCAAGAATAAATTTAGTACGGAGAGCTTTGTTAAGACCTCAATTTTGAAATTATTTCATTCACAATACACAGTGTGTAGTGCGACTGCACAGATGATCGATACTCAAAAGAAAATATACTCTTCTTTCGCATTTTTACGCATTTCTTCTGCAAAGATTTTAAACTAGCTTTCTCTTTCAGTTTCTGAAGGTTTTATGTGAAATTATTTTGAAATACTCATTATGGAAGGCTGCACTGATCGTGTTACTTTCCTGCAACACTGCTGCTTCCAGTGTGCTTCTCTCTTCTTCTTGTCCCTCTCTGAATGGCCCTGCAGCTGAAGATAGATAGGCTGGAGAGATCGTAAAAATGCATGACGTGCCACGCATTTTTATCAAGCCATGGTTTTGAAAGGGGAGCAGTTGTGGTTTCCCCGTCCGTGACAAATACTTCCCACGTAATGTCACTAGCTTTGAAAAGCCTTCGGCGTGCCTGAAAAATGGAGTACATTAATACACTCCTGGAAATTGAAATAAGAACACCGTGAATTCATTGTCCCAGGAAGGCGAAACTTTATTGACACATTCCTGGGGTCAGATACATCACATGATCACACTGACAGAACCACAGGCACATAGACACAGGCAACAGAGCATGCACAATGTCGGCACTAGTACAGTGTATATCCACCTTTCGCAGCAATGCAGGCTGCTATTCTCCCATGGAGACGATCGTAGAGATGCTGGATGTAGTCCTGTGGAACGGCTTGCCATGCCATTTCCACCTGGCGCCTCAGTTGGACCAGCGTTCGTGCTGGACGTGCAGACCGCGTGAGACGACGCTTCATCCAGTCCCAAACATGCTCAATGGGGGACAGATCCGGAGATCTTGCTGGCCAGGGTAGTTGACTTACACCTTCTAGAGCACGTTGGGTGGCACGGGATACATGCGGACGTGCATTGTCCTGTTGGAACAGCAAGTTCCCTTGCCGGTCTAGGAATGGTAGAACGATGGGTTCGATGACGGTTTGGATGTACCGTGCACTATTCAGTGTCCCCTCGACGATCACCAGTAGTGTACGGCCAGTGTAGGAGATCGCTCCCCACACCATGATGCCGGATGTTGGCCCTGTGTGCCTCGGTCGTATGCAGTCCTGATTGTGTCGCTCACCTGCACGGCGCCAGACACGCATACGACCATCATTGGCACCAAGGCAGAAGCGACTCTCATCGCTGAAGACGACACGTCTCCATTCGTCCCTCCATTCACGCCAGTCGCGACACCACTGGAGGCGGGCTGCACGATGTTGGGGCGTGAGCGGAAGACGGCCCTACGGTGTGCGGGACCGTAGCCCAGCTTTATGGAGACGGTTTCGAATGGTCGTCGCCGATACCCCAGGAGCAACAGTTTCCCTAATTTGCTGGGAAGTGGCGGTGCGGTCCCCTACGGCACTGCGTAGGATCCTACGGTCTTGGCGTGCATCCGTGCGTCGCTGCGGTCCGGTCTCAGGTCGACGGGCACGTGCACCTTCCGCCGACCACTGGCGACAACATCGATGTACTGTGGAGACCTCACGCCCCACGTGTTGAGCAATTCGGCGGTACGTCCACCCGGCCTCCCGCATGCCCACTATACGCCCTCGCTCAAAGTCCGTCAACTGCACATACGGTTCACGTCCACGCTGTCGCGGCATGCTACCAGTGTTAAAGACTGCGATGGAGCTCCGTATGCCACGGCAAACTGGCTGACACTGACGGCGGCGGTGCACAAATGCTGCGCAGCTAGCGCCATTCGACGGCCAACACCGCGGTTCCTGGTGTGTCCGCTGTGCCGTGCGTGTGATCATTGCTTGTACAGCCCTCTCGCAGTGTCCGGAGCAAGTATGGTGGGTCTGACACACCGGTGTCAATGTGTTCTTTTTTCCATTTCCAGGAGTGTAGTAACATATTCAAGACAAGAGGTCTGGCACCCAACAGTATACAATAATCTAAAACCGGTATTACTAAGTTACATTAAAAAGAAACTAAATCCTGAATAATATTAACAACAGCATAATCGTGTTTTGGAATTGAATGGATCGATGTCTGTCTCATTACATCGTCTTTAGGAAATTTGAACACATGAACCGTGTTTCCTGCTGTGTGCTTTTCATTACTTGTTTGTACGCAGCAGTTCATAACCTTAATGAAAATGAAACAGCATAAACATATATTATGTTGCGTTAAACTCACACATAATTTGATAACACGTCATACGATTTCTGTGTACTTAAATAACTACTCGTACCGATCATATAACACAACGACATTTTTATACCCAATGCGTTGTTGGCACAGCACAAGACAGCTGCTGAGTTTCGCCGTTTCTCGCTGAAGTGACAACTTCGAGTTCTCGCAGTTGTTCGGCCTTTACCTCTAGGTGGTGTTGGTTTTCGCCCCCTGTGCTGCACAGGATGTAACTCTCTTTGTTTGGCGGACGGAAGTACCGTGATGTCACGTGCATCAAGCAAAGCATATGCCAGACTCAGTGTAACCTACGAGCTTTATAACAACTGAAGTGTTGGCAGAAGAGCCAACACTGTGTTGCTAGAGGAGGCCGAAATGCACGCGTTTAATTACACGCTGACTGGCGTGAGGTATCGCTCTTGACGGTACATGTTATAATCTCAATATCAAATGCTATGGCGCCTTGCTAGGTCGTAGCAAATGACGTAGCTGAAGGCTATGCTAACTATCGTCTCGGCAAATGAGAGCGTAGTTGTCAGTGATCCATCTCTGGCTAAGTCGGCTGTACAACTGGGGCGAGTGCTAGGATCTGTCTCTAGACCTGCCGTGTGGCGGCGCTCGGTCTGCAATCACTGACAGTGGCGACACGCGGGTCCGTCGTATACTAGCGGACCGCGGCCGATTTAAAAGCTACCACCTAGCAAGTGTGGTGTCTGGCGGTGACACCACAACAACATCGATACCCACGGCACCAGTCTATCATAGCCGGCAGAGGGATGCAAAGATATAATATATGTGCAGCAGGTTCGCAGACAGTGTACTGTTGCGCGACAGTAACAGAAATGAACGGTAGAGCAGTATCTGCCACCTTTCACCTGTCTCTCCTACCAAATATCGGTCGATAGTAAATAAAACTTGAAACCTATTTAACTGTCACCCTCTGACTGATGCGTTACAAAACATTACGATTCAAAATTTGTTCACAGATCACTTTCATTTTTTATTCTTTTTCCAAGGCACAAATATCGTCAGGAACGAACAACAGAGAAATCATTTAACACAGACTGAGATAAGAAAATTATTGGATAGCTTCTAATATCGTGTCGGGCCTCCTTTTGACCGGCGGAGTGCAGCAACTCAGCGTGGCATGGACTTCCAACGACTTGTGAAGTCCGGTGCAGAACTACTGAGCCACGCTGCACCTACAGTCGTCCACAATTGCGAAAGAGTTGCCGGTGCAGAATTGCGTGCACGAACCGATCACTCGATTATGTCTTGTAAATGTTCGATTGCATTCATGTCGGTCGATCTGGATGGCCAAATCATTGTCAGAATGTCCTTAGTGGAAAACAGTCGTGGCCCAGTGACATGGCGAACTTCCATCCATAAAAATTCCATCTTTTTTTGGGAACAGGACGTCCATGAATGGCTGTAAACGCTCTCCAAGTAGCCGAACATCCAGAGGACCCAGTACATTCCATGTAAACAAAGCACACACTATTATGGAGCTACCACCAGCCTGCACAGTGCTTTATTGACAACTTGGGGCTATGGCTTCGTGGGGTCTGCGGCACAGTCTAACCCTACCGTCAGCTCTCAGCAATGGAAATCGGGACTCATCCGACTAGACCACAGTTTTCCGATCGTCTGAGGTGGTCCAACCGGTATGGTCAGGAGGCCAGGAGAGACGCTGCAGCACATGTCGTGCTGTTCGCAAAAGCATTCGCGTCGGTCGTCTGCTGCCATGGCCAATCAACGCCGTATTTCGCCACACTGTCCTAAAGGATCCGTTCATTGTACGTCCCACATTGATATCTGCGGTTAATTCACGCGGTGTTGCTTGTCTGTTAGCACTAACAAACCTACCCAAACGCCGCTGCTCTCGGTCGTTAAGTAAAGGCCGCTGGGGTTGAGATGGGTTGTTTGGGGAAGGAGACCAGACAGCGAGTTCATCGGTCTCGTCGGATCAGAGAAGGATGGGTAAGGAATTCGGCCATGCCCATTCAATGGAGTCCAGGGACATGAAAGGGAAGCAGTGGTTAAGAAGGGAGTAAGACAGGGTTGTAGCCTCTCCCCGATGTTACTCAATCTGTATATTGAGCAAGCAGTAAAGGAAACAAAAGAAAAATTCGGAGTAGGTATTAAAATCCATGGAGAAGAAATAAAAACGTTGTGGTTCGCCGATGACATTGTAATTCTGTCAGAGACAGCAAAGGACTTGGAAGAGCAGTTGAACGGAATGGACAGTGTCTTGAAAGGAGGATATAAGATGAACATCAACAAAAGCAAAACGAGGATAATGGAATGTAGTCAAATTAAGTCGGGTGATGTTGAGGGTATTAGATTAGGAAATGAGACACTTAAAGTAGTAAAGGAGTTTTGCTATTTGGGGAGCAAAATAACTGATGATGGTCGAAGTAGAGAGGATATAAAATGTAGACTGGCAATGGCAAGGAAAGCGTTTTTGAAGAAGAGAAATTTGTTAACATCGAGTATAGATTTAAGTGTCAGGAAGTCATTTCTGAAAGTATTTGTATGGAGTGTAGCCATGTATGGAAGTGAAACATGGACGGTAAATAGTTTGGACAAGAAAATAGAAGCTTTTGAAATGTGGTGCTACAGAAGAATGCTGAAGATTAGATGGGTAGATCACATAACTAATGAGGAAGTATTGAATAGGATTGGGAAGAAGAGAAGTTTGTGGCACAACTTGACCAGAAGAAGGGATCGGTTGGTAGGACATGTTCTGAGGCATCAAGGGATCACCAATTTAGTATTGGAGGGCAGCGTGGAGGGTAAAAATCGTAGGCGGAGACCAAGAGATGAATACACTAAGCAGATTCAGAAGGATGCAGGTTGCAGTAGGTACTGGGAGATGAAGAAGCTTGCACTGGATAGAGTAGCATGGAGAGCTGCATCAAACCAGTCTCAGGACTGAAGACCATAACCACAACAACAACATTCAATGGAACCATCCCGGCATTTGCCTGTAGGGATTTAAGGAAATCACGGAGAACCTAAATCAGGATGGTCGGACGCGGGATTGAACCGTCGTCCTCCCGAATGCGAGTCCAGTGTGCTAGCCACGGCGCCAACTCGCTCGGTGAAGGCCATTGGCCACTTAGTTGTCCGTGGTGAGAGGCAATGCCTGAAAAGTGGTATTCTCGGCACACTCGTTACATTGTGTTTCTCGTAATATTGAATTCCTTAACGATTTCCGATATGGACTGCCCCATGCGTCTAGCTTCAACTACTACTTCGCGTTCAAAGTCTGTTAACTTCCGTCGAGCGCCAATAACCATGTCGAAAATCTTTTCACATGAATCACTTGGGTAACAATGACAGCTACGCCAGTGGATTGTCCTATTATACTACGGCCATCTGTATATGGGCATATCGCTGTCCATGACTTTTCTCATCTCAGTGTAAGCGTACACCGTTTTTGTCAACTATACTGTTATTTTTTATCAAACTCTAAACATCGCGAAGATTCGTATACAGTGAACGAGAAGCGCAACGTGCCGCAGAGAAAACGTATCTCAGTGTACTCACTTCTTGGTAAAAGTACGATATAAGACGTTTGTTTCTGTATTAATTTTTCTTCCACTTCTTCTTTCACTGCACTGTCCTTCTTCTATCTTTTCTGTTAACTTTCCTTCTGAACATACACTCCTGGAAATGGAAAAAAGAACACATTGACACCGGTGTGTCAGACCCACCATACTTGCTCCGGACACTGCGAGAGGGCTGTACAAGCAATGATCACACGCACGGCACAGCGGACACACCAGGAACCGCGGTGTTGGCCGTCGAATGGCGCTAGCTGCGCAGCATTTGTGCACCGCCGCCGTCAGTGTCAGCCAGTTTGCCGTGGTATACGGAGCTCCATCGCAGTCTTTAACACTGGTAGCATGCCGCGACAGCGTGGACGTGAACCGTATGTGCAGTTGACGGACTTTGAGCGAGGGCGTATAGTGGGCATGCGGGAGGCCGGGTGGACGTACCGCCGAATTGCTCAACACGTGGGGCGTGAGGTCTCCACAGTACATCGATGTTGTCGCCAGTGGTCGGCGGAAGGTGCACGTGCCCGTCGACCTGGCACCGGACCGCAGCGACGCACGGATGCACGCCAAGACCGTAGGATCCTACGCAGTGCCGTAGGGGACCGCACCGCCACTTCCCAGCAAATTAGGGAAACTGTTGCTCCTGGGGTATCGGCGAGGAACATTCGCAACCGTCTCCATGAAGCTGGGCTACGGTCCCGCACACCGTTAGGCCGTCTTCCGCTCACGCCCCAACATCGTGCAGCCCGCCTCCAGTGGTGTCGCGACAGGCGTGAATGGAGGGACGAATGGAGACGTGTCGTCTTCAGCGATGAGAGTCGCTTCTGCCTTGGTGCCAATGATGGTCGTATGCATGTTTGGCGCCGTGCAGGTGAGCGCCACAATCAGGACTGCATACGACCAAGGCACACAGAGCCAACACCCGGCATCATGGTGTGGGGAGCGATCTCCTACACTGGCCGTACACCACTGGTGATCGTCGAGGGGACACTGAATAGTGCACGGTACATCCAAACCGTCATCGAACCCATCGTTCTACCATTCCTAGACCGGCAAGGGAACTTGCTGTTCCAACAGGACAACGCACGTCCGCATGTATACCGTGCCACCCAACGTGCTCTAGAAGGTGTAAGTCAACTACCCTGGCCAGCAAGATCTCCGGATCTGTCCCCCATTGAGCATGTTTGGGACTGGATGAAGCGTCGTCTCACGCGGTCTGCACGTCCAGCACGAACGCTGGTCCAACTGAGGCGCCAGGTGGAAATGGCATGGCAAGCCGTTCCACAGGACTACATCCAGCATCTCTACGATCGTCTCCATGGGAGAATAGCAGCCTGCATTGCTGCGAAAGGTGGATATACACTGTACTAGTGCCGACATTGTGCATGCTCTGTTGCCTGTGTCTATGTGCCTGTGGTTCTGTCAGTGTGATCATGTGATGTATCTGACCCCAAGGAATGTGTCAATAAAGTTTCCCCTTCCTGGGACAATGAATTCACGGTGTTCTTATTTCAATTTCCAGGAGTGTAGATCAACAGCGTATTACGTAGAAAGGACACAGATAAACAATTAGTAGCGGTGGAAAATCGAGGGCAGCTAATAACACAGTGCTGTCGTACCATTTAAGTAAAACAAACATCCACACCTTTCACACTTTCATAACTAGCTGGACGCAGTAAGTAGTTTAAGTCAATAAGTATACAAAACAGTAAGACGAAAGAACTGAAAAGCAGCACAGATGTCAGCGACAAATTTAATATAAAATTAGGAAACCGCATCGTAGATGGAGTATGAGAATTACGATACTTTGAAGGCAATATAACGTATGACGTACCAAGCAAGATGAACAAAAGGGACAGGTTACAATATGTAAACAATTCTGCTAGTATGAAACATGGACATTAATTTTCGAAATAAATTTCAGCACGGCATTGTACGGCAGTGAATGATGGAGTGTGGAAAAGCGACGAGTCTGAGATGTGATTTTGCGGAGGGAGGTTGATAAGAAACGTGAATGTTCTCCATAGAATTGGCGAGAAAATGGCATGTCGAAAACACTGTCTAGAAGAATGTACATGCTGAAAAAAATGGTTCAAATGGCTCTGAGCACTATGGGACTTAACATCTGAGGTTATCAGTTTCCTAGAACTTAGAACTACTTAAACCTAACTAACCTAACGACATCATATACACCAATGCCCGAGGCAGGATTCTAACATACGACCGTAGCGGTCGCGCGGTTCCAGACTGAAGCGCGTAGAACTGCTCGGCCACAACGGCCGGCGGACATGGTGACACGACGTGAATGAAGACATCAATGAATAAGCTTCCATGCAACGAGAGAAATCTGTAGAGTGTAAAATTGTGAGAGAAGGCCGAGATTATAATGCACACAACAAAAAACTGAGCAACTTGGGCGTAAGTGTTACTCGCAGCTGAAGAAGATAGTGGAGGAGACAAAAACGTGACGGGGTGCATGAAATTAGTGTGTGTGTGTGTGTGTGTGTGTGTGCTAAATACGAGCAGGATGGAAAACGGAACATTTGGCGATACAAAGCGCCTGGTAACGTGGCAGTGCGATTTTAAACGATTGTTGTATCTTAGGATGGAAGTGAGAGCGCGTCTGTGAATTTCAAACTTGACCAAGAAGTCAAATGCGATGTCAGAAACATACGCCATGCAGAAACCGAAACAGACGTTGAAACCTAACACAGAGAGAGAGCACTTGTGTCGCTCCTGTGTTAAGAGAGGAAGAGGAGCGAGGAGGTGGGCTGGTAATACAGCCAACCGCTGTAAACAGGCAAGCTGTTGTAGTCGAGCCAAAGGTAATGTTCAGACGGGCACCTTGTTAAGAGATACACACGTTGTACGACCTTCTCCGTGAAAGATGAGTCTCTGATTGAAATACTGTATTGTTGAGATTAATCGTAACGTCAAGCATACATAATTAATGGTCAAGACTATTTGGAGTTTCGTGAAAAGCCAAACTGTTTGGTTAGTATTCCGACGACTTCCGCGCTCAGCTCGTGAAGCGCATTTACCACCGAGATCATTATGTCACTCCAGCAAACCACTTTACAATACACAGATAATCTTTCCATGCATTTATTTCGGGCTAAAAGGAATTCCCGTTACCGCTACAGACGGGAACATTAGCAGTATGGTACAATTACTTGTTGGGCGACCTTAAAGGCATACGTATACCAGAAGAAAGAATTCGTTACATTAAACATGGATAATTAGGTTTGTCCCAGACTTTGTCGAGTGTTAACAATACAAACAAGTGTGAGAACTATTTTCAGAGCAATATTCAGAATGGGTTTAAAAATAAACCATTCGATTGCTATTGCATGTATTCTCCGCAAATGTGTTGCTTTTGTTTTCGTTAGTCCTGTTATTGTGAGCGTTAGGTCCAAGGAATATTTTGATTAACCTACAGGATGTGCTGCGCGAGTCTCCCATTTACGCATAACTGTTACGACCTACATCATCCTCACACCTTCCTCCATTACCAGGAAGAAGTGTCTGATCAGTTGGTCTTGACGAACGCATGATTTAAAGTCTTCCCGCTTTTCAAACAGTGGGGCGCTCAACTGCGCCGTCATCGACGCCCGTACAAAGTACCAATTTTTTTCTCAGTCCAATTTTGCACACAGTTCAAACTATTCACTGTCACGAATGAAGAGGATGATGATGAAATGATGAGGACAACACAAGCACCCAGTGCCCGGGTAGTGAAAATTCCCCAACCTGGCCGGGAATCGAACCCAGGAGCTCGTGATCCAGAGGCAGCAACGCCAGCCACTAGACCACTAACAGTGTTGAACCCTTCTTTCTGCACGAATTTTCGGCTGCGAAGGTTGCTGTCGTCTTAAGGCAACTGCTGAGTAAAGGTGGTCTGACCAACTGCACTGGCTGCGCATGTCCACGCGTACTGCACAAGAACCAACGGCTTCGTCACACTTCGTCTTCTGATCTGCGCTGCCGATCGGCATGGTTTTTATGAGGTACATGGCTCACAAAATGGTTCAAATGGCTCTGAGCACTATGCGACTTTCTCACGCCCGGGTTCCCGGCGGGGTCAGGGATTTTCTCTGCCTCGTGATGACTGGGTGTTGTGTGATGTGCTTAGGTTAGTTAGGTTTAAGTAGTCCTAAGTTCTAGGGGACTGATGACCATAGATTTTAAGTCCCATAGTGCTCAGAGCCATTTGAACTATGCGACTTAACGTCTGAGGTCATCAGTCGCCTAGAACTTAGAACTAATTAAACCTAACTAATCTAAGGACATCACACATATCCATGCCCGACGAAGGATTCGAACTTGCGACCGTAGCGGTCGTTTGGCTCGAAAATGTAGCGCCTAGAATCGCACGGTTACAAGGCTCACAGAATTCCTCAATATGATACAGCAATGGCACGTGGCTTAGTGCGCGAGGCACATTTTCTTCATGTTAGACGGTTGTTGCATTATCCACTAAGGTCGTTAGTGCATTGCGCTTGAATGTCAGGTGCGGCTGTCTTAAGGGCCCAACACACGAGCGACGGACTCTCGCCACGGTACAATACACAGGAGCGATATGCCAAGCAATTGCAATCAGTATTCTGAACGTCACTGTGTCGAGAAGTTCTGCTACGGAAAATGAACTGCTACGTTTAGCAGCAGTTGCAGTTGATTTCCGTATCCCTACAGATACTTGCAAAACATAAATTTAAAATCTACTAGAGTTATATGTTACTAAGCATGTTTTGAAATGCTTTTCTTGGGAACTGTAGGTTACTTCGCCGAATATATTAGTGTTCATTGACGCCAAATTGGTTGTGTGAATCTTTCCAGTGTGCCAATACGTTTCACGTTTATTACTGCTGAATTCCTTTTTTCATTAATCAGTCGTATTGTTTAATTGCAAGTCTTCGGTGTTCCTATAGGGATGCTGTCAATAGCAGCACTACTGATTGCCATAACCCTTGTTACAAGTTGTATGAAGGAGAATAGGATTACATGAAATGACAGGGGACTCGAGTGTAACTCTATGACAGATTTGCGCTGAATGTTTAAATTAAAATGTCCTCTTGACGTTAAAGTAGGCAGTGTGTCATTCTGTTTAGAATTCTAAACCTTTAATAATGCATATAATTATTTAATCGATAACACGAAGTCATAAGACAGAGCCCTTTCTATCGCGAGTATTACTAAGAACTTCCCATCACTTCTACTTCTATAGCACAAGCTTCAAAACGCTAATTACTGCAGAATCGGAGGGTGTGCTTTGTATTACTTCTTTATATAAACGGCAACTCCGACTCCTACTTCTCAGGGTAGTTCGTGTCCCCTGGATAACTATAAATTCTAACAAATATTTCTTACAGAAAATGGGCAAAGCAAAACGAAGCAAAGCTGCACAGCCATATTGCCACAGGCCGCTACTAACCAGCCAAGCAGGCATATTCCGTGCACAAATCGCGTCAAACTGCCTGGGATTTTCATGCGACCGATCGCTGAGATGTCCCACCACAGACGTGCGGTTACGAAGCGGTCGGTCGTCCATGCGACGGATCGCTGCTATTCGTCACTTGTCTGCGGGGCCTTTTACATAGATCAGCTGTGTGCGGGTTTCGTATACAAGATGTAACAAAATGATAGCATCAAAACTCGAAGGTTTTCGGAGGGAGTCTTGAGGTACAAGCTGAAGGAAGGAACCCATTTCCGGAAAAATCATGCTACAGCGTTGCGGAGCTTGGACATGACGCCTGCTGCGAAGAAATCTCTTTGGGAGGAAACACAAGATTGTACGTTGACTTAACCGCAAGCGGAAACTATCGCGATGGGCCTGAGTAAATGCAACACTTTAGATGTCGCCGAACACATTATCATCTGTTGCGACAAACGGCAAAGACGGGCAAAGAGGAGAGCACGCAGCAGTCGGATTTTTGTATTCTTTATGTTTATCGTACACGAATTTCAAAAGTTATTTATCAAGCTATCGAAGCAATTCCACCAAACTCTTAAAAATTCTCGAGAAAACAGACTTTGAAGTTTTACGGGCACATTTATTCCTCTCAATCAACGTCGGTTTTAGGGAGGTCCACATGTCTCTGTGGTGAAGTACTCGTTTGCCACATTGGCGCCCAAGGTTCGATTTCCAACTACTGCAAATTTTTAAACAAAATATGCATGCTCTACGAGCATTTCAGCAAATCGTAAAATGAATAAAGATGAAAAAAATGTAATGGCTTTTTAATTTAAACAATCTTTATTAAAAATCACTCAAAAAAGATCAGTAATTAAGAATATATATTTTCAATGAAAACTCAATTTTTGCTATTGTGTGTAGTTACGAGGACGTGCTGGAACGTAATGACTCCAATTTATTTTATATGAAAACTCGTCAATCTTTTTAAATAAAACGGTTGTTATTAACATTCTACATCTTTATTCTTCACGTTTCCACATTTTTACATTTACATGAACATACACATGGATGCTCTCCAAATCACACTGCAGTGCCTGACACGTGCTTCATCGAACCACTTTCACACTAATTCCTCATTATTCTACTCTCGAACAGCGAGCGGAAAGAAATCAACACGTCTCTTTCCGTGCGAACTCGGATTTACCTTATTTTGTTATGATAATCGTTTCTCTCTATGTAAGTCGGCGTTAACAAAACATTTTCGCACTTGGAGGAGAAAGTTGGAAATCGAAGTTTCGTCAGGAGATCATGCCGCAACGACAAACGCCTTTGTTTTACTGACGTGCACCCCAAATCTCTCTCATAACTCTCCATAATACAGAACGTGCTGTCCTCCTTTGAACTTTCTCGATGTACTCCGTTACCGGTGTCTGGTAAGGATTCCACATAATGCAGCAGTACTCCAAAATAGGACAGACAAACGTTGTATAGGCAATTTCTTTTTTAGATCTGTTCCATCTTCTAAGAGTTCTGCCAGTAAAACACCGTCTTTGGTTAGCCGCCCCCACAGCATTTTCTGTGTGTTCTTTCCAATTTAAGTTTTTCGTATTTGAAACCTGATAGGTAGGTAGTCAGAGAGAGCACAGGATAAGGTTAAGGTTGTGGATGGGGCTGTAAACAGCTACTGTGAGTTGCACAAACACACAACTGTATTTTTCTACGAACCACTTATTTACACAATGCCTTAAAAGGTCACAATTAAACAATACGGCTGAAGGCCTAGTTAAAGTAAACTTGAAATGCTTTCTGGGCTGTAGACCCAAAACCATACAGCAAACACAAGAACGGCTAAAGGCCTGGCTTAGAAATCAAAAGCAATTAAAAATAGAAGGTAAAATAATTAATTTAAAAAATGCAATAAAAACAATTAACGGCTGAAGGCCAACACTGCACGTCTGAAGGACAACTGTAATTGTGGCACATTAACAAACATTTTTTAAGCAAGAAAATTTCTTTTTAAACTTACAACAGAATGGCCAAAGTCTGATTAACTATGTTGTGAATTGGCAGGAGCCAATTCACGGGGTTTGGAAAATGACAAGGAAATTAGAACTTAGAAAAACGGACGCAGATGGTGAAATACTTAACTTTAATCCACAATTGCAGAACATCGGTCTGACGGTACAGGCTTTATAATCTCGATATAAACAGGTAATGGCGCCTTGCTAGGTCGTAGCAATTGACGTAGCTGAAGGCTATGCTAACTGTCGTCTCGGCAAATGAGAGCGTATTTGTGAGTGTAGCTTCGCTAGCAAAGTCGTCTGTACAACTGGGGCGAGTGCTAGGAAGTCTCACCCCCTTGCTTCTTATAAAAAAAAATTCCTTTAGAGAATACTCATGGCTGAAGGTCTTATTAAGAGTTCACGCAAATCCTCGGCTGAAGGCCACATATAACACATGGAACAACTAACGGCTTAGGCCTGGTTACAAACAATTTCAGGTAGAATAATTTCTAAGAATAAAAAATTCTTTTCAAAACAATATATGCTCAAAATTTTAGTTTAACAAGGCTGAAGGCCTTTATGTAAAATTTAAAAAAACTGAATTAATACATGGCCTAAGACCTCGCACAATACTTCGACTAAGATGAAAATCACAATTTAGAACAAACAGAACAAGTGGTGCTCAGAAGTGTTCCAAGGATCGGCCTGGGAAGGTAGCTCAAACGTAACGTAAGGTGAGGTGAGACAGGCAGCCAAGAGTTGAAGTTAGGTAATCAGATGGCAACCCAAACTAAGGATGTCCCGAGGACTGACCAACAATTTAACCAATTCCCTTTCATACGACCAAGGCCAGAACGATGGAGAATATCGACAGAGGACGAGAATACGAACAGCACTACGCCTCCAGAAATTGGCGTATAAAAACAGCCAGGGGAACAACAACCACTCTAAGCACAACTTAAAAGGCTGTCGAACTACACGCCATGCTGGACAGCAACAACATGATGAGGAAAAAGCACACTGCCTACAAACTACGCTAACGACCAGGGAAGATAACTGGAGCGTTAACGGTCACAGGGCAGAAACTACCGCGGGTGCACTTCATTGATAAGTACCAGTCAATTTAATAATTAATTACAATATAGGAAGATGGCTGCAAGATTTTGTCGGCTCCAACACGATGCTGCTAGCCCAAACGGCCAAGGGGGCAACAACTCACAAATGAACAAAGAGGTGTCACAATAGTTGAGATTTCATAACAGATGAACTGATCATTCAACTTAAGCATCCAGGTTCGGTGGGCAACGAACTTGTCGCTCTGACAGCTAACACCTCGCGATCCGACAGCGTGTGCACACCGCCAGCGGCCCCGGCCTGGCCTCACGCCACGGAGACTCGCTTGCTGCTCCGTCCCAACCGAGTCACTCCATCCAGCACGCAGACAGCATTAAAATAACTGCTCAGTCAAAACAACACAAGCAACACACTGTTCCGCGAAATACTTCCACAAACAACTCGAACAATACTAAAACCAGCCACTGTGGAACAACAAGGACGAGTCACAAGTCGACACACACAGAGAATGCAGAAGTGGTCACCGACCAAATAAATGTCGTCCGATGAGACGACTGATCGAACAACCAACCAAGGTCGTCCACACTCAAGTCATGTGTGTGGGCAACGATCTACATCTACATCCATACTCCGCAAGCCAACTGACGGTGTGTGCCCGAGGGTACCTTGAGTACCTCTATCGGTTCTCCCTTCTATTCCAGTCTCGTATTGTTCGTGGAAAGAAGGATTGTCGGTATGCCTCTGTGTGGGCTCTAATCTCTCTGATTTTATCTTCATGGTCTCTTCGCGAGATATACGTAGGAGGGAGCAATATACTGCTTGACTCTTCGGTGAAGGTATGTTCTCGAAACTTTGACAAAAGCCCGTACCGAGCTACTGAGCGTCTCTCCTGCAGAGTCTTCCACTGGAGTTTATCTATCATCTCCGTAACGCTTTCGCTATTACTAAATGATACTGTAACGAAGCGCGCTGCTCTCCGTTGGATCTTCTCTATATCTTCTATCAACCCTATCTGGTACGGATCCCGCACTGCTGAGCAGTATTCAAGCATTGGGCGAACAAGCGTACTGTAACCTACTTCCTTTGTTTTCGGATTGCATTTCCTTAGGATTCTTCCAATGAATCTCAGTCTGGCATCTGCTTTACCGACGATCAACATTATATGATCATTCTATTTTAAATCACTCCTAATGCGTACTCCCAGATAATTTATGGTATTAACTGCTTCCCGTTGCTGACCTGCTATTTTGTAGCTAAATGATAAAGGATCTATCTTTCTGTGTATTCGCAGCACATTACACTTGTCTACATTGAGATTCAATTGCCATTCCCTGCACCATGCGTCAATTCGCTGCAGATCCTCCTGCATTTCAGTACAATTTTCCTTTGTTAGAAGCTCTCGATACACCACAGCATCATCTGCAAAAAGCGTCAGTGAACTTCCGATGTCATCCACCAGGTCATTTATGTATATCGTGAATAGCAACGGTCCTATGACACTCCCCTGCGGCACGCCTGAAATCACTCTTACTTCGGAAGACTTCTCCCCATTGAGAATGACATGCTTCGTCCTGTTATCTAGGAACTCCTCAATCCAATCACACAATTGGTCTGATAGTCCATATGCTCTTACTTTGTTCATTAAACGACTGTGGGGAACTGTACCGAACACCTTGCGGAAGTCAAGAAACACGGCATCTACCTGTGAACCCGTGTCTATGGCCCTCTGAGTCTCGTGGACGAATAGCGCGAGCTGGGTTTCACATGACCGTCTTTTTCGAAACCCATGCTGATTCCTACAGAGTAGATTTCTAGTCTCCAGAAAAGTCATTATACTCGAACACAATACGATCGGGTGAGTCATGGCTGTCCGGACCTCACTGCCGCTCCGTGCCGACTCCCTCGATGTCCATTCGCACCTCGGACACACGACGACCCAGAGACACTGGCGCGGACCCAACCATGCAGAGGGAACACTTGTCCATTGGCCAACCAACATCTCTGCACAAGGAAGGAACCAAACCACGTCCCACAAGATGACCAATTGTAGGGGCCCAGAAGTGGTCAAAAGACCAATTACACGTCGCCCGATGAGACGACCGACCAAACAACCAACCAACGGTCGTCCTTGTTCGAGTCTCCTTCGTCAGACAGTGCATGCATGTCGCCTGCAGTCGGGCGAGTACTGCCTGTGCAGACCTCACAGGGGCTGCATCCTGACTGAACTCACCGCACACCACGACCCAGAAATACTATCGGTCGCTCCATAGATGGTACGACAATGCTCTTATCGATAGCGCTGCTGCTGCCACTCACGGGCAGGCAGGCCAGCAGCTTAGTGACGCCAGTAAATCGAATAAGAAATGGGACGGCAGTACTGCGAAGACAAGATGTCAGGTAATAAACGGCACGAACACGGGTCGCGCACGGCTCAGTAATTGTAATTCCTAGCTATTTAGTTGGATTCACGGTCTTCAGATTTAATTCATATGTTGTCTAACCGAAGTCTAGCGGATTCGCCTCACACTTTTGATTATTTAGGCTCAATTGCCGAACTTCAAATGGTTCAAATGGCTATGAGCACTATGGAACTTAACTTTTGAGGTCATCAGTCCCCTAGAACTTAGAACTACTTAAACCTAAATAACCTCCGAACATCACACATATCCATGCCCGAGGCAGGAATCGAACCTGCGACCGTAGCGGTCACGCGGTTCCAGACTGTAGCGCCTAGAACCGCTCGGCCACTGCGGCCGGCGCCAATCTTCGCACCATCCACCATACAACTATCTTTTCCAAGCCGTTTTGCAATTTTCTTTCATCTCCTGATGCCTTTAATAGGCTGTAAATGACAGCGTCATCTGCAAACAACCTAAGACTAGAGCTCAGATTGTTTCCTATATCGTTTATATGGATAAGGAACAGCAGAGGGCGGAAAACACTATCATGTGGAGCGCCAGGAGGCACTTCTGTTTTACTTGATGACTTTCCGCAAGTTATTACAAACTGTGACCTCTAAAACGGTTCAAATGGCTCTGAGCACTATGGGACTCAACTGCTGAGGTCATTAGTCCCCTAGAACTTAGAACTAGTTAAACCTAACTAACCTAAGGACATCACAAACATCCATGCCCGAGGCAGGATTCGAACCTGCGACCGTAACGGTCTTGCGGTTCCAGACTGCAGCGCCTTTAACCGCACGGCCACTGCGGCCGGCACTGTGACCTCTCTGACGGGAAAAATCATAAATCTAGTCGCATAACTGAGACGATATCCAAAAAGTTCGCAATTTGATACAAGCGGCTTGTGAGGTACGGTGTCGAAAGCTTTCTGTAAATCTAGAAATACGGAATCAATATGGAATCCCTTGTCGATAGCACTCAACAATTGTTGTGAATAAGTCATGTTTCATAAGAAGATGTTTTCTAAAGCCATATTGACTGTGTGTCAATAGGCCGTTCTCTTCGAGGTAATTAGTGATGTTCGAACACAATATATGTCGCAAAATTCTGCTGCATATCGATGTTAATGTTAAGGGCTTGTAATTTAGTGGATTACTCCCGTTGGCTTAAGTTTACCGGATTTTGGTACAATATGTTCAGCACTTGTTGTGAAAAATCAAATAAAAACGCTGAAATTGTTTGCTAGTTGGTCGAATTTACTTATGACTGCACAGGGTAACGCAGTGGAAAACATACGTTCAGACGAATGCCAGTAACTATATCTCAGAACTTACAAACCACAACGTATGTATTAGAGAACATGCTTAATGAAAGGTATTGTACAGTAGCAACAGTAATTGTAAATGTTCAAAAGATCGTTCCGTGTGCTCCAGCATGTGAGATTAAAAACTATGGCATTAACTAGAAGATGGTGTGGGCAAACATCTCGAACAAATCCATCAGGTGACAGTCACGCTCAGTAGCACTCATATTAATAAATGATTTAATCCCGGCAGCATTGTATCCGCACTAAATAAATGTGACAAATAATCCATAGGGTCAGCACTGCTGTAGGTTTGACACAACCATACACGAAACAGTAGGTTGCCACAATGTTACAGGCCTGTGGAAGTGAATAAAGTTCAAATCTGGGAGACTGTTATCAACGAATGTTAACGAAATATACACCAATAAAATAACGTACGTGGATGTCGAAGTGTTTCCAGCATCCATGACACGAACACGCAAATGGTGTATGTGTACTCTCATAAACTACGTCTTCAATCAGTGGAGAGGACCTGTAGCGGCTCTTCGGGGATTCCGGAAATCATAGGAATCCACCGACTTCGTGGTTGTGGAATGAACTATAGAAAAAAAATGAAGGAACTCTTGAAGGGTGGTCAAAATGTTCTGTGATGAATTCTTATGCATTTGCAATATCTAGGCTTGACTCCGCGTTCACTAATACGAATCAATGGATAGCGAAATTTATGTTAAAAAGTGAACTGTTTTGCTAACTCATATGTGCAGAGTACGTTGCGGAGAGAATTATGAGTTTTTTTTTAGTACAGTCAATGTAAAAATGTGTTTGCTGTACCGGAGAGTTTTTCTAGTACGTGAATTGTGAAAATGAGTTTCCTGGAAATAATCGGAAGGATTAAACATCGGGTTATAAAGTGTACGTTGTCGTGTTGGAAGACAGATCCGGAAGCTGAAGAGATCTGTAGAGATTGAATAAGAGCCCCTAACCGTTCTTTCCACCAACCTGTCGTCTTCTAAAGTTGTGTCCTCAGAGCAGAAGACAACTCGTTGGTCGTCGGATCTTCTTCGATGGAGGCTGCTCTGCTGTCATCTCGGACTTGAACCTGTGTTTGTGCTTTTTTTTTTTGCGGGATTTCACTTGCCCAGGTTAGCCTCTGTATCTGCAGAGGGCAAGCTCTGAAGTACTGACAATGATGGTAGACGAAACATCTCATTAATGTATCCAGTTTGTTTATATTTTAAAATATCACTTTTTACACTGTCTTCTACAACACTCGAAGTAGCTTTCTTAATAATACGGCAACTTTTCCCACAACTTCCGATGTAGTGTACGACATGTCCGTCCGAAACATAGTTACACCTGCGGCTCTGAACAAGGCCCGAAACAGTCTGACTAGTAGTGATGGGGAGCTCGTGAATGAGTCGTTCAAATGAACGCTTCACTCCAGTGAAGTGTGAACTAACCATTCAATTTCAATGAACTGGTACTTCAAACTCTTCACAAATAGCACACTCCACACTTTTTTCTAGTTCACTCACTCTCTTCCCCTCTCCCTCACCCACTACATCGGCGCTACGTCACTTCACTTCAGTCCTCCCTCTACTGCCTGTCGACGAATCGAACGGTGTTTGTTGGGAACGACAGGTTTACGAGGGTTTGGTGCGGTGAGGGGCGAGGGGAATGCAGCGTCAGCTGCTTCCTGCACTGCTGACATCATTACCCGTGACTATTTGTGCAGTTAAACTTCGCGTCTACGGGTAGCCTACCGTTGGCAGCGCTTGCAGACAAATGAAAATTAAAGATAAAAACGAAGAGGCTGGCTGTGTGAGCATGCATGAAAATAAGAGGTTTGTTAATAACACTGAAAGAGGGATTTTACCTGAAATCGTACCAGTGACTACAGGTGACAGTTTACGTTTTGAATCTGGAGGGTTATTATTCTCAACAAAAATAAAATCTACAGGAAAACTTCTGAATAATTACTTAACGTAGGTATATAGACTATGTGATGGTGGTAAACGTACTCATTCTATTTTGGATTAAATTTTAAAAGGAACATAAAATTGGACTGCATTTCGCTGGTAGCCCTAGTTTTCTGTCCATGAATACAACAAATAATGTTTAATTAGGCAGATAAAGACTTTTTTGGGCGCTTCGTGGGAAAATGTCGAGCAAGATTAAATGTAATACCTTCTTTATATGTGACAGGCTTCTCTGTTTATCTTTCCTTTGTCCCCTCAACCTTTCTCTATTAAGTTAACTCAGACGCTGTAAGAGCGTAAAACGTTGCGTGCACGTTACTGCAAAGTGCGGCCATCTGTTGGTAAAATTATGAAGTATTACGAAGCTTTATTGTACGAGCGAGGCGAAGCTAGCGTAGCCGCGGCTGAGCGGCGAACTGGGCAACTTCGCCAGGCTTCCGTACTTCATGAATGAACTACTCCATTTGAACGCTTCACGGCAAAGAGTGAAACGAATGAAGCAGTTCACGGGAATGAACGAGTTCGACCCATCTCTACTGACTGGTGCAGCCGAGGTACTTCGTCTCCCAGGCACGCCAAAGCGACCCGAAGGTGTCCGAACCACTTCGGCTGCAATATAGTTACTCTTATGTTTCTCATAACAAGTGAAATTTAATAAACAAAAACGGTAGACTCGTAGGGTAACCATGAGAGACTGACATATGAAAATGGGATTGAATAGAATGAAATGTTTATAAATAATTAGTAAGAGAAGTTAAGCGAATGTGCCGACCAATCAGAAACAAGTTCAGTGCAATTGGCGGACTCTCCCACGGGAATGGTACATACTGTACCATCTGCTGCTTGTACCTCACTCCACCTTTGTACCGTATGCTACTTCACTCGTATCAGGCTGCATCAAGGCGAGCTTCTAGCAAGATAAAATACTGGCGGCTACAGCCAGGATTATCACAGAGTTGCAAAAATTTGTTGGAGTTGCTCTCTTCGGAGTACCTGGCGCTTAATCATGCAGCACATTGGACATACCTGGAAGAAACACATAGCAGCGGCGGTGCTGGTGGGATGGAGCTATTTGTTTAAGGTGTAAATTTAGCTATGTCGTGTGCGTGGATTTATTCCGCTGTTATTTACATGTCTACTATAATCTTATACTGTCATACATCTCTAAGGCAACCTTATAGTGATATCATTGTTTCTAACGCATTAGTAATGCATGGATAAGTTCCGTTGTGGACTTAGTACATTGCAATATCGTATTTTTGGCATTGCACTGAATATTTAACATGGGATATGGGTATATTTGTTAAAGTACTGCACTGTGCTAATTGTTAACGTGGAATATCTGTTAATTTGTTTAACTATCACACTGCAATATTTGTTTACAGTGAGATATCGGTGTATTTATTAAAATAATACACTGTGTTGTGTGTTTGGTTTTTAAAGTCTCATATTTGTGTCCCTCCTCATGAAAGTGGACATTTGGAAAAAATCGGCAAAATTGTAACAAATAACAA
Organism: Schistocerca cancellata; assembly: GCF_023864275.1. NCBI lineage: Eukaryota > Metazoa > Arthropoda > Insecta > Orthoptera > Acrididae > Schistocerca > Schistocerca cancellata. Next base: position 71,307,505 of record NC_064631.1, read on the forward strand.
CAGACTTCTATAAACATAACTTGAGACCACAAATAGCTTCCTGGGGAAAGGTAGGGGCAAGAGTGTATTTGTTCAAATATTAGCATGTGGTATTTGTTAATTGTGGGATATCTGTCTAATTTACGTTAATATTGTTCTTTAAAGTGTAAGTCTTTGGAATACTAAGAGAATTTTGGCATAATTCTAACACATTACGCCAAACTGTAAAAAGCACTGACTAGTAATTGGAAGGGGTAAATAATACTTACATTCAAATGCGCATTTCTTTATATTATGCCTGGGGGGTGGGGGGTCAGTCTCTTTAATGATTCTCTCACAACGGTGAACGGACGAAGAATGACGAGGCTCACTCACTTGCTCAACTGAGGAAGGGGGGGGGGGGGCGGGAGGGGGTACAACGTTGTTTAAGTTATGCTACTAGTCTAGAGTCAGAAGGAGTGGGGGTGGAAGTTAAGGAACAGTTTCATACCACACATAGGCTGTTCAGTGTGGTGTGAATCGGTTCACAGCGTTAACGCCGATTTAAGTTTTAACATGAATGAATACTTTTTTGTGAGAACCTGGTGATTGTCAGACAACTAAAACTGGTTGCGTAAGTAAAGTGTTTTACCAGCCGCTCAAGGCGGTAATATATATGATTTTTTTAAAATTTCATTTTCGAATTCTATGCGTTTACCTGTAGCCATTTCGCCTTAGTTTCCCTGCACGTTCCATTTACTTCACTCCTAAGTGACCTTTATGTTTGTATTGTTGAATATCCTAGAACATTTATGTACTCGGTGATTTTCTTGAAGTATTCCCTCTTGTGGCATTCATTACCACAGTGTCTATGGTCTTATAGCATCCCTATTCTCCCAGTCATCTCTGATTACTTCACTATCACACTTTCTTCCACTTTAATTCTTCCGGATGATTCTCTGAAATTCCAATCTAAACTTCACCATTACAGAATTGTGATCTGAGTCTATATCTCTCCTGGGTGCGCGTTACAATCCAATATCTGGTTTCAAAATCTCTGCCTGACCATAATGTAATCCAGCTGGAATCATAGCGTGTCTCTGAGGCTCTTGCAATTACACGTCTTTATTTTGTAATTTTTGAACATTGCATTCGTTATTGCTACCTGAAACTTATTGCATAACTGAATTCATTTTTGTTCTCTCTCATTCCTCGTACCGAATGCATATTCTCTCGTAGCTCTGTCTGCTATTCCTTCCCATACTAGCCGGCCGTGGTGGCCAGTTTCGAATCCTGCCTCGGGCATGGATGTGTGTGATGTCCTTAGGGGACTGATGACCTCAGCAGTTGAGTCCCATTGTGCTCAGAGTCATTTGAACCATTATTTTTGCTCAGAGCCATTTTTTGAACCTTCCCATACTATATCGCTCCCACCATCAATGAGTATTACATTTTCATCTTCCTTTGTATACGAAATCACACGTTCAATATCCTCGTTCATTCTTTTCACGTCCTCCTTGTGACGTCGTCAACTAGGTCTGAAACACTGTTGTTGGCGCTGATTTGCCATCGTTTCTGATCAGAATAATCCTGACATTATACTGTTAACAGTAACTTATTTTCTACTCCTCTTTTCTGTTCATGTCTAATCCTACTCCTATTACACCAGTTTATGCTGCTGTTTAGAAAGATGCACAGCGAAGGAATTAGTCAAGTAGGACGCAAAGTGGTAGATGTGATGAACATGTACAGACAAACGAATGATTACAATAACAGAAAAATTTGATGATTTATTTAAGAGAAAGGACTTGACGAATTGAGTAAGACAATAACGCGTCGATCCTCTTATGGCCCTTTTGCACGCAGTTATTCGCCTTGGAATTGATTGACTTAGTTGTTGAATATGCTCGTAAGGGATTTCATACCAAATTCTATCTAACTGATGCATGTTGTTGTTGTTGTGGTCTTCAGTCCTGAGACTCGTTTGATGCACTCTCCATGCTACTCTATCCTGTGCAAGCTTCTTCATCCCCCAGTACCTACTGCAACCTACATCCATCTGAATCTGCTTAGTGTATTCATTTCTTGGTCTACCCCTACAATTTTTACCCTCCACGCTGCCCTCCAATACTAAATTGGTGATCCCTTGATGCCTCAGAACATGTCCTACCAACCGATCCCTTCTTCTGGTCAAGTTGTGCCACAAACTTCTCTTCTCCCCAATCCTATTCAATACTTCCTCATTAGTTATGTGATCTACCCATCTAATCTTCAGCATTCTTCTGTAGCACTACATTTCGAAAGCTTCTATTCTGTTCTTGTCCAAACTATTTACCGTCCATGTTTCACTTCTATACATGGCTAAACTCCATACAAATACTTTCAGAAATGACTTCCTGACACTTAAATCTATACTCGATGTAAACAAATTTCTCTTCTTGAGAGACGCTTTCCTTGCCATTGCCAGTCTACGTTTTATATCCTTTCTACTTCGACCATCATCAGTTATTTTGCTCCCCAAATAGCTAAACTCCTTTACTACTTTAAGTGTCTCATTTCCTAATCTAATACCCTCAACATCACCAGACTTAATTCGACTACATTCCATTATTCTCGTTTTGTTTTTGTTGATGTTCGTCTTATATCCTCCCTTCAAGACACCATCCATTCCGTTCAACTGCACTTCCAAGACCTTTGCTGTCTCAAAGTTTTTATTTCTTCTCCATGGATTTTAATACCTACCCCGAATATTTCTTTTGTTTCCCTGACTGCTTGCTCAATATACAGATTGAATAACATCGGGGAGAGGCTACAACCATGTCTCACTCCCTTCCCAACCACTACTTCCCTTTCATATCCCTCGACTCTTATAACTGCCATCTGGTTTCGGTACAAATTGTAAATAGCCTTTCGCTCCCTGTATTTTACCCCTGCCACCTTTAGAATTTGTCAAAAGCTTTCTCTACAAATGCTAGAAACGTAGGTTTGCCTTTCCTTAATCTTTCTTCTAAGATAAATCGTAAGGTCAGTATTGCCTCACATGTTCCAGTATTTCTACGGAATCCAAACTGATCTTCCCCGAGGTCGGCTTCTACTAGTTTTTCCATTCGTCTGTAAAGAATTCGTGAGCTGCCTTGGGAGCCCTGCTCACAATGCCCCAAACGCTCTCAATTGGGGAGCCATCAGGCGACCTTGGCAAACACGAAGAGAAGCAGTAGAAGCTCTTAACGTGTGCAGGAGGGCATGATCTTACTGAATTGTAGCCCAGGATGGTTTGCCACGAAGGGAAATAAAACGGGGCGTATATGCTGTAAGGAACCAGAAGGTTCTCTAAAGAAACAAAAGGTTCTTGCTACAAAATCAATGGCACTCCTGAACATCCCAGCTGTCGGTCCGAACGGTGGTTTAAGAGTCAGGCTGGTGTCCCACCGACGTTCGCGTAGTCGAAGAGGCGAAGTGGGACTCATCAGTGTAGACAGTTCTACTCCAATGAGATTGCACGCCCCGATGATGACGTGTCTGGAGACGCCTCAGACAGCGGCGGGATACCCCAATTAATCCCGGGCCGAATAACTGCTTGCATTCGGGCCAGAGATGGACCAACGCGTCATTGATCATCCAGTTATCTGAAATTGTAGACATTTGTCTGCATACGTACGTCACAGCTAGTGCCATCCCTCCCTTTCGAATAACTCCTTCCTTGTTGGTGCGTCGTATTTTCTGTGTTCGAATGTATTAAAAAACTGTAAGGGAAGAGAAAAACGGTTCAAATGGCTCTGAGCACTATGGGACTTAACTTCTGAGGTCATCAGTCCCCTAGAACTTAGAACTACTTAAACCTAACTAACCTAAGGACATCACACACATCCATGCCCGAGGCAGGATTCGAACCTGCGACCGTAGCGGTCGCGCGGTTCCAGACTGTAGCGCCTAGAACCGCTCGGCCACCCCGGCCGGCAGAAGAGAAAGGTTGGAAGACAGTACACTCAGCAAATAACTGAGGAGGTAGGATTCATGTGCTACTCTGAAATGAAGAGGTCGACGCAGGAGACGAATTCGTGGCTTGGATGACTCAGAAAAAGAAAGGGGGGGGGGGGGGCGGCAGTTTCCCATCCCAAGAGCAAGAGGTATCGGTGAATCTCTGCCCACTCCTCCGCCCTCTTTGACGTTGGGTGAACGAGAATTGACTACCTATACCAGATGTCTTCCACTTCCATTGCTGAAGATTTTTATTCAAAATTAAATCAAAACAATAGACTGGCTGGGTGAGATTGAACACAAAATAAGCAGTCTTGCATATGCGGATGACTTAGTTGTGACGGAAGATTGTAAGTAGGCTGTTTATGTTTTCTTTATGTAAGTTTGATGTTTATGTTTTCTTATTGGCAACGTTACGTAGCGCTCTCTGTATGAAAATCACTGGCTGTGCTGTGTGCAGTATGTGGCTAGTTTGCATTGTTGCCTGCCATTGTTGTCATGAACTGCTATAGCTGGATGTGAACAGCAGAGTGCGTTGCGCAGTTGGAGGTGAGCCGCCAGCAGTGGTGGACGAGGGGAGAGAGATGGCGGAGTTTTGATAATCTGTAAGACTGAATGTCAATTATGAATATTAAGGTAAATACATTGTTTGTTCTCTATTAATATCTTTCATTTGCTAACTATCCCTATCAGTAGTTAGTACCTTCAGTGGTTTGAATCTTTTATTTAGCTGGCAGTAGTGGCGCTCGCCGTATTGCAGTAGTTCGAGTAACGGAGATTTTTGTGAGGTAAGTGATTTGTGAAAAGTATAGTTTAATGTTTGTCTGGGCCATTCTTTTGTAGGGATTTTTGATAGTCAGATTGCGTTGCGCTAAAATTACTGTGTGTCAGTTTAAGCACAGTCTTGTATAATTTGTTCTAAGTGGACATTTCATATGTACAATTGTTCTAAGGGGACGTTTCAAGATTTGATTGAAAGTAATATTTCAGAGCTAGATCAGAAATGTAAGGACTATGGTATGAAGATTAGCATCTCCAAAACGAAAGTAATGTCAGTGGGAAAGAAATATAAACGGATTGAGTGCCAAATAGGAGGAACAAAGTTAGAACAGGTGGACGGTTTCAAGTACTTAGGATGCATATTCTCACAGGATGGCAACATAGTGAAAGAACTGGAAGCGAGGTGTAGCAAAGCAAATGCAGTGAGCGCTCAGCTACGATCTACTCTCTTCTGCAAGAAGGAAGTCAGTACCAAGACTAAGTTATCTGTGCACCGTTCAATCTTTCGACCAACTTTGTTGTATGGGAGCGAAAGCTGGGTGGATTCAGGTTACCTTATCAACAAGGTTGAGGTTACGGATATGAAAGTAGCTAGGATGATTGCAGGTACTAGTAGATGGGAACAATGGCAGGAGGGTGTCCACAATGAGGAAATCAAAGAAAAACTGGGAATGAACTCTATAGATGTAGCAGTCAGGGCGAACAGGCTTAGATGGTGGGGTCATGTTACACGCATGGGAGAAGCAAGGTTACCCAAGAGACTCATGGATTCAGCAGTAGAGGGTAGGAGGAGTCGGGGCAGACCGAGGAGAAGGTACCTGGATTCGGTTAAGAATGATTTTGAAGCAATAGGTTTAACATCAGAAGAGGCACCAAAGTTAGCACTGAATAGGGGATCATGGAGGAACTGTATAAGGGGGGCTATGCTCCAGACTGAACGCTGAAGGGCATAATCAGTCTTAAATGATGATGATTATGATGATGATGAATTAAATCAGTGGCTGGGATGAAACTCAGGACGTTTTGATTACTAGTCAAAACCGCTACCCTAGACTACGATAAGGCATGTGTACGTGTTTGAAAATTATTCCATTTCCTCTAAGATTATTACTGTCGCTGTTAGTGTTACGGGCATTGCACGAGAGATTTGAGAACATTGGCAGCTAAGTGAAAATTGGTGTATGTTCTACTGTATTCGACGTGATACATAATAAGAGGAATTAATTTCTCGGCAGCCCTCGCAATTCCTTAGTACTTCGCTCGTGCGGTACGTTGTTGCGAGGCACGGCCAGACTGGAAGTACGAAACAGTTAAGCAAACTTGTGGTGCAGCAGTAACCGCTATGCCAATAAAAGAAAAGATCCCCACCCAGCCGATGTCTTAAACGTATTAGTCGACAATAGCGGACCTGTAATAGGGCCACACGGCACGATCCGATTAATCCGATCGCTACAGAATCGGAAAGTGGTGGTTGTTCTCAAACTGCGATTCGAAATTTCTTTTTATTTTGACGCAGGTTAGCAAATGACATTCCAGCCGGGCAGCACAAGTCCTCGCGCAGTGAAAGAGCGCCGAGGTGGAAACTGGCTGCGAAGTGCGAAGCGGTGCCTGTTAATACGGCCGGTAGGCAATTACCGGAGCAGCGGCGGGAGGCCCGAGTTTTAAACCGGTGGCCCGTTAACATTTAGGGGGCCATAAACACCGTCTCCTTACAGCGCGCGGGCAGCCGGCAAGAATGTCTAGGCGGGGCGGGGTGTTAGCTGCAGAAAACTTGGCACCGGTCCGCGCGCCGCGGCTGCGGGAGCACTGTACGCCCGCAGCCCGCCCGCGGGGGTTCCCCGTCCGCTGTGGCGCTCTGCTGGGGGGATTCCCCCTCCCACAGCTGGCGCTGTTCTCGCCGCAGTTAACTGGCGCGCCAGCTCATCCGGCGGCTGCCGCGATTCCAGCACGGCAGCCTGCCTGTGCGGCACGGCTGATATTCCCAACAAACGGCCTCCGCTGCATCGACAACCTGGACGGCCTACTATCGGCGTCGCAGAATTTACTGTGATTTGGAGCCTACCATTATCCGCGCTGTACCTATCACACGGCTTTCAGTTCTCTCTGGAACGCTTCTACGTACTACCGTTTTTATTTTGCCTATACCGCCTCCTTTGCAGAGGTCACTAGCGCAGGGCTGTGCGGTGACGCCAGACACAATGGTCTCGAAAGCCAAAAAGAGTCGGAAACAGATCCGAGAACCAAAAATTTCAACAAGTACAGCAACGCTTCCTTTCCTTTATTTGTTCGTTTTTGGTACTGCACTTGCGCGATTTTGTTTAATTTAAAGAACTCCTGATGTGAAGCAGCCTCTATAGTGGCAGAAAAACCCTACTAGGTTAAAACTGGATGTTCGGATGTGCATCAGGCGGCCAAGTGACACCGAAAGCTATGGATTTGATGCTATGATTGGTCGTTTACGATACACGTATCCCTCCTTCATACAGCGACCCTCATCCAGAGCAGTAGTTTTGGCCTTATAGTAAGTAATATGGGGAACAGGTCTGTCTGGCATTGCTCCAATCCTTCCACAGACATGCAGATATGTATACAGGTCGGTTCAATCACACCACTGATTTTGGGACGTATAAATGTCCGACGGAGTCATCCAACCCGGGGTTACACTTCGTGCTATTCGACAGATATAACTGCTTGCACTGGCGTTATCATACAGCACAAACGTGACACCACTCTGTACAGTCACCTACACTAGAGGGATACACTGATCTGTCAAATGTCTCATGGAAGGATGCCTTTGAATGCGGAGGATGATCAAGTCTTCCGGGTCTGTAAGTGAACAACACTATACTACTCATCCTCGCTTTCTATTTCTTTAGAGTATTTTTCTTTAATTTAAGTGTTATCACAGCTCAGCAGATGGGTCCTAAAAAAATGGCTCTGAGCACTATGGGACTCAACTGCTGTGGTCATAAGTCCCCTAGAACTTAGAACTACTTAAACCTAACTAACCTAAGGACAGCACACAACACCCAGCCATCACGAGGCAGAGAAAATCCCTGACCCCGCCGGGAATCGAACCCGGGAACCCGGGCGTGGGCAGCGAGAACGCTACCGCACGACCACGAGATGCGGGCAGATGGGTCCTAAACACTAATCTATCATAACCAAAATAATGAGGTTCCGGAACTCGTCACAGGTGGGATTAATAAAGGGACTCTCAACGGGACGAAATCGAGAGATGTAAAATTTTTTTCGGGAGTAACCGAAGGGAGCGTTATTGGGCTCTTACTGTTTGCTATAAATATGTAAGTGATCTACTTGGTAATGTAAGGAGCAATGTGAAACTATACTGCTGTTCCCTGGGTGGTTGCAACGCCGAAATAGTGTAGCAAGATGCAGAAAGACCTGCGGAGGAGCGAGGATTGGTGCAGGACTGGCAGTTGTCTCCGGATATAAATAAATATGCTGTATTGTGCGTAAACGAGCGAACAAATTCATTGCGCTTTGATTACATAACCGGCGGTGAATCAGTGGAAACGTGTAAGTGGGCTGTTTAGGTTTTTGTGTTGGTAACGCTACGTAGCGCTCTGTATGAAAATCACTGTCTGTGCTGTGTGCAGTCTGTGGTTGGTTGGACTCACTGTTGGAATATTCGCTTGTGTAGTTTTTGGCAGTTGGATGTGAACAGCACGTGGCGTTGGGCAGTTGGAGGTGAGCCGCCAGCAGTAGTGGATGTGGGGAGAGAGATGACAGAGTTTTGAGAGCGGACGATCTGGACGGGTGTCCGTCAGAAAAAGGAAATTGTTAAGACTGCATGTCCTGAACAGATAAATAAATATGATGATGACTTTTGAACATTATTAAGGTAAATACATTGTTTGTTCTCTATCAAAATCTTTCATTTGCTAACTGCTAACTATGCCTATCAGTAGTTAGTGCCTTCAGTAGTTAGAATCTTTTATTTAGCTGGCAGTATTGGCGCTCGCTGCATTGCAACAGTTCGAGTAACGATGATTTTTGTGAGGTAAGTGATTCATGAAAGGTATAGGTTATTGTTAGTCAGGGCCATTCTTTTGTAGGGATTATAGAAAGTCAGATTGCGTTGCGCTAAAAAAATGTTGTGTGTCAGTTTAGTGATGATCAGAATAAGTAAAGAGAGAAATGTCTGAGTACGTTCAGTTTTAATCAACTGTTTATAAATCAAATAAGGTAAAAGATTTACCAGCACTGTAATTTATAATTTTTCTAAGGGGACGTTTCAACAGTAACAAGCGCAAGATACGTAGGAGTAACCATCTGAAAGATCCAAACAGGAATGACCACATGAAACCACTTGCTGCAGAAACGTATGAGACGGTAAGATTCATTGCTGAAATCTTAAGGGTAATTAATGCGTGAAGGAAGTGGGTTACAAAACATTCGTTCTTGAGTATTGCTCGTGTCTGTGAGTCCTTCATCGGGTTTGATTAATAGAAAAAACAGAGAATATCCAACGAAGGGCGGTGCGTTTCGACACGGAATAATTGACTACACCCGTATTACGAAGGTACTCAACAAACTCCAAGAAAGGCGTCGCGCATTATGAGGAGTTACTCTTAAATTCCGACAGATCACGTCTGGGGCTAGAATTGGGCAACGTAATACTTCTTCCCCACGCATTGTTGATCTGATCTTCACTCCGGAGACTAGTTTGACGCAGGTCCTATCGCTAGTATCTCCCGTGAAAGTCTCTTAATTTCTGTATGACTACCACTCTTTCGAACACGTTTACTGTGGTCAAATCTCGGTTTTCCTCTACAACTTCTATACCCCTCCTTCCATCCCCCCTCCTCCCGCCCACCACCCCGTCACCATACACACACTTCATTCCATAACCAAACTTACAATTCCTTTATACCTCACGATATGTCCTATCAACCAGTCCCTTCTTTTAATCAAGTTGGGTCACAAATTTTCTGCCTTCGCCATTCGATGCAGCACCTCCTCATTAGTTATTCTATTTAATCTTCAGCATTTGTCTGCAGCCCCACATATAAAAAGCTTCTGTTCTCTTCTTGTGTGAACGCTACATTTCACTCTCAGACAAAATGTAGGTGCATACGTTCGCAGCGATTTTGTTTTGATATTCCTCTTCCTATTGGTTTATTTACCGACTGTCTTTTTTTTATTTGTAGTTTACTGTTGGCATCTGAGTTCACAAATTGTCATCTTGTGATTAGGAGATAGTGAGTGGAACTGTGGAAGCTAGGAAAGTGGAAAACTCGGAATATTTCCGACATATTCTTCTGCCTGAGTTCAGTAGTGGGGTGACTGCAGCGGAAACAGCCAGAAACAGTTGCGCTGTGCACTGGTATAATCCCATTGGACAGAGCACGGCAAGAAAATGGTTTCCTCGTTTAAAGGAGCATAGTCTGAGCGTTAGCTATTCTCCAGGTTCAGGAAGACCTTCGGAGTTTGATGGAGATTGTTTAAACGCATTAATCCACAATGACCCACGTCCGTGTATTCGAGAACTGGCAAATGTGATGAACTGAGATCATTCTACCGTCGTGCGACATTTGCAGGCAGTGGGGAATGTTCAAAAATCGGGTGTATGGCTACTGAATGCTCTAAGCCAAAATGTCCGTTTGCTCGTCATCAACTGGCTCGTGAACGACACCGACCATTCCTACGCTGCATTGTTAATGGTAATGATAAATGGTGTCTTTATGCTAACATAAGGAAAATAAAGGAATGGTTGAATCCAAACAAAGAAACAACTCCCAGTACAAAGACTTCCGTGCATCCACAAAAGACAATGTTAAGCATCTGGAGGAACAGCGGCAATGTACGTACAACCAATTGCTTCCACGACGTGTAACCATTACTACTGATATTTATTGTCAACAAATGAGACGTCTTGCAGATGCAGTCCAAGAGCAACGACCAGGAAGAACCGCGTGAGACGATGCTTCTCCACGATGACGCCCGCCAGCGTCCTGCTTGACTGACACAAAATACTATACAGGAGTTGGGTTGGGAAGTCATTCCGCACCCGCCTTATTCACCTGATCTTGTCCCTTGAGATTTTCACCTTTTCCGCTCTCTGTCGAACAACCTTCAAGGAACTTCCTTTCCGGATGAAAATGCGCTCCGAACATGGATCGACGAGTTCTTCGCCTCAAAACCGCGTGATTTCTACAGCTGCGGAACGAAAAGTAGCCCCAGAGTTAGCAGTTTGTTGTAAATAGTGAAGAAGAGTACGTCTGGAAAAACGCTACGAACTTATGCACCAACCCAATACTTCCTAATTTTTCATTTGATGTTAGATGCTAACAAATTACTCTTTTCCAGAAATGCTTTCCTTGCTATTGCCAGTCTGCATTTTATATCTTCTCTACTGCGGCCACCATCAGTTACTTCGCTGCCCAAATAGCAAAACTTACTAAAAATTTTAGTGCCTCATTTTCTAATCTAATTCCCTCAGTATCGCTTAATGTAATTCGACTACATTTTAATACCCTTTTCGGTATTCATATTACAATCCCCTTTCAACATACTATCCATTACGTTTAACGGTGCTTTACTGTGTCTGTCAGAGTTATAATGCCATCAGTAAGTTTCGAAGTTTTTATCTCTTCTCTCTAAACTTTAATTGCCTTTACATATTTCTCCTCAGTTTCGTTCACAGCTTGTCCACTGTACAGACTGAATAACTTCTTGTATAGGCAACAACCCTGTCTCATTCCCCTCTCAACTATGTCTTCCCGTTTATGCCCTTCGTCTCTTATAATAACTGCATTTTGATTTCTGTACAAGCTGTAAATAAACCTTTCGTCCCTGCATTTTATCCCTGCTACCTTCCGAATCCAAAGGATCGTAAATAAATCTTTCGTCCCTGCATTTTATCCCTGATACCTTCCAAATCCAAAGGATCTATCACAGTCAATATTTAAAATAAAATTCTGTAAATCTGTAAATGCTATAAACATTGTTTCTCCTTTCTGTAATCTGAGAGACATCGCTCAATCCGTATTGTCTCACGTGTTCCGTGATTTCTCCAGAACTAAAACTAATCTTGCTCGATGTCAACTTTATCACTTTTTCCAGTCTTCTGTTAATAATTCGTGTCAATGTTTTGCAACCATGACTTATTATACTGATGTTCAAATGGCTCTGAGCACTATGGGACTCAACATCTTAGGTCATAAGTCCCCTAGAACTTAGAACTACTTAAACCTAACTAACCTAAGGACATCACACACACCCATGCCCGAGGCAGGATTCGAACCTGCGACCGTAGCAGTCCCGCGGTTCCGGACTGCAGCGCCAGAACCACTAGACCACCGCGGCCGGCATACTGATGTTTCGGTTGTATTCAAACCTGTCAGCAGCTGCCTTCTACAGAACTGGAATTATTAGGTTTCGCTTGAAATGTGAGGGTATTTTACCTATCTCATATACATTGTACATCAGATGCAATAATTGTTTCGTGGGTGGCTGACCCAGATAACTCAATAATTTTGAGGGAATGTCGTCCGCTCCAAGAGACTTGTTTCCGCTTCGGTCATTCAGCAGTCTGTTACACTCTGCTCGTAGTATCATAACTCCAATCTCATCTTCATTCAATATTTCCTGTGATATCCGAGGATTTCTACTAGGCCTTTTCTTATCTGTTTGATAGCGTGTTGCCTTCACTATTTCATCTCTAAAAGGTACCGACTTGTCTTCAACTCTATTCCTTTCTCCTGCTGCCGTGAATCGTGACCTAACTGCCTGTTTCAAACACTTAACATACTGTGGTTCTTTCAACTTATCCTGGTCCCATCCCCTTAATTTCGTAACATTTTGCAAGTTCTTTAACTTTAATCTGCACTTCATAACCGATAAATTGTGATCAGAGTCACATTTGTGTCTGGAAATGTCTTAAGTTTGAAATCTGGTTCCTAAAACTCTGTGTTACCATCGTATAATTAATGTCTAATCTTCCAATGTCTTCTGGTCTCTTCCACGTATAAAACCATTTTTTGTAACTACATGCTAAAGGTGACTAATTCATGTTCCCGTGCAAAACTTTACTATGCGGTTTCCTCTTTCATTCCTTTTCCCCAGTCAGTGTTATCATACTACTTTTCTTCCGTTTTCTACTCCCAAATCACAATCATCCATCACAATTAAATTTATCTCTTCCTTAACTCAGTAATTTCCTTGAACATATTATCATAGATTCTTGTTGCACTCTCTTCCTCATGTGCAGAGCTGTTTGCCGTATGAATCTGTACTACTGCTCTGGGTGTTGCCTTCATGTCTGTCTTAGCTACGATATATGCCGTTTACAGTAGCTTGCCAGCACTGCTATTTTCCTATTCTTTACTAAGCCTTCTCCGTCATCACACGTTTGCTCGCCAGACCAGAAGTCCTGTTCCTCCAGTCACCATACTTCAATAATTGCCACTGTATCTATCTTTAATCTTTCCACTTCCCTTTCGATTAAGGGATCTAACATTCCGCGCTGGGATGCGTACAATGCCAGTTATTGTTTCACCTCCAGTATACTTTACCTAAGGGGAAGTCGTCACGGTTATGCCATACAGTGGATCAGGGTGACCTCAGGAAAAGTGACGAAGTGACGGCTGTGGTTGCGCGTTTGCTTTCAGCTGTTTGTAGTACCAGCACAGCAAGGCTACGTTGGCTGTTGCTGTGAGGCCACGTCTCTCGACCGTCCAGACTGGTGGCCCTTCAGCTACTGAGAAGACCGCTGCCCTTGTCCAAACAATAACTGGCATTGTACGCATCCCAGCGCGGAATGTTAGATCCCTTAATCGGAAGGGAAGTGGAAAGATTAAAGCTAGATACAGTGGCAATTATTGAAGTATGGTGACTGGAGGAACAGGACTTCTGGTCTGGCGAGCAAAGGTGTGATGACGGAGAAGGCTTAGTAAAGAATAGGAAAATAGTAGTGCTGGCAAGCTACTGTAAACGGCATATATCGTAGCTAAGACAGACATGAAGGCAACACTCAGAGCAGTAGTACAGATTCATACGGCAAACAGCTCTGCACATGAGGAAGAGAGTGCCTCTCCACTCATACCCCTCCATTGCGGTTGGGCCTATGGTACTGCCATCTGTTTTCATCGAGGCAGGAAGCCGCCGGACTCACACAAGGTCCACGGCACGTTGGCTTTACGTCTCGTGGAATGTCCACTAGGAGGAAACAAGAGAAAGTGGAACTTAGATCATTCGCGTATGGAACAGGAAAGGGACAACTTGCCAGCGGTATCAGGATTTCCCTCTTCACACATGCTTAGGGGGGTTGGCGTGTGTGTATGTAGATGGAGATGTAGAAAGAAGGGAAGTCTCTAGAAATGGCGCTTCAATAGAAAATATTACACTAAATTATGCCCAGAATGAACTATAGACAACATAAATCCCCGAAACTCGACCACCTTCGGAGGTATGGGGACAGACGCAAACACGTGTTATTTATCAATGACCATCTCGGTCATGTATCACGAAAGAGAAAGAAAATACCGTTGAATTTTACTAAGGTAAGGGTACTAGCTGTCTTTAGAAGTGGATTTAGCACAATGAAACATTTGCAAGTGATGAACAAAATTGTAAGTAAACTGAAGGGAAATTTCCGCGTCACCTGCGTATCAGCTAACGTGGGGCTTCGATTTAAGAGAAGCAATAGGTCTGGTCTTACGAAACTAAAAAAATAAGCCCATGAAATAAATTCATATATATATATATATATATATATATATATATATATATATATATATATATATGCAGTATCGGCATGGGGTTTTCGGCGAATCATAGCGGACTATGGGGCACATACGTTGGTACATGCACAATTACCACAACGTTTATATTGACCGAGATAATGAGGCAAGCACATGTTTTTTAAATGGGACGCTATTCTTATTTTGCCATCATTCGAACGCTCTGGAAAAGATGCATATAGTGATGTAACGCATGTTGCTGTTGTGATTCGAACTTTGCTTAAAAGAGGGCGGATGAGGATTTACCTACGTAGCGTAGGCCGTGCATGCTGCACAGAGCACGGCAACTCGGGCTGCGGGTCGCGCGAGGCGTGTTTACAGTCTGCAGCCGCTTCCGACCGCCTCGACCTTAAAAAAAATGGTTCAAATGGCTCTGAGCACTATGGGACTCAACTGCTGTGGTCATAAGTCCCCTAGAACTTAGAACTACTTAAACCTAACTAACCTAAGGACATCACACACATCCATGCCCGAGGCAGGATTCGAACCTGCGACCGTAGCGGTCACGCGGTTCCAGACTGTAGCGCCTTTAACCGCTCGGCTACTTCGGCCGGCGCCTCGACCTTCAATCGTACAATATTTCCCAGCGTCTTTTAAGCGCTGTTTGAATCACAATAGCAACATGCGTTACATCACTATATGTGTCTTTTCCAAAGCGTTCGAATGATGGTAAAAAAAGTATAGCGTCCCATTTAAAAAACATGTACTTGCCTCATTATCTCGGTCAATATAAACGTTGTGATTATTGTGCAAGTACCAACGTATGTGGCCCATAAGACGTGACTGCCTTTATACCTTCAGTGAAGAAGCACAGCAGGATCTGAACCTCTTGCGTGAATACAGGGCTCACTGCGAGCAAGTAGGTCAATGGACAGTGGGCACTACTAGCGTGTGACAACTTGAGAATTTGGTCAGACTGACAGCGTGTCCGGATGGGCGAGGCAACCACTTGCATTAAGTGGAAGATCCGGGTTCATGTCCCGGTTGTGGCACAAATTTTCAACTATCAACATGGAATTATTTCGACGCCCGATTGCAGCTGGCGTCGGTCTTTGCTTCGAAATTTAGTAACAAAAAATGCAGTATTTTCGAAACTGCACATATATGCTCATTTGCACAATAAAGTATTGTTGGTTGGCAACAATTAGTACAGTGATGCTTCACCCTGGGCGCTGTAAAACCCTTGCATCCTGTAGCCCATGGTGTCCACTACGTGGTCACGATGTTGATGTTCAAACCGTTCTCACTCTTCCACAGCAGAGCTCTTAAAGTCATACAGTGTGTGGTTCGGGTTCCTTCGATGCGGGTTTCAACTGGACACAATATGCTCAGTGTGGTGACCGTAAGCGGGTTCACAACACCAAATAAGATTCCGAGGCAGAGAAAAACTCATAAAGACTTTATTTTTATAAGCCTAATCTTAATGACTCACAAATAACATCCACAGAGGTAGATAATTAGCAGGATTAGCTGAACACAAGTAAACGATCTTCCGGATGGATAAATGGTAATGGATAATTGTCTCCTATGGTTCGTGTCAAATGCAATAACACTTGAAGTAAATATGGCAACGTCGGACTTCTGTCACTGCAGGGTGTTTAATTGCAGAGTTCAGAGAGACCAAATCTCGGATGGCAGTCCGTGAACACAATGACAAAGTCAATAACAGCTGGTGGATGCCAAGTCTCGATGCCCAAAGTCCAGGGGAGTGCAATGTCGAAGAGACGGAGGCTCGGAGATGAATGGCTGCTCATAGTGGCTCCAGAGGAGTAACTTACAGCATTGTTGGTGGCTGGAACTGCTTGGATGCTGCTATGAGTAGGTACTTGTTTGGCTCAGCGAAATGAACTGCCTACTAGCGGCTGGCGGTTTTCTTAAATACATGCCCCACAGATGGATACCTCTTTCTTACTCGATGGGGCTGTGCTTGGCGGACTTCAGTTAGTGCCAGCGAATGAGACATTCAGCTATGATACTAGTACCAAGTGCGGCGTAGAGGGTGCCTGTTGTTTCCGCGTCGTTTGCTGAGTTCTCTCGACAACAGCTGACGTGTTTCGGCCAACCGTACTGTTATGCCGTGGCGGAGTAGCCAGCAGGGCTTCAGGTTCGGCAACCCGCTGGTGATGCCTGTATTACCCGTAGCTCTTATAGCGGGCGTTAGTCTTGGGCTGTAGCACTCAGTGTCAGCAGATCCTGCAGGTCATTCCACTCTGTTGTTTCCTGCCTCTTGGAGGAAGGAATTCATGCGGCAGTTGCGCTGAGCACGTGCATTATCAACTTCAAAGACGAACCCATTGCCAAAATGTTCAATGTGGGTACAGACAGTACGTTGGAGAATCCTGTCTCGATACTCCACAGACCTCAGTTACTAATTAGCGTTGAGAGTGAGCCAATATTTGTATGTGATACTAGCCCAGTACGTGTTGGACACACTTCTCTGCTGAACCAGAGGGACTGCGTGCCTCAGACATGCATTCGTACCTGGACACCTCCGCGTTCTTGGACGATGATCGCCAAATGCCCAAAAAATACTCCACTCTTCGCTGAAGAGGACGTCACTGATCCAGATTCAGTTCCAGGAGTTCCGTTGCGCAACATCTTCAGTTGCATATCTAGTGCTGGGGGCTCTGTAGTGCTGGACACCTACCGGAAAAATGGGTCGTGTGGTGACTGGTTGAATCGAAACAGCGTACCCACTTGCCTCCGCAGTACTGTGTTATATTCTCCTCAGACAACGATCGATAATTTGTAATTTTGATCGTCCTGTGTTGTTATTAAGAAATGAATGTCCGAATGACGTGCTGTATGACAAGTCAATTCGCAGTTCCCCTAGCTGACAACAATGTTTTGTCATAAGGTGACAATTCCTGCACGTTCTACGCCAGAAATGGGATTTCGAGTGAAATTGACACACTCAACATTGTACACGAGCCACGTTGTTCCATTGACGGTCTACGAATGCACGTTTACTTCATGCACGGTAGCAAAAGTGGAAACTGCTGTGTTTCTGCAGATTAATCTTGCAATAAGCTTCATCCTGTTTCCCATTTTTTACATCATCATCTGTGTTTTTTACTAGTTTTTCTCAGCCGCTTTCCTTTCTCTAAACGGCACATTGTTGTTAGCTTGTTTTTATCGCTTTATACTGACAGGCTTTTTCCCTTTTATCTGCTCGTTTTGACAATACTGGAACTTATTGACTAAAGGAATAGGCTAAAAGAGAAAACAAGATAACAACAATGTGCCATTTAGAGAAAGAAAAGTAGCTGGGAAAAATTAGCAAAGAAATAGAAGATGGTGTTAAACACGAAAAACGGGTTGAAACTTACTCCACGATTAAACTGTTGCAGCACAGCCAGAGAGCCAAAAGTAACGAAGTGACGTGGGAAAGTGATGTTTAACATAGAAGATGTAAGTGAGAGGTGGAAAGATTATATTGAAGACATGTACAGTGGTATTGAAATTGGAAATTTATATGAGTATACCGAAGGTGAAAAGCTGCAGAAATCCAGCAAAACAGCAGTGAGAAGAGAAACTAAATTTCTACTGTGGTATCTACATATTATGAAGGGATATTAAATCACCTCACTTTTTAAAATGTAGAACTATTGTATTACCCAAGAAGGCAAATGCAAATTATAGAACGTTAGACCTTCTGTGACATGCATCAAACATATTACTGTCAATAGTTAAAGAGAGGATAAAAAAATAGATTGGTATTCGGCTTCAGGACAGGTAAATGAATGAGAGAAGCAATGTTGGCACCAGATCAGATATTGGAAAGAAGATTATAAGTAAACAGGAAGCATTTATTGACCTAGAAAAAGCATTTCATTTGGTTGATAGAAAGTTGTTATTTAAGGCAATGCGCATTGGAAGGACAGGTGATTAATTTTTAGTACATACAAAAATCAGAGTAATGACTGGATATTAATGTTAGCGGCAGTGAAGCAAAAATCGGCCCTCTGTCACCTTACTTATTTGATATGTTCGTTGCGGAGACAATAACAACAATGAAGGAAATGGAATCAATATTAATGGTTCTGTTATCAGATCACTGCATCAGATTTGTCAATGACACTGCAATAGAGGCAGACTCACAGAAAGAGCTAAATAAAACGCTTAAGATCTTACATCAAAAGGTAACAACACACAAACTAAGAATAAATACCAAGAAGACGAAAGTCATGGTTATTGACAAGAAAGGTGCTGAAGGTAAGACTGAGACAAAAATAAGCAGTGAGTAACTCGAGGAAGTAACGCAAGCACTGTGGAAGAAACCAGTTGATATCTCAAGGAAATGAAGAGAATAGCACTGGCCAAGAGTAGCCTCCAAAATGAGAAAAAAAACTTCTGTTAAACAAGAAATTCAATTTCCGTATTAAGAAAACATTAGAAAAAACATTTCTATGGAGTGTTCTGACATGGATGTTAAAGCTGGACATTGGCAAAGCAGGACAAATCTTGCCTCGAAGTTGCGGAATGTGGTTCTGGCGCAGAATTAAAAGAAGTAGCTGGTCTGGCACTTAACTGAACATGGCACTTAATTGAACATGGTATTCCTTTGCAAATAGTTTTCGAAGGTAACATCGTACAGGAAAAAAAAACTATAGGACGACCGAGGGCATACTATTTAAGAAATGCGATCAGTGAGATGGGATGTTGGCTTTTAACTTTATTGTCACTAACTCGCTGAACCGATTTCAATAAAATCTAGTAACCAGACACATAGTGTGAACCACGAAGAAGAAAATGGACTGCTTCAGAACGTATGTAGTGTAAGATACTTATTGATTTGAAGAATATTACGCGAACTGGGGAAAAATATTTACTCTTTGAAAAAGCTATTTACTCTTTGACCTTGTGAACTTTATCATGTTTGTGAGAATATCCTTATTAGTTGATACAGTATGTGCTACGTAGTACAATTCAGAGTAATGAATACAGTGCTTATACGCTTTCCCATGTGTTTAATCCATGCTTCAACACTATTCGTTGCATAAAGTACACCTTGGACAGTGTATAGCTACCATGCGCGCTATGCAGTATTTGAGAACTAGAGCACTTGATGACTTGCAATAAACTTTACACATAATTTCAAACCTTTACGACACTTTTCTTGCTTACAGCCCCCACAAAATGATGCAGCGAAAAAAGTTTATCGCTCACTACATTTTCGTTGTTCATGCAGTATATATGTCGCATCAGACATGACGTCATGACTCTTAAATTTGTAGTTTGTTTGCTACAAACACTACTCGCAGCTCATTTAGCAAACAGTATCCACATATGCCGCTGAATGTACCTAGAGAACTGTATCACTGCCCGACACAGAGAGAAAGAAAGAGGAGGAGATGGACAAAGAGAGGATAGATGGATGGCAGGAGATGATCAGAGGGAGGGGGAAGGAGGATACATACCCGAGAATACATTCCCGAGCAAATCCGGGTACTCAGGTAGTAAATAAATAAAACAAACTGTATTGGTGAGAAAAAATTGCATCAACTTCAAACAATCTAGGATGATTTTTCTCCTTCTTTCCTAAGTCGTTTAAGTACATTAAGGACAGCAGAGTGCCTGTAACCCTTCCTTCGGGAACCCCCGAATAACTTTGGTTTCAATAGATGACTTCCTGGCAGTTACTACGAAATGTGACCTTTCTGACGGGAAATCAAGAATTTAATTGCACAGCTAAGGCTATACTTCGTCGGCATACCATTTGGTTAGAGGCTACTTGTGACGAGCGGTGTCAAAAGTGTCTCTGAAGGTCCAGAAATACGGAATCAACTTACGTTTCACAAGAACGATAGTTTTTGAATTCGTGCTGGTTATGTGGCAATAGATCATTTTCTTCGAGGTATTTCATAATGTAGAACAGTTCCAACATTAAATTAAAAATCCAGTGATATGGGCTTATAATTGTGCTGGTTATTTCTGTTCTCTTTCTTGTATACTGGTGTAACCTTGCTTAATGCGGCAGTCGCCAAAAGTACAGTTAATTTGTTAGCAACAACAGTGAACCAATGAAATAGTCGTTCAAAAAATGTATTTATAACCTTCAGTCATCATATATTGTAGAAACTTTAATACAACATTAAGTCACCAATCTATAACACACACACACATACACACACACACACACACACACACACACATACTACACACGAAAGAATCATAAGGAAGTTAAGCTGTTTGATGAACCGTTGGATTCACTTCTTTAACAGGTACCTTGATTTTCTTCCCTGAAAGTCTAGGTGATGCAACTGAAGAACGGTGTGACCCTTTCACGAAGACGTGAGAGTGATGGAAAAACACAGTATCAGGGCCGCTGGAATATCAGTATGATATGGTAGACTATCATTGATCACTTCGTTGAGACCGACAAAAGGCAGTTTATCACGGTAAAAGCTATGTCAGATACATTCATGAGAGGCAAATAAATATAAATTAGTGTTTCTATATTTATACTTCAATAAAACCTTCGATCACAATGAGAAGTTAAATTGTTTTTCATTTCGAATACATGTGATTTGCTAGTTTTCCAGTCTATAACGAAGTAAAAGTGCGAAAAAACCGTATTTGGTGGAAAACAAAATGAAGTCAGATGTAGATTCAGCGACCAGTGAGCAAGGTACTGCTAGGAAAAAGAAATACAAAAAATAATCATATTGTGATTGAAACTCCTCTGTCCCTGTTTGCTTGTAAATAAATTTGCTTTTGGGTGGAGTCCGCCTTGAGAAAACACTATTTTAAAAAAAATAGAAAAAATTGTCTTTGCTGCTTGTACACATATAAATTCGAGTATTTAAGGAAGTACTTAAAAACTGAAAAATCACACATTATTTTGTTTATATACCATGTAGCCACATGCTATGGTTTTTCATGTTTTGCATTGCAGCCGTTTTCATTTCGCTGTTTTTCACCTCCAAGCATTTAAAACTTAATGTAAAAAAGTTAATTACATCGAAATTTTACATCTGAGAATATTATGGTTTGGCGTAACACTAATTAATTCTGTGTGGAAGATTGTGTGTGTGTGTGTGTGTGTGTGTGTGTGTGTGTGTGTGTTTATGTCTGTGTGTTTGTATCTGTGTACAATATCATTCATTTACTTTTTGTGGTTTCTACATTATCTTCACTGTGGAAAACTTCATAGTTTCAACTTTCACCGTTACTGTTTACGATCTACGAATACAAGATGGAGACAGCTGAACAGCTTACTGTGTTCTGAGAAAGAGCCTGGAATCTTCGTGAGGTGTATCTGACACAGTGTGTGTGTGTGGGGGGGGGGGGGGAGGGGGAGTGTATGTGTATGTGTATGTGTGTGTGTGTGGGTGTGTGGGTGTGTGGGTGGGTGTCATAGGGCGAAAGAGAGAGAGGGAGAGAGAGAGAGAGAGAGAGAGATAGAGATAGAGAGAGAGAGAGAGATTTTGTGTGTTTACGGATTGGTGTTGTCTAATAGTCTTTGAGCCCTGTTCTCTCCCCTTATTTAACTATCAGACAACAACAACCAATAAATACGCACACCCAAAACTAAATAAATAAAACAATACGCACAAACGTTAACCTGCTTACACTCACACATGCACACACACACAAATTGTTCCACATAGAAGTACTTAGTATTATGACTACTATACCATTCCCAATCGTAAAATTTCGATGTAAATAACGTTTCTACATTAAGTTCTGGATTACAGCAGATGACAAACCGTGGAAGGAAAACAACTGTAACGCAAAACATAAAAAAAGAAAAACATTTGGTAACAAGGTATAAGGCCGGCCGGTGTGGCCGAGCGGTTCTAGGCGCTACAGTCTGGAACCGCACGACCGCTACGGTCGCAGGTTCGAATCCTGCCTCGGGCATGGATGTGTGTGATATCCTTAGGTTAGTTAGGTTTAAGTAGTTCTAAGCTCTAGGGGACTGATGACCTCAGCAGTTGAGTCCCATAGTGCCCAGAGTCATTAACAAGGTATATATACAAGGCCATGTCTGTTTCCCAGTTTCTACATACTTCATTAAAAACTAGAAGTTGAATATGTGCAAGTAGTAACGAGCACTTACATTTTTGTTTAATAGAAAGAAAATAAAAAACCCACTGATGATGAGGAAACGTCAGAGAAACACGTCTGGGTAACAGAAGAACAGAGAAACTGTATATTGCTCAAGGTGGATCCCATCCAGGAACAAATTTAAAAAGAAACAAATTTATCGTTGGCTTGTATTGCTCGCCAACGTCAAGGGACAAATGAGTGACCTGGGACCTTCTTGGAAACACAGCATGCCACAGCGGAGTTACCTGAGGTGTTCAAGAGATAATATTTAACTCGATTTCACCTGAGTGACTTACGTCGCCAGGCATCAGATTTCCTGAAAATATGCATAAATACCTTTCCCTCGAGCAGTCTGTATATTTTCGGTGAAAATGTTAATCATAAAAATGAACGCCGGGCTATTTTCTCCCCCTTTCTTTAGCGTACCCTCCCCGCGCCCTGCTCTCGCCTCTGCGTCCGCAGGGAAATATTTCCCTTTTCACAAAATATATATCTCCTTTGCCCGCCGGAGTGCAGAAATTCGGTGGCTCGGCCCCGGCGGGCGGCGCTGGGTTTATATGTATATATTATGATACTTTTTCGGTGCGGCGTTGCAAGGTGGGAGCCCCGGCTCGCGGCTCCTGGAGCGCGCCTTACACATGAATAGAAATAGGTCTAAAGAGGGATTTGGGCACGGGCACAAGTTTGAGATGAAGCCCCGGCCGCCGGCTGGCTTCGCCCCCCTCCCCCCCCTCTCTCCTGCCCAACTCCTCATTCTCCAGTCGGACCTCTTTACATTATTACATTAAGAGCGCAGCGAGAGCGGACCCCAGCCGTTCTGCGTCCCCCGGTGCGTAGCGCTCCTTCCCCCACCTAACTCCCTTGCACCACCACCTAACTCCCTTATACCTCCTCCCAACCGCTGACCCACTGCGAAGTAGCACGCGGGTGAGGCCGCTGATGATGATCTCCTCAGCTATCTGCGCCCGAGTAGAGCTTTCTTTCCACTTTTTTTAAAAATAAAAAAATGAAACTGTTTGGCCTCCACGGGTTAGAACCGGTGAGGAACTGCGTCACGGGTCCTAGAAACTGCAAAATGGGCTCCGAAAGTCCGCGCACTCGTTCGACCGCATGTGCAAATGGAAGGAAGCGACGCAGGGATTAACCGGCTTAATCGTTAATGGTGGAGAAAGAGGGAGAACCCAGTTGATTTCCTGTACAGCGATCTCTTGCTAAAGGTGAGACACGGTTCGGCCAAGCGACAGCAGAAACGAATCAAAAGCGTAAGGTTTTTTTAACATGGCTGTCAATCGGCGACTGTTGTATAATACAAAATTTTGAAAAACACAGCCCTCAGTCACGAACACAATTTGTAACCTAGGTTTCGGTGTCACAAGGGACACCTTCTTCGAACAAAATTAAATGTTATGGCATAACGTACCAAAAAAAATACGAAAGCAGCGGTCATACCTGACAGCGTCAGATAGTCAGAATTAAAATAAAATGCAACAGACTATCTGACAACTTTCGTATTTTTTGGTACGTTATGCTGTAAGATATAGTTTTAATATTGCCCGAAGAAGGTGTCCCTTGTGACACCGAAACCTAGGTTACAAATTAATTGTGTTCGCGACTGAGGGCTGTGTTTTTCAAAATTTTGAAGCAAAAGCAGTTCGTGTTAACTGACAGCATTGCACCAAGAACAGACGAAGTCGATTCCATCTGATGTAGAGGTCGCCACCAACATTATTTGTCCTGCAGAAGCGTTTCTTCGTGTTGACGAGTTTGCAAAATGTGACAAAACAAATGGTGAATACTAAGCAAAAGTATTACACCTTCTCACAAAGTTTGTTTATAAAAGTAAGGGATTCGAATTATACAAATTATTGGAGCGTACCAGATATTCATTACATCTAACACACTACAGCTATAGCTGAAGGAATTAGGAAAAAGTTTGAGGTTCATTATTTTTTTATTGCCAAATGGTGTAATAAAATATACAGGGTGATTTACGAAGATACGCAAATATTTTAATACGTCATTCTACAAGAAAAAGTAAAGAAAAAAGTTCATTTAAACATAGGTCCGCAAATGTTATTGTTAGGGAGTTACGACTAATAAAAGATTTTGTTTCGCTAATATGAAGCAATCGCAAAACTGTATGACGTTAAAGTAAAGCACGATTTCCATTTATTTTGTTGTTTTTGGTCTGATGGATCTAATAAAACAAGTCCCAGATTTGTATTGCATTACTTGCTCGCATTATGAATGCAGTAGAAGAAATTAAGAACAACCCTGTGAAACTGAAACGAGCAACAAAATCAGTTCATGCATGTGCAGCTATATGCATTGAACATGTATTGTGAATGTATTTTGAAATTATATGTTCACTGTACAACTTACTTAACACTGAGCTTTTTTCCGGTTTGGTATGAATTCACGTGTGCTATGGTATTAATAAAAGCAGATTATCTGACACATTCTTACAGTTTCAGTTAACGTAATTATCATCAGTTTTCTAAAATTAAATTCTCTACAACTTCTATTGGAAACTTCGTGCAATTGTCTGGAATTTAAGAAACAAATTGGGCCAAGTAGTTAATGAATTAAAAATTTTCGAAATTACTCTTTGCTTCTGTGGATGTTCTGGAAAACTACTACAGATACACGTCTGGGCAATGAGTCACCAGATCAATAACAACAAAATAAATCGAAATCGTGTTTTACTTCAACCTCGTACAGTTTTGCAATGGCTTCACATCAGCGAAGTTGCTAAACTTGGGGAAAATCTTTTATTAGCCGTAACTCCGTAACTAAACATTTGAGGACCTATGTTTATCTGAACTTTTTTCATTAGTTTCACTTGTCGAATAAGATATTAAAATATTTGCATATCTTCGTGAATCACCCTGTATATAGGGTCTTAAGGGTGTAAGTGAAGATACTTTTTACTGATGATTGAGGACAGTGTACTGAACAACATTAAGTCAGTGTTTACCTCATTTTCACACTAGTAATTGTAGTTATTACGGTTAGTTTGTTTTGTGGTTGGTTACTGCCTCCGACTACTTGTGGCTTATTTTCCTTGGGTAGCTGGTAGATGCTGAAATGTGGATGGGTAGGCGCAAAACGGTTAGTCTATATTGACAAGCGTAATTCATTTAGTGGTGCAGTTACGATTCTGCAGAACACATTAGGTAGTAAATTAAGTGACGTGTTTGGGGGAAAACTGTTAGACAGAGAGAATAAACAACTGACGCACTGAAGTGGATACATATTAAAGTACCTACGATCACAATATCCGCGTCTTAACACCTGATAACCTGTATAAGGAGCAGTGAAATGATACCGAGAAAGATGAGAAAATAGAAATAAAAGTCTTTATTATTTTAAAAGTAATCGCCATAACTATAACACAGTTATGCCAGTCTGAGACAAGACGGTCATTGCCCACATGGAAAAATGTTTATGGTTACATGCAGAACCACGAATGCACCGAGGCGTACACCTCCTCATCCATGTGGTCCCGCCACCGGATTGCCAACGTTGTTTCGAATCAGTTGCAGAAGTTTCACTGTAAGGCCCTTACACACCCTCCATTAAGTACCCATCTTTCCCCAGGCGATTCTATATTTTTCGAACCCTGAAGATAGACATTCATGGCCGTCGATTCGTTTCGGACAAAGAGGTGCACGTCTGCGTATAATCATGATTGTGAAGGCAACCGCAAACATTTTTTTCAATGGAGGTATTCAGCACGTTCTTTCCTAAGGAAATAATCTATTACCAGTTACGGCAGTTAATTTGAAATAATAAGCAGGTTACTTGCTTTTTTCCATCTGTTTCGTTTTCATTTGACTGCCCTTATACACACACAGTGAAATCTGACAAATACGGCAATTCTCTTGAATTTTTCTCACCGTCTTTTCATTCGCACCACAGTTACACGCACGCAGCCCTTTCCCAGTGATCTAACTTGCTGAAGAAGTGGCTACAGCTCAGTTGTCCCGATTGGATGTGTTGGAGTCTCGACTATTCGCAACGGGAAGACCAAATCCTGAACTCTTCCTTGTTAAGATTTCAGTTAGGGTGTCGTTCTCGTATGGATGTACGTTTCAGCGTTCTTTCCGCTTCTGAGTGACATAGAAAACGCCTGTGGCCCCATGTGACTAGCATGACATCAGGCACACAGCTGGTGGACTCTGGGAAGAGTTACTTACTAATGAATTCTTAACGCCTCTATCTTCTTAACAATTTGCGCCTC
This sequence comes from Schistocerca cancellata, assembly GCF_023864275.1. Lineage (NCBI taxonomy): Eukaryota > Metazoa > Arthropoda > Insecta > Orthoptera > Acrididae > Schistocerca > Schistocerca cancellata. The sequence goes on from NC_064631.1 coordinate 71,334,286, forward strand.
AGCAGCTTTGCTTCTGGTATCCGGAGCAACATAATTCTATAGGACAGGCAACCCTTCAGTGGGACTTGGTTTGACAGTAGTGGTCCTCATAACGTCATTAAGAGCATATTTTATTTGTTGTATGTGCGCTGTTTTCCCACGCGTGGACACAATATTCAACAACCGAATACACAAGCTGAATTGCAGCATTATCTAGCATATCTGCAATTGCTCCCTCGCTATCTCCGGTTATTTTGTGGAGCAGATTTACACCCAAGCCAACATATGAGTCAGTGAACAGGGCTTACTTACCTACCTTAATGTTCCTTTCCGACTCATTTTCAAGTGACTGCTCTTCATCAAAAAGTTACTCCTTACACAAGCAAGTACTCTCTTTGGATATGTGTGAGAAAAAATTATTTTCTACTGCGAAGGCTTCGGTTAACAAGCCCATTTCCTATTATTACGGTTGAAAGATATTACTTACGTCTTTCAGTGCGACAACCCCTAGGAAATTAAGCAGTAATTTGTAATACATTAGAATCTTGCAATATACAACAAAGACACTAAGTGACGACATGAGTCACCATTCCCCCTTTACACGGAAATGTATTTTCATTACACAGTGGATTACACGTTTTACAGCTTACATGTGGAGTTCCTCACAACACAGTGTTGAGAAAGGAGTACCATTTACTACGTAACTGTTTCAGTAACGTTCACAGTGTTTTTAAATAGAGCTTTTATTATAAACCGTATTGCTGAACGAAACATGACGTTTAGGGAAGCTAAAGCAACCCGATTTCCCTTTCTTGGCAGTATTTTATGAATGTGTCATATCATCAGTTACATTCCTTATCGTATTCGTATTTTTATTTGCCTTATATCATCATATATTTCGAAATTCCGCTTAATTTCGGTTTTGGTTGTACAATTTGTTTGTTCCATTGTGCATCACAAGCTGTAACATCTTTGAAATAGTAAAATGACGAAATGCTCTTGAAACCAAGATCATGTAAAATACCAGATGGTTGCGATTAAAGTGGAGCTACTCACAGAGGGGCAGCAGCCTTTTCAGTAGTTGCAATGGCAACAGTCTGGATGATTGACTGATCTGGCCTTGTAACACTAACCAAAACGGCCTTGCTGTGCTGGTACTGCGAACGGCTGAAATCAAGGGGAAACTACGGCCGTAATTTTTCCCGAGGGCATGCAGCTTTACTGTATGATTAAATGATGATGGCGTCCTCTTGGGTAAAATATTCCGGAGGTAAAATAGTCCTCCATTCGGATCTCCGGGCGGGGACTACTCAAGAGGATGTCGTTATCAGGAGAAAGAAAACTGGCGTTCTACGGATCGGAGCGTGGAATGTCAGATCCCTTAATCGGGCAGGTAGGTTAGAAAATTTAAAAAGGGAAATGGATAGGTTAAAGTTAGATATAGTGGGAATTAGTGAAGTTCGGTGGCAGGAGGAACAAGACTTTTGGTCAGGTGAATACAGGGTTATAAATACAAAATCAAATAGGGGTAATGCAGGAGTAGGATTAAAAATGAATAAAAAAAATAGAAGTGCGGATAAGCTACTACAAACAGCATAGTGAACGCATTATTGTGGCCAAGATGGACACTAAGCCCACGCCTACTACAGTAGTTCAAGTTTATATGACAACTAGCTCTGCAGATGATGAAGAAGTTGATGAAATGTATGATGAGATAAAAGAGATTATTCAGGTAGTGAAGGGAGATGAAAATTTAAGTCATGGGTGACTGGAATTCGGCAGTAGGAAAAGGAAGAGAAGGTGAATATGGATTGGGGGTAAGAAATGAAAGAGGAAGCCGTCTGGTAGAATTTTGCACATAGCATAACTTAATCATAGCTAACACTTCGTTCAAGAATCATGAAACAAGGTTGTATACATGGAAGGACCCTGGAGAAACTAAAAGGTTTCAGACAGATTATATAATGGTAAGACGGAGATTTAGGAACCAGATTTTAAATTGTAAGACATTTCCAAGGGCAGGTGTGGACTCTGATCACAATCTATTCATTATGAACTGTAGATTAAAACTGAAGAAACTGCAAAAAGGTGGGAATTTAAGGAGATGGGACCTGGATAAACTGAAAGAACCAGAGGTTGTACAGAGTTTCAGGGAGAGCATAAGGGAACAATTGACAGGAATGGGGGAAAGAAATACAGTAGAAGAAGAATGGGTAGCTTTGAGGGATGAAGTAGTGAAGGCAGCAGAGGATCAAGTAGGTAAAAAGATCATTGCTAGTAGAAATCCTTGGGTAACAGAAGAAATATTGAATTTAATTGATGAAAGGAGAAAATAAAAAAATGCAGTTAATGACGCAGGCAAAAAGGAATACAAACGTCTCAAAAATGAGATCGACAGGAAGTGCAAAATGGCTAAGCAGGGATGGCTAGAGGACAAATGTAAGGATGTAGAGGCTTATCTCACTAGGGGTAAAATAGATACTGCCTACAGGAAAATTAAAGAGACCTTTGGAGATAAGAGAACCACTTGTATGAACATCAAGACCTCAGATGGAAACCCAGTTCTAAGCAAAGAAGGGAAAGCAGAAAGGTGGAAGGAGTATATAGAGGGTCTATACAAGGGCGATGTACTTGAGGACAATATTATGGAAATGGAAGAGGATGTAGATGAAGAAGAAATTGGAGATACGATACTGCGTGAAGAGTTTGACAGAGCACTGAAAGACCTGAGTCGAAACAAGGCCCCGGGAGTAGACAACATTCCATTGGAACTATTGACGGCCTTGGGAGAGCCAGTCCTGACCAAACTCTACCATCTGGTGAGCAAGATGTATGAAACAGGCGAAATACCCTCAGACTTCAAGAAAAATATAATAATTCCAATCCCAATGAAAGCAGGTGTTGACAGATGTGAAAATTACCGAACAATCAGTTTAATAAGCCACAGCTGCAAAATACTAACACGAATTCTTTACAGACGAATGGAAAAACTAGTTGAAGCCTACCTCGGGGAAGATCAGTTTGGATTCCGTAGAAATACTGGAACACGTGAGGCAATACTGACCTTACGACTTATCTTAGAAGAAGGATTAAGGAAAGGCAAACCTACGTTCCTAGCATTTGTAGACTTAGAGAAAGCTTTTGACAATGTTGACTGGAATACTCTCTTTCAAATTCTAAAGGTGGACGGGTAAAATACAGGGAGCGAAAGGCTATTTACAATTTGTACAGAAGCCAGATGGCAGTTATAAGAGTCGAGGGACATGAAAGGGAAGCAGTGGTTAGGAAGGGACTGAGGCAGGGTTGTAGCCTCTCCCCGATGTTATTCAATCTGTATATTGAGCAAGCAGTAAAGGAAACAAAAGAAAAATTCGGAGTAGGTATTAAAATCCATGGAGAAGAAATAAAAACCTTGAGGCTATTTTGTCGAAAGTCGACGTGTTAAGAAACGTGGCTGTTGTACTTAAGGTTTATAATTAATATAAAAAACAGATACCAGCCACATGTATGGTTTAAAAAGGTTTATTATCTTCAGACCATGACCGGTTTCGGATTTATCTTTACAAATCCATCTTCAGATGGCAGATTACAAGCGTTCTTAGTTGGACCTAGTTTTGTTTATGTTATATATTTGCTGCACTGCGAAAGAAAAGAAATATTTTTGTTGTCATATCGGTAATGGTATTTTTACGAAAGATTTACTTCTTTTACAAGATCTAATTGCTCAGAGATGGTTTTTATAAACATTAGTAAACTTGCAGGTTAGTGTACTTACGAGCTGTGTAGTTCTGCCAGACGAAATATTCGTGCGTTTATGTTTTCGAACGCAAGCTTGATACACTTTTCAATATGCACTATGTGAGTGCTATTACAGTCTATGGATGTCACTTTTAACCTCATCATCTTAATTACACACGCAGCACACACGAATAACGTTTACAAAACGTGGCCCAGCTTCACATTACAAACGAGAACAATATTTGCAAAGAGCTTACAGTCATAACGATGTTAACTTACAGATGCTGTATAGTCGATATGGGTACAGTAAAATATCTCTTTGCTATTGTATGAAATTAATCTAAAACGGAATAAATAAAATTACATACAAATACGATTACAAACATTATATGTAGTACAGAGTTACTGTGTGTTACTAATTAGTTGTTACAATAGTAGGGGATAAATTCTAATATATGACATAATATACAATGCACATGTTTTTATTATGCAATTTTTCAATGACATATAAACAGTTTTTGGGGCCTGTATACTGAATGTGTTTGATGGGATATTGAGCTTAAGTTATTTTAAAAGAAGTAAAAGTTTCTTCAAAGTTATTTAAGAAGGGGGTGTTAACTGACTCTGTCTGTTCATTCAAAATGAGATCAGGGAACCTGTTCTATGTGTATGAATCTCAATCTCCTCTAGGAGATTCAATGTGAAACCTTTGTCTTTGAGGTGTAATATCTGCAGGTTGTTTTCTATATTCTCAACTGTATGATTGTTTTCTGCAAGATGGGTGGCAAAAGCAGATTTGCTTAGGTTTTTCAGACGTAGGGCATCAAGGTGTTCCTTGAATCTTGTTTCAAAAGCTCTAACTGTTTGGCCTATGTAGAATTTAGGACAGTTGTTACACTTTAGTTTATAAATTCCAGATCTTTTATGGGGTATGCTATTGTGTGGGAGTGAGTGTATGCCTCTTTGTTGGAGTTTGTTATTGGTAGAGAAGCTAATTTTGACATTCTTCTTCTTGAATAAGTTGGAAATTTTATATGAAAGTGGGCCTATATATGGTAGGGCTACATATTTTACTGATTTTTTGTCTTTCATACTTATTGTGGCTGTTGCTTGTTGCAAGGACTTATTGCTAGCAATTTTTACAATTAGTTTTTTGAGAGAGTGTGTCTATTATTGAAGGATCATAGCCATTATTTTGGGCAATTGATTTGATTATGCTGATTTCTTTGTGCTGTTCAGTGGGGGTGAGGGGGACTTTGTGCATACGATGTAGCATTGACCGGAAATTAGCCATCTTATGTTGATTCGGGTGGCAGGATGTGTTACTGATGGTAACATCTGTGGTTGTTGGCTTTCAAAAGATACTAAATGGTGTTTGTTATTTATGTTTGATATTTTGACATCCAGAAAATTGATGCTATTATTTATTTCATGCTGCACTGTAAATTTGATGTATTTGTGTAATTTGCTCAGATCTTCAGCTAAGGCATCAATTTCGCTGCTGTTACCATCAAAAAGTTTGTCTAATAATTACTTCACCTTCAATAATAAAGTCTATAAACAAAATGATGGCCTTGCAATGGGTAGCAGTCTTGCTGGATTATTAGCCGATATTTACATTAACCATCTTGAGCAAAAGTTCTTCTCATCCAATAACCAAATGAACAGTAAAATAATTTACTACAAGAGATACGTAGATGACACTCTATTACTTTTTGATGGTAACAGCAAATGGTAGGACCAATTTAGTATTGGAGGGCAGCGTGGAGGGTAAAAATCGTAGGGGGAGACCAAGAGATGAATACACTAAGCAGATTCAGAAGGATGTAGGTTGCAGTAGGTACTGGGAGATGAAGAAGCTTGCACAGGATAGAGTAGCATGGAGAGCTGCATCAAACCAGTCTCAGGACTGAAGACCACAACAACAACAACACTCACAGAGGTCCAGTGTGGGCTATAATTATCATAGCAGCGAAATTTCGTAGCTATTCTAATGCATTAATGTGGAAGCGATTTACGCTATAAAAACAATTAGTTCTAGTTTTGGCCACCAGGTGCAAATCTGGCGCTGTGAATGCAAAAAAGACACATAGAAAAAGGTTCCCGTATGTAATGGACTACGAACGGGATGTGTGCAGAAGCGTCAGGCAAGTGAAAAACGAGTCGTATTGATTTTATTGTTAACCACGACTTACAGAATACAAGCACCAGAGATGTCGACAAGATGCTGTAGAGCGACAGATTTGCATCTGGTGGCCACAATTGGAACTAATTATACACTAATGCATTATAATATGTACCAAGGTTTGCTGCCATACTGGACCTCTGTGAATAGCTGTACGTTAATGGTAACCACCCATTGAAACAAAATTTTATGTAACATAGGAAAGGAAGCGTTTTCTTGTGTTATTAATAGATTTTGGTACATTAATTTCCGTACCCAGATGACTGTTAATTAAAGAAGAGTCACAGAGTGCCTAGCCTATGCATGATGCATTAAGTGCTATTAAAGCAGGGTGACAGATCAGGCGACGTGCTTTACGTCCCCCATTGGCCGCGCCATCCTCGGAAGACGGGAGGAGCGGAGAGGAGAAAAAGAGGAGTCAGAGGCGAGAGAAGAGAAAAGGGCGGACTATGGTATGGGCTTGTGAGCCGCGGGCGATAAAAAGTAAAATATGCCAAGTGAATGTGGAGTAGTTTTTTATGCGTGCGACAGTGGCGCATCTTTTATGCGGCCAGGCACCAGGGCCCTAGCGCCCTTTCATTTCTTCAGCGGCGCTGGCTGCTCTGACGCCGGTGGCTACAGCGCAGGTTATTAATAGCGGAGTGTATCGGTGGCGTTGGGCGAAGCCAAGACGCGCCGGCCTGCGTTTGACACGCAGTGAGTGATGCGTCACGCGCCCGTGGGAGGGGGAGCGTGCAGTGGGATGATGCCACGCGCTCGCAACCCTCTGCTCAACCTCTCCAACCCCCGTACCACCCACCCTGCACCACTTGCCACCACTCGTTTCTCTGGCCAGCCCAGCTGTCAGTCACGGCAGGAGTCAGGTCAGACCAACGAGTTTAAATCTGATAGAGTGGCTATGTATCCGATATGTCTGAAGCAAATTGAATACACGTCCGCCATTTTATGTGTAGTCAAGGGCGTCGTCTGGTGTGTCACACACCTCCCCCCCCCCCCCCCCCCGCCACCTTGAAATTTACGTAATTTCATATAAAAAATGAGCAGTGAGCGTCGGTAAGTTCTGTGTATACTAGTAGCAATAAGGAAAGCTTTAGCAAAAATATGGATAAACTTTCCGATGTACATAAAAAAAAGCCCGCATCTCGTGGTCGTGCGGTAGCGTTCTCGCTTCCCACGCCCGGGTTCCCGGGTTCGATTCCCGGGGGGTCAGGGGTTTTCTCTGCCTCGTGATGGCTGGGTGTTGTGTGCTGTCCTTAGGTTAGTTAGGTTTAAGTAGTTCTAAGTTCTAGGGGACTTATGACTACCGCAGTTGAGTCCCATAGTGCCCAGAGCCATTTGAACCATAAAAAAAAAAAATATTTTCGTCTACCCATCATAACTTCTTGTCACTCGCAAACCGAACGTAAATCAATGCTAAATGAATCTGTAGGTACCACCTGAAGATTACGCTGTAAACTTCGAAATGGGTTGTGGTTAGCTAATAGAAATGGTACAGTTGTTCGTATGTAAAAGCAGTATAATTATTACAGACTTGCTATGTGCTATTGATGACTCATTAAGCGTATTGTTGACCAAATTGTAGAAACTTTGCTTTTTGGGCCTGGTTGTGTGGTAGCTCGTTGTAGTTCGAAACAGTTTGTCCATCTCTATGTTAGTTACTGTCACTTCGATTTGCGTAGTAGAACGCTTAACACACATAACGTATGTTTAATTTATATTTCGATAAACAAATTGCCGGCCGGAGTGGCCGTGCGGTTCTAGGCACTACAGTCTGGAACCGAGTGACCGCTACGTCGCAGGTTCGAATCCTGCCTCGGGCATGGATGTGTGTGATGTCCTTAGGTTAGTTAAGTTTAATTAGTCTAAGTTCTAGGCGACTGATGACCTCAGAAGTTAAGTCGCATAGTGCTCAGAGCCATTTTTGATAAACAAATTGCAAAGAAAAATTAAACGATTCACCAAAACGCAGTTCAGTTTCTACGTAGACAAGCGTCGGACTGGCTGCTCTCAATGTTCTGAGCACCGTCAACATGGCGGTCGAGTCAGCATTGGTAACTGTAGCACGTGTGACAGCCGCTGAATGAGGTTTAAACTCGTTGGGTTAGATCCACCTAAAGCGCCCTATGATACTTGCTGCACTTTATTGCAAGCAGAGAAAAGTGGATGAAAAACTAGTTCAAGAAGCGTCAAAGATCACTCTACAAAAATTTGTTGAGAGAACTTGGCTTGAACTAAAAAGAGAAAAACACACACGCACACACGTTACAAATCTTTGTATGTCCAACCTTGTAATAGGTGGTTACTAGGACTTCGGCTGTTCAGTATGAAATTAGATTTGAAACACTTGCAGACATCTCTACTGCATTTAATTTATTTGCCCAACAAACAGTTGAAACACTTGCACACATCTCATTGCATTTAATTTATTTGCGCAACAACCAGTTTCCGTGTTCCACTATCTCGTCTTCAGGCCCCTTGACCAACGTAAATTGGAAGAAATCCGGTCTCGTGAGCAGTGATAACGTGAGACGATATTGAATAACCGCTTTTTGTAGATCTCTGGGTTAGACGGCACTACTCCTTCGTTCATCAACGGACTACTCAATAGTTATTACTGCACAGAAGATTGAATTTCTCTCAACGTTCGTTGTTCCAGGTCCCTGAAAGTGCCGTAAATGGACACCGAAATTGGGAGCGCAAATAACTTATATGCAAAAATGACGGCTGCAGGTGTTTCGGTTCTCATTTAATTACTGGAAATTGTTGTCGCCACACACAGACACTCCCCCCGCCCCCTTCCCACCGACTCCCCCGCCCCCAGATTTTATTCAATGCACAATTCTCATACAGTTCTAAACGTGATTTTCTGTGATTCCGCTAAACATCCCGTTTAACCAAACGTAGCACTACGTGACTATGATTTTAGCAACTGCTTGTTTGCTTGAAGTATCAAAGTCTACCTATAAAAAATATAGAGTGAAAAACCACTGATATTGTTCTCTGGGGTATAGTTCGCTTGTTCGCCACATACAAAACTTAGGTCTCGAAACTGATCAACCCATCTTATACGAAATATGACAATTTTAGTCATCCCCCTCTCCCACATAAATTTTGCGGACGCTAATATACGCGTGATCGAGGTACAACTTATAGTACAATGACAGACACTGTTCGACGAAGTCGGCGCTGATCTATCACGCTACAATACCTTGCTAGGCTATTCTCCCGAAGACTTGAAATTTACAAGGGCACTCACCTCAAATTATTTGAGGCATAGTTATGTAAAAGTTGTCTGGAATAATAAGAGCACTTAAGGATTATACACTCCTGAAAATTGAAGTAAGAACACCGTGAATTCATTATCCCAGGAAGGGGAAACTTTATTGACACATTCCTGGGGTCACATACATCACATGATCACACTGACAGAACCACAGGCACATAGACACAGGCAACAGAGCATGCACAATGTCGGCACTAGTACAGTGTATATCCACCTTTCGCAGCAATGCAGGCTGCTATTCTCCCATGGAGACGATCGTAGAGATGCTGGATGTAGTCCTGTGGAACGGCTTGCCATGCCATTTCCACCTGGCCCTCAGTTGGACCAGCGTTCGTGCTGGACGTGCAGACCGCGTGAGACGACGCTTCATCCAGTCCCAAACATGCTCAATGAGGGACAGATCCGGAGATCTTGCTGGCCAGGGTAGTTGACTTACACCTTCTAGAGCACGTTGGGTGGCACGGGATACATGCGGACGTGCATTGTCCTGTTGGAACAGCAAGTTCCCTTGCCGGTCTAGGAATGGTAGAACGATGGGTTCGATGACGGTTTGGATGTACCGTGCACTATTCAGTGTCCCCTCGACGATCACCAGTGGTGTACGGCCAGTGTAGGAGATCGCTCCCCACACCATGATGCCGGGTGTTGGCCCTGTGTGCCTCGGTCGTATGCAGTCCTGATTGTGGCGCTCACCTGCACGGCGCCAAACACGCATACGACCATCATTGGCACCAAGGCAGAAGCGACTCTCATCGCTGAAGACGACACGTCTCCATTCGTCCCTCCATTCACGCCTGTCGCGACACCACTGGAGGCGGGCTGCACGATGTTGGGGCGTGAGCGGAAGACGGCCTAACGGTGTGCGGGACCGTAGCCCAGCTTCATGGAGACGGTTGCGAATGGTCCTCGCCGATACCCCAGGAGCAACAGTGTCCCTAATTTGCTGGGAAGTGGCGGTGCGGTCCCCTACGGCACTGCGTAGGATCCTACGGTCTTGGCGTGCATCCGTGCGTCGCTGCGGTCCGGTCCCAGGTCGACGGCCACGTGCACCTTCCGCCGACCACTGGCGACAACATCGATGTACTGTGGAGACCTCACGCCCCACGTGTTGAGCAATTCGGCGGTACGCCCACCCGGCCTCCCGCATGCCCACTATACGCCCTCGCTCAAAGTCCGTCAACTGCACATACGGTTCACGTCCACGCTGTCGCGGCATGCTACCAGTGTTAAAGACTGCGATGGAGCTCCGTATGCCACGGCAAACTGGCTGACACTGACGGCGGCGGTGCACAAATGCTGCGCAGCTAGCGCCATTCGACGGCCAACACCGCGGTTCCTGGTGTGTCCGCTGTGCCGTGCGTGTGATCATTGCTTGTACAGCCCTCTCTCAGTGTCCGGAGCAAGTATGGTGGGTCTGACACACCGGTGTCAATGTGTTCCTTTTTCCATTTCCAGGAGTGTATTTGGATGCGTAACATATGCACATGCATAAGTATCGAACTAAACTCCGTCCAGACAGGCCTAGCGAGTCCCAAGGGTACCGACCGACCACCGTCTCGTCCTCAGCCGATAAGCTTCACTAGACGCGGATTGGAAGGGAATGGGGCCAGCGCACCGCTATCCCAGCTGTTTCAGTTTTCATGATCGGAGAAGCTATTTGTCAGTCAAAAAGCTCCCCAATTGGCCTCACAAAGAGTGCACCCAGCTTTCCACCAACGCTCGGTAGACCCGGACGGTCACCCACCGAATGCTAGGCACGCTCGATACCGCTTAACTTCGGTGAACTGACGTGAACCGGTGTCATCACTGTGGCAAGGCCGTTGGCTATAAATATCTGTATACGCTTTAAAAACATCTTCCTTCGTGGTGTAGGGTACTATCCCCTGTATTTTGTGAGAAACAAATCATAGAATTCATTCTTAATATTTCTGTTTTTGTACTAATTTGCCCTGACCTCCTACAATATCAACAATGATTTATACATTTCGATACACTCTACTAAGAACCCTCGATTTTCTTGTTTTGAGCTCATTTTCAACACACCAGCAACAACAAGAGCTGCGGACTGCGAACACAAAGACGCCTAGAGACTGTAGCACTCCAGAGACTGTCGAGAACTTGTCGATACTGCCCAAAGGCCGCAAAATATTGCCAGGCAGCGCAGTATCGATATTTCAAAAGTGTTTGATGTGCTCAGTCTTACAGTGCAGCCTCTCAATCTCACCCCTACACGTTCATCGTCATTGCGCAACCAGAAATACTGAGCAACAATTTTGGCTGGTTAGGCGTCGCTTAACTAGATGCAAATTTTGCCGTAAAAGTATGTCCACACCATGCCTCTTTCCTCGTGCGTAATCGCAGACGCACGGGAGTAAAAGCGCTTATACAATAGTTAATAGACAGAACGTATGTACTGTACGCTTGCATATTATCGTACGCATGCGTTGCCTCTGGTTCAGGCAGTATGCTATGCGTCCATTTCTTTGGTCGGCGATTTCTGTTGTGTTTATTGTGATTACAGGCAACAGAAAGGAAAACATGAAGGCGACTGCGGGCGAAACAATATCTGCATAACAGAGGTACGAGAAACACAAACTGGCGGCGACGTTTTGTTAGCAAATTTCACAAGCAGGTCACATCGAGGTTTAAGATATTCTGTTTGGGAAACTATAACGACAAGTCTGGCAATAATATTTCATTAGCTAGCGACCGGCGACTTCCGTATCGGAGGTTACTCATCCTTCTGGGAAGGTTAATTGTATTTTATTTTGTAAAAAGTTGTTACCGCGATTTCAGTCAAGAAAGATTATATAATTTTATAGATTTCTATTCTCAGACTCGACAAATGGAATGTCACAGACCCCAGATTCCACTAAAACGGAGGTGTGTTTTCCAGTTTTGTATTTTCTGCATCGTCAATGCCCCCCACGTCAATGTCTAGTAGCTTGTTGAGGTGCGCCACCTATCCCATCGTTTCTTTCTTTCAGATGCCACGCCCCTCAGATGCTGCACTATTAACTCGCCGTAACATGAATATCAATCAGTGTTTTCATACGCACGTTTTGTACATTTCCAGGCTTCTCGTCTCTCTCTTCCTACTTCTTTTTACTTGCTGTTATACGATAGAGACTTTTCATCTAATACTTGCCGCTCATGCAATCACAGCTCACATTTTTATTCAAAAAATTCTGGAAAACACATTCTGTATGGTTCAAATGCCTCTGAGCACTATGGAACTTAACATTTGAGGTCATCAGTCCCCTAGAACTTAGAACGACTTAAACCTAAGGACATCACACACATCCATGCCCGAGGCAGGATTCGAACCTGCGACCGTAGCGGTCGCGCGGCTCCAGACTGAAGCGCCTAGACCCGCTCGGCCACACCGGCCGGCCACATTCTGTGTGACTTCCCTTCCTAATCATTCATAAATTTGAGTGCGATTTCTCTGGAATCAACAGACATTATTGCACTTAAACCGCCTTAAGGCAGAAACACGACACACTATACAGTGAAACACATATGGACCCCAGCTGCCTGCCATCTGCTAAACAGCGCAACAGAGTACCACCGAATCCGGGAAGCGACGCGCCATGATACACGCCGTCCAATTCGAAGAAACTACGCACCAACAAATACGTATACTTGCTTGCGGTGTTGCAAGTGTAATACATACAAAAAGTTAAACAGAAAACAAACATCGGCTGCACTTACGTTAAGGCCTCTCCTACCAGGAGAGAAAAATTAGAGGAGTCACATGTCGAGATGCGAGTGAATATTCATGCAGATTTTTTAGATAGTACTAAATGATTGGCAATTGCATCACCCGCAAAGTGTCTGAGGCTACACTATTAGTACTGTAGGCCGAGTCATTGTAATGCAACATGAACAGCAAAGCGCCGGCCGCGGTGGCCGTGCGGTTCTAGGCGCTCCAGTCCGGAGCCGCGCTGCTGTTACGGTCGCAGGTTCGAATCCTGCCTCGGGCATGGGTGTGTGTGATGTCCTTAGGTTAGTTAGATTTAAGTAGTTCTGAGTTCTAGTGGACTGATGACCACAGCAGTTGAGTCCCATAGTGCTCAGAGCCATTTGAACAGCAAAGCTATCAACACAGTGCCACGGATGACATTTGAAGTCATCGATGACTCTCCATCCAAGATACCCACTATCATGAAATCCTCAATCCAGTCACAAATTCCGTTTGATACTCCTTATCGTAGTACTTTCGAGACCTTCTTACTTCAGATATATTCACGTTTAGAAAAACATCCCATAGTGTACACCAAGTGCACTTACTTTGTAAGTTGTTTCTCCCTTTGTATAATAACGGAGAACACACACAAATTCTGTTCGGTCACAGATAAAAAAAATTGAGAGAAAAAAAAATTGAGAGGCATATCCGTACTAGGCAGATGCCACAGTAGTGCAATATTAAATGCCTTTACAGGTGTAGCGTAGTAGGTGTGTAGCGTAGTAGGTTGCTCAGCGCTTTACGTTCCTTTATGTAGTCTCTTTGTAGCTGTTGTTATATAATCGGTCGATACATTTGTCTGCCTTCCACCAATATGGTTCAAGTGCACCTTGGTACCATTAAGCTATGGTACTTTCTACACTGATAGTCACCCACTTTGTCTGCCCTTACACAAGATACCGCTGTACAAAATGCTTACCTACTGTATCTTCATGGTGAGTGAAGCGCGATATACCACGAAAATAGTTTCTAGTGCCAAGCCCCTCCGTAATCTGGCCAGTGAAAGTCGCCGCCGTGATGTGCACAGTGAAAGAATTACTCTGCGGACCGAATATAAGAACTAATTAGCACTCTGGTTCGTGGATACCAGTTGAGGTGGGAATCAAATAACGTCCTGAGGAACTTCTGGCTCGTCATAACTGGATATGCGTAATTCTCTTACCTAACTTCTCAGTAGGAACTAAAGGGCTTCCTCTTGTTTGCACCTTCTTGTGCTGAAAGCAAGTAAACATTCTACCACATTATTAGAATTCTACGCATATTAATATGTGAGGATTGTAAGTCAGAAATTTACACTCACGCATAGATTTGTTTATAGCTCTGTATTCGCCACTGACATCTTATCTGTGACAACTTGGTTACATTTGTCACTTCCGACAAGCTTTCATCTCCATGACCTTTAATGGTTGGAACATTTCTGCGTTTCTGCCACCGTGTGGACTGTCCAGTATTTCAATGTCTTGCCGGCCGGAATGGCTGAGCGGTTCTAGGCGCTACAGTCTGGAACCGCGCGACCGCTACGGTCGCAGGTTCGAATCTTGCCTCGGGCATGGATGTGTGTGATGTCCTTAGGTTAGTTAGGTTTAAGTAGTTCTAAGTTATAGGGAACTGATGACCTCAGATGTTAAGTCCCATAGTGCTCAGAGCCATTTCAATGTCTTATACTACATTACTTCTTGTTTGCGGCTGTTTACCGTCCGATACGCTTCACATCTTTCCCACAGTCATCCAGGGCTACCATTGTTTTATTTATACTGTTTTCCTTTCAGGATACACTCTTTGAAGAGGTCATCTACCTTTTCTTATTCTCTTCTGACTTTTATTTTACACTGCTGATGTTTAGCTCATTTCTTATATCAACATTCCTTTTTGTGTCTATTATATTACATCCCTTGACATTCCTTACGTAGAAATTCACGTTAAGGTTGATAACAACGATAAATAGCAACGCAGGCCTGTGAACGTGACGATGACATGTATACACGTCGATATTTTTGTAAGGTTTTCACATGTGCTGAAACACAGTTTTTTGGTATTACACTTGATAACGTCTAAGAGGCCGATTCTGCACTAGCGGTATTTATAAATAAATAATTTTACAGCCAAAGACAACTATGATGTCCTTTTAAAAAGTTACAATTATAGCATTCGTAGATTTAGAGGAAGCTTCTGACAATGTTGACTGAAGCAAATTCTTCGAAATTCTGAAAATAACAGAGATAAAATACACGGACCCGAAGTCCAAGGACATGAAAGAGAAGCAGTTGTTGCGGATTGCGTAAGAGAAGACTGTAACCTATCACGAATGCTGTTTAATATGTACATTGAGCAAGCTACCAAGGAATCCAAGAGGAAATTTAGAAAGGAAATTTAAACTCACGGCGAAGAATAATAACTTTTAGGTAATATAGGATGTACTCCACCTTTTGCAACTACAATTAAAAGGATTATTTTGACTACATAAGATCTGTATCATCGTCGCAAAAGACGAAATAAGTCCAATATAAGTTTTAAAACTGCGACTGTAGAAGAGAGGTCTGAATCAGACTGCACGTAAAAACTTTCAGGCTTGCCAATGACGTAATTCTGACAAGGACGGCAAAGGACTTCTAAAATCAGTGGAATAGAATGGATAACGTCTTGAAGAGAGGCTATAAAATTTACTTGAACCAAAGTGGAAGGAGAGTAACAGTATGTAGCTGAGTCATGTCGGGTTATGCTGAGGGAGTTGGTTAAGGAAATAAGACACAAGAAAAGAAGAGTTTTGCTAGTTGGGTAGTAAAATAAGTGGTGATGGGTGGTGTAGAGAGAACATAAATTGCAGATTGGCTATGCAGTAGTAAGGAAAGGATTTTTAAATAAGAGGAGTTTGTAACATAGAAAATATTTCATGTGTTAGGAAGTGTTTTCTGAAATTATATGTATGGAATATAGCTTTGTACGAAGTGGACGATATACGGGACAAGTAGCAAATAGAAGCTTTTGAAATGTAGTGCAACAAGACCATGCTGATGACTAGATGGGAAGATTGCGTTATATTTCGATGGTGGACAAGCTGGATAAGTTACCACCGTGAGCTGTGGCGCACAGTACTACTGCAAAGCACAGGGAGGCGATATCCACGGCAGTCAAGCAGCCGGTGACTACGGTCGTCCCGCATGTCGTGGCGCGTACGTCACAGCACGTGAACTGCCAGCAGCCGTCCCCGACAGGACCGAGTAACTACACTCCTGCAAATGGAAAAAAGAACACATTGACACCAGTGTGTCAGACCCACCATACTTGCTCCGGACACTGCGAGAGGGCTGTACAAGCAATGATCACACGCACGGCACAGCGGACACACCAGGAACCGCGGTGTTGGCCGTCGAATGGCGCTAGCTGCGCAGCATTTGTGCACCGCCGTCGTCAGTGTCAGCCAGTTTGCCGTGGCATACGGAGCTCCATCGCAGTCTTTAACACTGGTAGCATGCCGCGACAGCGTGGACGTGAACCGTATGTGCAGTTGACGGACTTTGAGCGAGGGCGTATAGTGGGCATGCGGGAGGCCGGGTGGACGTACCGCCGAATTGCTCAACACGTGGGGCGTGAGATCTCCACAGTACATCGATGTGGTCGCCAGTGGTCGGCGGAAGGTGCACGTGCCCGTCGACCTGGGACCGGACCGCAGCGACGCACGGATGCACGCCAAGACCGTAGGATCCTACGCAGTGCCGTAGGGGACCGCACCGCCACTTCCCTGCAAATTAGGGACACTGTTGCTCCTGGGGTATCGGCGAGGACCATTCGCAACCGTCTCCATGAAGCTGGGCTACGGTCCCGCACACCGTTAGGCCGTCTTCCGCTCACGCCCCAACATCGTGCAGCCCGCCACCAGTGGTGTCGCGACAGGCGTGAATGGAGGGACGAATGGAGACGTGTCGTCTTCAGCGATGAGAGTCGCTTCTGCCTTGGTGCCAATGATGGTCGTATGCGTGTTTGGCGCCGTGCAGGTGATCGCCACAATCAGGACTGCATACGACCGAGGCACACAGGGCCAACACCCAGCATCATGGTGTGGGGAGCGATCTCCTACACTGGCCGTACACCACTGGTGATCGTCGAGGGGACACTGAATAGTGCACGGTACATCCAAACCGTCATCGAACCCATCGTTCTACCATTCCTAGACCGGCAAGGGAACTTGCTGTTCCAACAGGACAATGCACGTCCGCATGTATCCCGTGCCACCCAACGTGCTCTAGAAGGTGTAAGTCAACTACCCTGGCCAGCAAGATCTCCGGATCTGTCCCCCATTGAGCATGTTTGGGACTGGATGAAGCGTCGTCTCACGCGGTCTGCGCGTCCAGCACGAATGCTGGTCCAGCTGAGGCGCCAGGTGGAAATGGCATGGCAAGCCGTTCCACAGGACTACATCCAGCATCTCTACGATCGTCTCCATGGGAGAATAGCAGCCTGCATTGCTGCGAAAGGTGGATATACACTGTACTAGTGCCGACATTGTGCATGCTCTGTTGCCTGTGTCTATGTGCCTGTGGTTCTGTCAGTGTGATCATGTGATTTATCTGACCCCAGGAATGTGTCAATAAAGTTTCCCCTTCCTGGGACAATGAATTCACGGTGTTCTTATTTCAATTTCCAGGAGTGTATTTCAGACGAGTTTAATCATTTTTGACTGCGCATTCAAATGCACGCAAGCTCTCGATAGCACACGACAAAATTAAGACTTTCATTGGGTACCTTTCCAGTTAAATATTGACTTCCCGTGGACTCTGCGAAGTGTGGCGGACAGGCCTACTAGTGTGACGTCACAAGTTCGTTGCAGGGCCCGTAAATCTCGTTGACCCCGGTATGTGAGGACCGACCGTATGCGTCAGAGCTTAACTAGTGGAGCAACAGTAGACGCCGGAAGACAACTCGGAATAAAACTGCTGCTTTTGCGTATCAAATTTTGATTACTAGAATCCTCTTTTAAGGTAATAAGTCCTAGGAGCAGTAGTTTAAGTGTCATTAAATCTTCTGTACTATTACTACACTGCGGGGTAAACTAATAGGAATAAGAAACAAATGACCGTGGAGACGTTACGGATAAAGAGCGAATCCTTCCGATATCTGCCTGTGGTTCTTGTTCGGCGTTACAACTTATTCCTGGTCGGAACTCTATTCCAATTATGCTTTCTGTCTTCAGCAATGTACGGAATTGCGTGTGTTAGATCGAGGAATTGTGTTATTTTACAAAATTTGGCAATAACTGCACCATAATGGCATCCTGAACTATCATTTAACGTAGATTACCTACCCGCGCATCCATCTATCGTCACAAAACTAGAACTTTACCAAGTCAGAACTTTTCCCATTTAAGGGTGGTAGGACGTCAAACGGGCCGACTTCGAGAAGGGCAGGCACCACAGGACATTTTAATTTGCACTGTCTATATTTTTACAAATAAATTCATAAAACTTTGTCAGCATGACCAGGAAGGATTCAGGATTCACACTCATAGCAGTGGAAGTTCAAAAACACGAAAAAATAATATTCTTTAAACGTTAAATTTCATGTTTTTTTTCAATTACTGTTGGCTGCATTTGTTGCTACAGGTACACTTTTCTTCATAAGTAAGAGAGATTCTTCAATGAATTTTGCACAGCTTAGAAACCATACTTACAGGTGTATGAAACTCTAGAATTTATTTAATCAATGGAAAAATGAATGGGCTGATACGTTTTAAACTTAGTGTTTAGAGAAAACCCCAAATTTTTAGTTAATTATCTCAATTTTTACCGCAGTTTGTAACAGATTTGGAAAATTCTAGAGTTTCATACACCTGTAGGTATGGTTTGTATGCTGTACAAAATTCATCGAAGAATCTCTCTTATTTATGAAGAAAAATGTACCTACAGTAACAAATGCAGCCAATACCAATTGAAAAAAATGATGAAATTTCACATGTAAAAAAAATTTGTTTTGTTATGTTTTTGAACTTTCTCTGCTATGAGTGTGAATCCTGAATCCTTCCTGGTCATGCTGACAAAGATTTATGAATTACGAGAGCGGTCACCTTATCCACTATTTTTTTTCCTTTTGCAAGCAGTCGCATTACAATTTTTTAATTTTTTTGTTTTCTTTTATTTTGTTTTTAAGGAAAGCAGGGGAAACAGAAGCCTTTATTATGCACAAAATAAACATAGTACGTCCTTACACATTAATAACTGTCCTGGAAGGAATCTCGCTGCCGTCCTACCAAGCAGCATGAAATAACAACAAAGTGGGGCCACCCCGGCACCCTTAAAAAGCTACTTATAGATAGTAAAACAAGATTAAAAGAAACATTCCATTCCTAACCGTACAAGAGTTAGCTCTTCCTGGGTCGCATACACGCGTAGTTTTCCTTAGCTGATCACTTTACTTGGTCGGTTCCTCAACGACTACAGCGCCGCTCATCTTTGCGCACCCGGCACAACCCAAGTATATGGCAGGTCCACAAAAGACGTTCCTAGGAAATTTGCATTCCAGTCCTTGGACTTTCGTAGCCATAACAATTTTATGTGTCCGTTTTGCAAATATTTCTATTAATCCAGTGCGTCCAGAAGTGTATGTCAATTTATGTAATGAACCATCATACCTGTGATCCACGCCACTGCGTTCGTCATGTGACACGGAAAATATCCTACTGGCCATTAAAATTGCTACGCCACGAAGATGACGTGCTACAGACGCGAAATTTAACCGACACGAAGATGATGCTGTGATATGCAAATGATTAGCTTTTCACAGCATTCACACAACGTTGGCGCCAGTGGCGACACCTACAACGTGCTGACATAAGGAAAGTTTCCAACCGATTTCTCATACACAAACAGCAGTTGACCGGCGTGGCCTGGTGAAACGTTGTTGTGGTGCCTCTTGTAAGGAGGAGAAATGCGTACCATCACGTTTCCGACTTTGATAAAGGTCGGAGTGTAGCCTATCGCGATTGCGGTTTATCGAATCGCGACATTGCTGCTCGCGTTGGTCGAGATCCAATGACTGTTAGCGGATATGGAATTGGTATGTTCAGGAGGGTAATACGGAACGCCGTGCTGGATCCCAACGGCCTCGTATCACTAGCAGTCGAGATGACACGCATCTTATCCGCATGGCTGTAACGGATTGTGCAGCCACGTCTCGATCCCTGAGTCAACAGATGCGGACGTTTGCAAGACAACAACCATCTGCACGAACAGTTCGACGACGTTTGCAGCAGCATGGACTATCAGCTCGGAGACCATGCCTGCGGTTACCGTAGACGCTGCATCATAGACAGGAGCGCCTGCGATGGTGTACTCAACGACGAAACTGGGTGCACGAATGGCAAAACGTCCTTTTTTTTCGGATGAATCCAGGTTCTGTTTACAGCATCATGATGGTCGCATCCGCGTTTCGCGACATCGCGGTGAACGCACATTGGAAGCGTGTATTCATCATCGCCATACTGGCGTATCACCCGGCGTGATGGTATGGGGTGCCATTTGTTACACATCTCGGTTACCTCTTGTTCGCAATGACGGCACTTTGAACAGTGGACGTTACATTTCAGATGTGTTACGACCCGTGGCTCTACCCTTCATTCGATCCCTGTGAAACCCTACATTTCAGCAGGATAATGCACGACAGCATGTTGCAGGTCATGTACGGGCCTTTCTGGATACCGAATATGTTCGACTGCTGCCCTGGCCAGCACGTTTTCCAGATCTCTCACCAATTGAAAACGTCTGCCAAGCTCTGTCTGACTCAGTGCCCAGGCATATCAAGGCCGTTATTACGGCCATAGGTGGTTGTTCTGGGTACTGATTTCTCATGATCTATGCACCTAAATTGCGTGAAAATGTAATCACATGTCAGTTCTAATATTATATGTTTGTCCAATGAATACCCGTTTATCATCTGCATTTCTTCTTGGTGTAGCAATTTTAATGGCCAGTGGTGTATGTTTCCTCTGGAAAGAATACTACGTCGGAAGATATTGCTGTATATGTAGTGCGCCGCATGAATGCTATTGTCTTCTTTGCTTGAGTTCAGATACCCAGCTCCTAGCCGCAGACCAGCCGGTGGTCGTCCGTGTCCAGCACGCCACATTACTGACACGTGGGCGAATCCACCAAGCGTATTGCGTACTTTTTGTCATTCGTTGGGTACTTCCCGTTCACTGCAATGTACCTTGACCTGATTAATGTGGTTGGTTGGTTGGTTTGGGGAAGGAGACCAGACAGCGTGGTCATCGGTCTCATCGGATTAGGGAAGGATTGGGAAGGAAGTCGGCCGTGCCCTTTCAGAGAAACCATCCCGGCATTTGCCTGGAGCGATTTAGGGAAATCACGGAAAACCTAAATCAGGATGGCCGGACGCGGGATTGACTAATGTGGGTAGGTGGAAATGGTGTACTACCGTGCGCCACACCACGTGCCAATTAACGGCAGGATGATGTTTCCGTCCCACCCTGTTCTGCACGATCTGTCGAAGAAGCAGATGTTACACGTTCTTCGATGTCTTCTGTCCGGACGTCGGTAAATGCGCCCGAACGAGGAACGTGCGCACGTAAGTTAACGGGGGCGATATATGGCCGATACTGATAGGGAGAAGATGCGATGTTGGGGCTAGTTCTTCGATAATCGTGCCCGTAACCGAGTGATTCCTGTTGCGCCACCGTTTTAGTATAGTATTAATATACATGGCACGTGCTTTCTCGTGCACGTTCACTAAACCAATACGCCTTTCTCGCACTGGGAGGGTAAACTTGCTGTACTGTAGCTTAAAGAGCCGCCTGAATCCACATAGCCATCGTGCGCGTTATGGGGCTCCGGAACGCCCTATACTTGCAATGTTAAAATAACGCTTATAAATTACATCTTTCCTCACAAAGTATTTGAGGTAGGAAGTTGAACTTTTTACAGATTATTTATTGGAATATGGGCTACAACTTAACACAGGGATTTTACAAAATTTTAGTTCAGTTATTAAAGATGATTTTTTTCAATTGTAATGAAAATTCACAATATTTTTTTGCAATTTTTTATTTATATATTCAAAAATATACAGTTTTTTGGAAAAAGGCTGTATTAAATTATGCAGAAGGTACTGTGTAACATTTACTGAAAGTTTGAAACAAATATGTTTGGAAGATCCTTAGAAAACATGTAATTAGTATGAGAAAATAAAAGTTTTGGGAATCGAGCGACAAAGATTGGATTAACTTTTTAGTGCATTCCAGGTCCATAGGATGGTTTATCTTCATCCTCTGCAAACTCCTCCTCCAGCTTCCTCTTGTTCCTCCTCCTGTTTACTCTTGTTTGTATTTCTAGACTCTTTACAGCCCTGTCTGCAGCCCGAAGGCGTTCCTTGTCTAAAGCAAGCATCGCTCGTACCATGTTAGAACCTATCTTCATTCCCATATTTCTAAATACCTTGCACCTTACAATGTTGCCATCATTGAAAGTCGCAACAGCATCATACACACCAAAGTGAAGTGTTTCTATTCCAACAAATACAGTCTTGGGTATTCTCGACCATATAACACTATCTACACTTTCATTGGGGTTTTGAGTTTTTCCGTGAATACACTTTTTCAACAGTTCAGGTGCTGCTAAGTCTCTGAAAATAGGTTAGCCACAACACATACTTTATCTCACATCACTAAAATGTACCTGATGAACACGGACGTTAATAACAACACCATTTGACAGCAGTTTAACAGCGCCACAGTGGGTCACGCCCATGTAGAACACATTTCAAAAAAAATTTAAAAATAGTTGTAGTCTTCGGAATTGAATAAATTACATATTTATTAAAAGGTAATAGTCTGCAGATTCAGAAAACGCAAAAAAATGAAAATTGTACTTTTCATGATTTTGAGCCTTTCCGGAGCCCCTTAAGAGGAGAAGGTGAGTCAGGGGAGCAGGATAAAGGTTGACTTGACGAGTGACTCTCGCTGCAGCATATCCATCTACCGTAGGGCGTTTAGTCGTACTGACGTGCGGAGTCTGAGCAACAGCCGTCGACAGTTGTCTGCAGCCGTTCCTCCTCGTTACGGAAGGTGATGGCCAAACGTCGAAGGGTCTGCACCACAGGTGAGTCCTTTCGTTCCTGGTTCGTCCATGCCCCACATGCGTGATATGTGATTTTCGGAAGTTGACCTCGTTGCCAGCTGCCATCCCATACGTCTGTAGCCAATCCAAGCGCTAATCGAGTCTCCCCCTCATTCCGCACAATATCAATCGCGTATGCTCTACATCTGAATGAGAGGTGCCGCAGTGAGATTCCAGCAAGTCGGCGGCGGAGGAGTGCGAGTCACGCAGAAACGTTCACCTTCCCCTCCGCCTTCATACCTGGTTTCTAGCAAGGGTAATCGTACAAACATATACCTCATGAATGAGATTTTCACTCTGCAGCGGAGTGTGCGCTGATATGAAACTTCCTGGCAGATTAAAACTGTGTGGCCGACCGAGACTCGAACTCGGGACCTTTGCCTTTCGCGGGCAAGTACTCTACCAACTGAGATACCGAATGTAGGAGACGAGGTACTGGCAGAAGTAAAGCTGTGAGTACAAGGCGTGAGTCGTGTTTCGGTAGCTCAGTTGGTAGAGCACTTGACCGCGAAAGGCAAAGGTCCCGAGTTCGAGTCTCGGTCGGGCACACAGTTTTAATCTCCCAGGAAGTTTCATATACCTCATGGTCTGTAAACGCTGTCGGTCAGATTTATGTGTCCACCCTCGACATCACTAACTCCCTTGAAACGCAGATCCGATCCAGACGGCTGGCGGAGTGGCTCCTAAAAAACGTATATCTCGGTTGGTTGCGATACTACAGGCCCCATGTATCGACTAATTCCATCCCGTTGACCAGCTCCCGAAGTTCTTGGTTAGGAGTATAGTTAGGATGTTGGTCCTTCCTATCGAGCACATGATAAAAATCTCCGCCGTGAATCCAAGCATCATATCGTCCCCGGAACAACGGTGTAACCTCACGGGCGCAAAAATCTGCTCGTTTCCTTCTCTTATCAGAGCCTGACGGGTGCCTACATATTGATCAAACGTACTCCACCTATGGTCACGGCGGTACCTCGGGCAGAAGGCAAATACTCCACTTCGTCTACACGGATCCCTTCCTTCAACAGTATCGCAGTGTCAACGCCTCTCTTGTCACATGGGGAACAGCAAATATCGCAACCGTAAAAGTTCGAGGGGGGAGGCCCCCGAACTTCCTGTAACAGCGCTATGTCTAAAAGTCTTCAGTCTTTATCATGTCACTGAGCATCTTGATTTTTACCGGCGTCCCAATGCTACTGATGTTAACAGACGCTATCCGATAAGCTTGTCGCATGGCTGTCAACGTAGATACGGCACCTTACGGTCGATAATACTTCCGTACACAGGCTGCTTTCTTTCTAACGTCCCCCCGCCGTCCCCACCGGTGGTCTGCAGTTATTTCGTGCACTCTTCCGGTCTTACACCGGCAGTGTGTGTGGGAGCATTTCTCCAGCATCATCTGTTCCCCACGGAGATGGGTCTCGTGACCAGTCCCCTACCGTCGTGCGTTTTAGGCGCCGCAGCCTGCTCAGTAGCCTGTTGCTGTCGATCGGACTCCTCCGCTGTTTCTGGAGTATCGTCATGGGAAAGTCGTGTCGCCGTCCTGCTGGCCACTCTTGCGTCCACGCTAGGCAGTTCTTGTGTATCCATGGTCGTTTGCTCTGTACCCGAAAACGCCTCGACATTGCCTGCTGGATTTAGTTGATCGCTCTCCACTGTAAGGCGGCTCTTCTTCCGGCGTTTTGGTGATCGCTGTTTTCGTTGGCGAGCCTCGGTATCACTGGTCAGCATGGCCTCCGGTTGTGAATCGCAATAGTGCGTCGTCGAATTATCGACGTCAGTAAGTGCGTTGTCTGAAGGGGACGCGAGCGGCACCGAAGAGATGGCGTTCTGTGACTGCGGCAGGCACTCCAGCGCAACGCGGAACGTCGTCCTTCCGTAGCAAGCCACGATCTGCCTCTGTCTGTACGTCCCGGTACGTTTCCGTCGCGCGGCCTTCGTCATCGCGTAATGCGGCCACGTAGGTCATGGGGAGCATAGTCGGATGCGGTGTGAGTGGTGGATTGTCCCGTGGCAGCAGTAACAACCTCCGCTGAGTGCACTCAGAACGTACGTTGGTTCCAGAATGAGATTTTCACTCTGCAGCGGAGTGTGCGCTGATATGAAACTTCCTGGCAGATTAAAACTGTGTGCCCGACCGAGACTCACCTGCAGAACTAGCACTCCTGAAAGAAAGGATATTGCGGAGACATGGCTTAGCCACAGCCTGGGGGATGTTTCCAGAATGAGATTTTCACTCTGCAGCGTAGTGTGCGCTGATATGAAACTGGCAGAAGTGAAGCTGTGAGTACCGGGTGTGAGTCGTGCTTCGGTAGCTCAGTTGGTAGAGCACTTGCCCGCGAAAGGCAAAGGTCCCGAGTTCGAGTCTCGGTCGGGCACACAGTTTTAATCTGCCAGGAAGTTTCATATCAACGCACACTCCGCTCCAGAGTGAAAATCTCATTCTGGAAACATCCCCCAGGCTGTGGCTAAGCCATGTCTCCGCAATATCCTTTCTTTCAGGAGTGCTAGTTCTGCAGGTTTCGCAGGAGAGCTTCTGTAAAGTTTGGAAGGTAGGAGACGAGGTACTGGCAGAAGTGAAGCTGTGAGTACCGGGCGTGACTCGTGCTTCGGTAGCTCAGTTGGTAGAGCACTTGCCCGCGAAAGGCAAAGGTCCCGAGTTCGAGTCTCGGTCGGGCACACAGTTTTAATCTGCCAGGAAGTTTCACGTCCTTGGTTGTCCGTCATGGATGACAATCGCCCTACAACCAGCGATGTACAAGTATGACGCGACATGTTTTCGAGAATCGATCTGTATTTGCCTGACGCCATTGAGGACAGGATACGTTTTGAAACTCACCCATTTTTCAGCCAAATGGGATAGGACCGTTCCGTAAGGACACAGGACGTCTGTCACCAATTCTTCTGGAACTTCGAAAGGAAACTCAAACACGCGGATCGTTTGTAGTCAGTCCCATGCCGGCGTGTTCAACTGTAACTACTCCAACATTCCCATCCGAATGACAGAAACGAAGTCCTTGTCGGTGTCGGAGTAGTAATTCGTTACATGGCGCTTCATTGATGAGCTTGACATAGAACACGCTGCTGACTATAGATAGGTGTTTTCCGGCTAGAATGTCATGTTCGATTTTTACTTTGTCCCGTAAAAAACGTCCTATCTCGTAAGCCTTCGGTCGAGCATATTCGTTAGCAGAACTAAATTTGCGGAACGACAAGGCCATGATTCGTTATACAGGGTGTTTCAAAAATGACCGGTATATTTGAAACGGCAATAAAAACTAAACGAGCAGCGATAGAAATACACCGTTTGTTGCAATATGCTTGGGACAACAGTACATTTTCAGGCGGACAAACTTTCGAAATTACAGTAGTTACAATTTTCAACAACAGATGGCGCTGCAAGTGATGTGAAAGATATAGAAGACAACGCAGTCTGTGGGTGCGCCATTCTGTACGTCGTCTTTCTGCTGTAAGCGTGTGCTGTTCACAACGTGCAAGTGTGCTGTAGACAACACGGTTTACTCCTTAGAACAGAGGATTTTCCTGGTGTTGGAATTCCACCGCCTAGAACACAGGGTTGTTGCAACAAGACAAAGTTTTCAACGGAGGTTTAATGTAACCAAAGGACCGAAAAGCGATACAATAAAGGATCTGTTTGAAAAATTTCAACGGACTGGGAACGTGACGGATGAACGTGCTGGAAAGGTAGGGCGACCGCGTACGACAACCACAGAGGGCAACGCGCAGCTAGTGCAGCAGGTGATCCAACAGCGGCCTCGGGTTTCCGTTCGCCGTGTTGCAGCTGCGGTCCAAATGACGCCAACGTCCACGTATCGTCTCATGCGCCAGAGTTTACACCTCTATCCATACAAAATTCAAACGCGGCAACCCCTCAGCGCCGCTACCATTGCTGCACGAGAGACATTCGCTAACGATATAGTGCACAGGATTGATGACGGCGATATGCATGTGGGCAGCATTTGGTTTACTGACGAAGCTTATTTTTACCTGGACGGCTTCGTCAATAAACAGAACTGGCGCACATGGGGGACCGAAAAGCCCCATGTTGCAGTCCCATCGTCCCTGCATCCTCAAAAAGTACTGGTCTGGGCCGCATTTCTTCCAAAGGAATCATTGGCCCATTTTTCAGATCCGAAACGATTACTGCATCACGCTATCTGGACATTCTTCGTGAATTTGTGGCGGTACAAACTGCCTTAGACGACACTGCGAACACCTCGTGGTTTATGCAAGATGGTGCCCGGCCACATCGCACGGCCGACGTCTTTAATTTCCTGAATGAATATTTCGATGATCGTGTGATTGCTTGTGGCTATCCGAAACATACAGGAGGCGGCGTGGATCGGCCTCCCTATTCGCCAGACATGAACCCCTGTGACTTCTTTCTGTGGGGACACTTGAAAGACCAGGTGTACCGCCAGAATCCAGAAACAATTGAACAGCTGAAGCAGTACATCTCATCTGCATGTGAAGTCATTCCGCCAGACACGTTGTCAAAGGTTTCGGGTAATTTCATTCAGAGACTACGCCATATTATTGCTACGCATGGTGGATATGTGGAAAATATCGTAATATAGAGTTTCCCAGACCGCAGCGCCATCCGTTGTTGAAAATTGTAACTACTGTAATTTCTAAAGTTTGTCTGCCTGAAAATGTACTGTTGTCCCAAGCATATTGCAACAAACGGTGTATTTCTATCGCTGCTCGTTTAGTTTTTATTGCCGTTTCAAATATACCGGTCATTTTTGAATCACCCTGTATGTATACCGCGGCACACCGCTACATGCTTAACGTAAACACCTGACGCGCACACGTGCGGCTGCGACGTGACCCGCTGTGCCGCTGAAGGCTGACTGGAGTGCACGGATAACAGCCAGACAAAAACTTCCATATTTCATCGTCCATGTGTCACATGTGGCACTCGTTTCTTGTGTATACTCCCGTCCAGGATGAACTTACTCATTGAGAGTCTATGGCTGATATGGGCGAGTAATCACGACACAACAGTGACTCTATTATTGAGAAGTTAGACGCCGTGTTGGTTCAAATGGTTCTGAGCACTATGGGACTTAACTTCTGAGGTCTTGAGTCCCCTAGAACTTATAACTACTTAAACCTAACTAACCTCAAGACATCACACACATCCATGCCCGAAGCAGGATTCGAACCTACGACCGTAGCCGGCGCGGTTCCAGACTGAAACGCCTAGAACCGCTCGGCCACATCGGCCGGCCGCTGTGTTGCTGTGGACATGCGTGCACGTATCTCTCGCTGCAGTGCCTGTTCCTTCGAATATGCATCCGTGTCCGAAAAAACATTGAATCACACTTCTTAATAACAAATCCATTGCTATTTCGTATTTATGCGGCACTACTGCGCAAATGACTTTCAGTTAAAATGTGTTCCCTGTACGGGAATATACATAATGAATGTACGAGTGTAGTGTAGACACATGATTGGCGATCTGTGGAAGTTTGGGTCTGGTGGTGATTCGTGCCCGGTTAGCCGAACGGTCAAGGCGACTTCTCGGGTTAAACGGGAAATTGGGTTTCGAGTCCCAATCCAGCACAAATTTTCACAGTTATCATTCCGGTACACACCTAATGGAGGTTGATAACCGCAACTAGGAATACGTTTCCCGTATCTCTTGGCGGCCGTAGTCGCTGCAATGTCTCTGCCGTCGGGTACTTCTTAATAAGACAGGCACCGCTGTTTCGCAACTTAATCTGCTGCGAGGAACGATATGAGCGAGAAGAGTACAGAAGAAGAGGCAGGAGGTTGTCTTAAGCGTCGATTGGCAAAGTTAATCCAACAACGGGTTATCTTTGCCTAGGTCTCAGGTGTAAGAGCAAGCTTACAAGGGGACCGCGCGTGTACCCATCACCACGGATTCCTTCCAAATTTATGGTATACGCAGAGCTTCACCATAAATATAAGTGACAAGAGTGGGAGCTACAGATGACGAAGCGTTTAGAAGAAACTACGTTTTTGTGGCGGATCAGAAGAGTCGTCAGCCATTTACGTTAGCGTACTTTCCAGATAGCGGTTGGAGCAGCGGAAGGAGTAGAGAATGATATTGCAGTGCCGGTGTTATTCTTATGTAGCGACCACAGCCGTTACTATCCTTCTCGCCGATCGGGCGAGGCATCGCTCTCACACTTTGCTCGTTAACGTCTATGCTCCCTCCAGTACTTCGCACTGCTGTGACAGGCATCTATTCGGAGGGTAGCCTCACTTTTGCAGGGAAATATGGATCATTATATAGTGGGCGGCGATTTTAACAGTGTTCTGCGGCTCGAGGATCAGTTACCGCATTATGTCCCATGCCCGGCTCTACAAGCAGTGGTACGTGACCTCGCGCTCCACGACACATGGCTGTTACATCACGGAAACCAGCGCGGATATACACACTTCACCGGCCACTCTGCCAGTCGTCTGGGGTGCCCTTTGACAAGGTGCCTGTACTCAAATGTTTAGGAGTGCAGTTCTGTAGCAATGTTCGCTGCACGGCGGCGGTTACATACCGCTGGCTGCTACATCAGACTGTGATCTGATAGGAGACAGCAAGTTACGTCGCATGAATATGCTCTCCTCAGAACACGTTATGTCAACACCTATCTTGTCTTCATACTAAACTATTTTTCGCGTGTCCTTCCCTTGCCGGTTTCGATTGGCGACAGATTTCAAGCATCATACGGACATTTTGTGAGCGCCGGCTTTGTTTTTAAAGTCCGATACGCCACCCTGACAATGCGTCAGCGGGCGGGCGGTATCGGTTTAATTCATGTCTATAACCGTGCGCGATGGCTTTATCTCCACACTATGCTTCGCACGTGGACCTTTGCCCACGCGTGATAGCTGAAGTGGCACCACACCCTCTGCATCCCCCGGTTTCAGTAGGACACATTTCACCGGCACTCGCCCACATCAGGGAGTTCTTGATTGACTTCAGCTACTTACGGTCAGACCTACCGACGACACGGATGCCCAGCACGAAAGACTATTATCGCCTCTATTAACAGCAGCAACTTATCAATACGGTCGCACACTGACATCCTGAAGTTGCCCGGAGCACGGTGTGACGAGCGATACACACGTCTTTTCTACCTACGACGGTGCGTTCACTGTCATACGTGGTTGTGAATGGGAAGTTCGCTACTCGTCAGAGGCTACATTCCATTCATCCGACGGACGACCCCCTGTGTCCGACATGCCCGGTCGATGACTCGGATGCACACCGTCTGTCGTGTGCCGCGACCAGCGAGTGCTGGCTACTGACGCAGCGAATGCTGGCATAATTCTTGCGGCGATAACCGCAGTCTATCTCTCCTGATGATACAGGGTGTTTCAAAAATAACCGGTATATTTGAAACGGCAATAAAAACTAAACGAGCAGCGATAGAAATACACCGTTTGTTGCAATATGCTTGGGACAACAGTACATTTTCAGGCAGACAAACTTTCGAAATTACAGTAGTTACAATTGTCAACAACGGATGGCGCTGCGGTCTGGGAAACTCTATAGTACGATATTTTCCACATATCCACCATGCGTAGCAATAATATGGCGTAGTCTCTGAATGAAATTACCCGAAACCTTTGACAACGTGTCTGGTGGAATGGCTTCACATGCAGATGAGATGTACTGCTTCAGCTGTTCAATTGTTTCTGGATTCTGGCGGTACACCTGGTCTTTCAAGTGTCCCCACAGAAAGAAGTCACAGGGGTTCATGTCTGGCGAATAGGGAGGCCGATCCACGCCGCCTCCTGTATGTTTCGGATAGCCCAAAGCAATCACACGATCATCGAAATATTCATTCAGGAAATTAAAGACGTCGGCCGTGCTATGTGGCCGGGCACCATCTTGCATAAACCACGAGGTGTTCGCAGTGTCGTCTAAGGCAGTTTGTACCACCACAAATTCAAGAAGAATGTCCAGATAGCGTGATGCAGTAATCGTTTCGGATCTGAAAAATGGGCCAATGATTCCTTTGGAAGAAATGGCGGCCCAGACCAGTAATTTTTGAGGATGCAGGGACGATGGGACTGCAACATGGGGCTTTTCGGTTCCCCATATGCGCCAGTTCTGTTTATTGACGAAGCCGTCCAGGTAAAAATAAGCTTCGTCAGTAAACCAAATGCTTCTCACATGCATATCGCCGTCATCAATCCTGTGCACTATATCGTTAGCGAATGTCTCTCGTGCAGCAATGGTAGCGGCGCTGAGGGGTTGCCGCGTTTGACTTTTGTATGGATAGAGGTGTAAACTCTGGCGCATGAGACGATACGTGGACGTTGGCGTCATTTGGACCGCAGCTGCAAAACGGCGAACGGAAACCCGAGGCCGCTGTTGGATCACCTGCTGCACTAGCTGCGCGTTGCCCTCTGTGGTTGCCGTACACGGTCGCCCTACCTTTCCAGCACGTTCATCCGTCACGTTCCCAGTCCATTGAAATTTTTCAAACAGATCCTTTATTGTATCGCTTTTCGGTCCTTTGGTTACATTAAACCTCCGTTGAAAACTTCGTCTTGTTGCAACAACACTGTGTTCTAGGTGGTGGAATTCCAACACCAGAAAAATCCTCTCTTCTAAGGAATAAACCATGTTGTCCACAGCACACTTGCACGTTGTGAACAGCACACGCTTACAGCAGAAAGATGACGTACAGAATGGCGCACCCACAGACTGCGTTGTCTTCTATATCTTTCACATCACTTGCAGCGCCATCTGTTGTTGAAAATTGTAACTACTGTAATTTCGAAAGTTTGTCCGCCTGAAAATGTACTGTTGTACCAAGCATATTGCAACAAACGGTGTATTTCTATCGCTGCTCGTTTAGTTTTTATTGCCGTTTCAAATATACCGGTCATTTTTGAAACACCCTGTATATTGCGCCCCGTCGGCGTATACTTTCCATCGACCAGGACGAACGCCGTTAACTGGCCTTTTACTACATATTTTGCGATTCTCACAAAGGCCCACTCGACTTTTGGTCCCTACTGATGACGACACATTCAGCTTTCAGCCGCCATCCGAAGTACAGAACCCGTTTCGCAAATTATTTAGGTTCATTATTTGCGGATCCTCCTGCTCACTGGGGCGTTCCGGGCTTGGGACAAGGAATGAAAGAGGAGAAAGACTAATTGAGTTCTGTAACAAGTTTCAACTAGTAATAGCGAATACCGTGTTCAAGAATCACAAGAGGAGGAGGTATACTTGGAAAAGGCCGATTTCAATTAGATTACATCATGGTCAGACAGAGGTTCCGAAATCAGATACTGGATTGTAAGGCGTACCCAGGAGCAGATATAGACTCAGATCACAATATAGTAGTGATGAAGAGTAGGCTGAAGTTCAAGACATTAGTCAGGAAGAATCAATACGCAAAGAAGTGGGATACGGAAGTACTAAGGAATGACGAGATACGTTTGAAGTTCTCTAACGCTATAGATACAGCAATAAGGAATAGCGCAGTAGGCAGTACAGTTGAAGAGGAATGGACATCTCTAAAAAGGGC